>NC_088251.1:36611666-36943333 GCF_036013445.1 Caloenas nicobarica | reverse complement strand
TCCTATGCCAAGAAGAAGTGCTGACTTTCTGTGTCAGCTCAAAGTTATTCTTGGTAATAAATTAGCCCTTGTTCAGACCGCGCATACTTTAACAGGCTTCTGGACTCTGCCTGACTTGCTTACAGCTGCTGCAGGAGCCAAATGCCAAAATACGCTCAGGAGTCAAACACAGAAAGCTTTCATCTGGCTAGAAACCCCTATCAGCAGTGTCAAATTATCCAAGAGGAGATCTCCAACCTTGGGTGGCATAATCAAAGCTTTTGCAAAGTGTGTTTTTCTTAAAACTGTAATAGTTTCAAATGCAAACATTGTTTCTCCTTATTAAATAAACAACTCATAAGAAAACACTTGTTCATTAGCAGGAAGATTTATAATGTCTACAGAATCTACAAAAGGATATTCAGGCTGCCATCAGCAGCTTTGGTAAGACCAGAAAAGCCTGGGCGGGATCTTTAAACACACAGACCGCAAGTCTTTTGTTCTGTGTCTACTTAAGTCAGAGCATTAATAAAAATACACTGACAACAGAGGAAGCAGATTAACTTTTAAAAATTTCCATGAGATAAACGACAGCTTTGGCTCAGTACAACCGACTGAATTTTACCTTACGAGAAGCTAAAAGGTAGTTTTGGAGTTCAGGGGTGACACGGAGATGGCACCAGGCAGCAGTTCAAACGAGACTGTTGTGTAGACTTGCTCTGTTTGTAGAGAGACAATCTGCTTCAACCTCAAAATTCAGCTGGAATTTCTCAGGCCAAAATTATAGGGAAGCTAAACCAGAAGTTTTACAATAGGAGCAAGCCGCAACCTTTTTGTGGAAGAGGGAATGCTTTACAGTTAGCAACAAGATCCAAGTGTCACTTTTTAAAATTTTAATCTTATTCTAACCCCATGATTTCCCAAAAATAGACTCACTCACCAGGAATGTCACGTTCATCTTGATTCAGCTAATAATATTTATACTTTTACATTGGATGGGATTAATTTTCCTATCCTGTTAATGCAGCATACGATTATTAAATATCTTTACTGCGCATGTAGACATACATTTTCTGTGTCAGAAAGGAAAGCGACCTGCATTTTAAATTACTGAATGATAATTGTAGGTGGCTGTTTTTCATAAAAATAAAGGAATTCCTGTCAATAGGATAAACAGTTATAAGAATCCCTTTTATACAAAATGAGTTCACAAGTGAATTGGGTCTCTTGAAGAACATTTCCTGCCCCTCAAAGGCAAAGGTGTTAATGTAGTGAACATGTGTAACATCGTGTCATGGAGTAAAGGTATTGACTCGTCTCAAATGATGGTTTTCAGTACTAACACCTTGTACAACTAATGCTACAGATCGGATCTAGCCAGATTTCAATGAGGCTCATTTCACATCCACATCTGAACAAGTGCAGTCAGTGCCTGAGCAAACGGGGATCCAATGACGAGCACTGAAGCAAAGGAAAATCATCCTGGCATTTTAAGTAAAAGGCTTTAGAAAACCAATATGCAGCCCTGCACCATTGACATATCAAATGCAAAAGTGACTTCCAGCAAGGGAAATGTGCCAAAAAGAAAAGATTTTATCCTGACATGAGTGAAGGAAACACAGACATTTAATCAAGGTAAATGTCAAAAAAGCTGAAAGAAATAAGAACAACTGGTCTGCACAGCACCGTTTCCCCAGTTATAAAAGCAGTGACTGAAAAATGAGACCCTACGGCTTAGGAAACTCTGAAGTTTGACTTCAGGCTCTCTGAATGGACCAGCTCACTGCCATCAGCAAAACCACAATAGACCTCATAATCCCCCAAAGAAAGCAAGAAGAAAAATGCTGGAGTTTGACCGTGTTATCAAGCAGCACTCACCTACGTACAGCTTGTTTCTGTCCAAGAATGTGCACAAAGATTCCTTTCCTCAACCACGTCAGTTAACAGCAAAGAAAAACTTGCCTGGACCGCAATTTTTGACTAGGAATTTGAGTGACAACCTGTCTTGTTTCACTTCAGAAGCAGCTTTCCCTTCTCTTACATGCGGGTTTGTAATTGCTGCTCTGAACTCTCTGTAACCAAACAGACTCTGCAAACACCCCAGCAACCTGAAGAGGGGCAAAACTACCCAAGCCTTTTCTAGATTATTTCTTTATTCTTCTTTGGAGTTTGAACAGATTCTTCATACACGTATAAAGAAACTAAGACGATTTTCATAGCTCTTCGCTTTTCATTACAAGACTCAAAAGGCGTTCCTGAAGTGGGACACATTAGCACCATTTCTCTCTCCAGGCCCATGCTGCAGGCACTGTTATTGTACTGTGGAGCACTTTTCAACCCTGTATAAAGAAGAGTAAATGAATTTACCTTAATGAATGGTAAATCCAACCTACAACTCCCTTTTCCTTTATCGAAGCTAAAAGCATTACTGACATGAGCTGGTTTTGAGGGGCAAGCAGACAAAAGTTTTTAATTTGTTACCACAGATTTCAATGGGGAAGTTAAGGATTTTCTAGACAAAAGACTAAGACTCAGCTAACTCCAGCTGAATGCCTCTTTCTGTTCATTTTCCCTTTGTGTTGCAACTGCTAATGGTGCTAAAAGAAAGACCCCGATGACCGACGTGCTGTTCATTCCCGTTATTGAATCTGCGCTCTGAAATGCAGGCAAGATCAGCTGAGCTCTGGGCAAAGCTGCAAAGCAAATCAACATCTTTCCTCTGCAAAGCTCTGTTTGCCTTCAGGCTCAGCCCGGTTCTGGGTGGAGCAAAACCTTTCCAAAAGCATGCACAGATTATATGGTTTGTTCGCAACCTGTTGCCTGGAAAACATGAAAAGAGCTAAATACACAAGCTAAAACTAAACAAATGAACAGCGGAAAACAGATTTGCGGTTGGTTTGAGTGTGAGATTTATCGACAACCGGTATGGACTGACCTTGCTACCATAACCGTGATGTACTTTTGACATGGCCACAGACTTTAGGGAGGCCAGAACAAGCATCCATCTTCGTTTTAGCGCTGAAGGGATCTAGGAGTCATTCCTTGCCATTTGCTTCTCCTCTTGTGTGAGGGTATCAGCAAGTATGATAATCCCTCTGGCTTCCTAATGCATCGCCGTCTCTCAAATCTAGATGAGAAGAAAGCTGGGCTTCACAAAATAGGGCAGAGAAGCAAAGCAAGCCAGCAGTGACTTGTTACCGCCCATGGGAAAAAAAAAAAAAACCAAACAAAGGTGACAAAGTTAACTAGTCTGGATAAGAAAGAAATTTTGAATGTTTGAACTTAAATTGCCTTCAAACTTCCTGGAGGCCCTGAGAAATATCTATAAAACAGCCTCTAACATACATTCACCGATAAAAGTCAACGTGGCCTAAGTTCTTCTAAAGATAATGTGGGCGATCAACATGTTTTTAAATAAAAGAAAATAGAAAATGTAGAAGGAATCTAAAAGCAGTATCATAAGGATAATTGACTGCCTTAGGATGAGGAGAAATGTTACCAGACAACATTTTGTTTACTGAATCTATTAAAAAGGTGGCTTGGTCATGAAGAAAATCTGTCTTAGTAGACTGTTGCAATTTTAGAAAGCTGCTGGCCAGCCACAACTGTACGTCTGAATAAATTGGCAACCTGCCCCCGTTTCCAGTTCTTCACCCTGAAATGATTTAACAAGACGTGGCTTTGAATGCAGCGTGGTACGGCTGGATCCGTTTCACACCAACTCCTGATGCTGAACTTTTCTGAAGCTCTTTCAGAGCTTTTCCCGTCCCTCTTGTCACGCGGGGATGGATGGCACCAGTCGGGGAGGCCGTGCTGTCGGCATCGTCACTAAAACAGCGTTAATCTTTCCCTGTCTCTGCTGATCATGTCTCTTCTGACCTGACTTAAACTCATCTTTGCCATTACGTGGCCACACTGCACAGATGGCTCACAGCTGCCTGGAGATTGGCCGCTCTGTTCAAGCCTTTCTCTTCCTTTGTTATTTTGAGCTGACGAGTCTGCAGCAGAAATCCCTGTTGTTTGCTACAAGAGCACAGTTTTTCACTGTTAAATTTCAGCCCATTTCTGAGTGGTTGTTCTCTGTATTTGGTCACTGTCAAGCTTTGTGCTGTCAGTAAACTTCATAATTATGCCTTTCTTTTGGCCATTTAAGCCCAAACGCAGCCTGTCAGAACCATAAAAAAAGATTGCCGCTGGATTAATTATTACACTTGCCAATTCTTTCATGATTCACTACTCTAACTAGTCCCTTGCCTTGAGCATGTTAGAATCTTTGAGCTATTTTTCTGCCTTCTATTTGTTGAGAATACAACCCAGAAATTTACCTTTTCCATACACAGAGCACACATCCACATTGTGTAGTTTCTCTCCCCCTCTTACTTATGGGGGAAAAGAAACTGTTATTATTTATTTTTACGCATGGAAAACCCAGTTTGGCTGGACTTTGAGGGTTTCTGAATTTACCTCTGTGTTTTTCAAACTCCAAGCCATTCCACAGCCTGTGTGTGCTATATGGGATCACGCTACTCAAGAACGGGAAGGGCTTGACATGCTCCAGAAAGATGAGCCACATAATTATGGGGTTGTCACGCTGGTGGAGCTGCCCACACATGGTGAAACCATCTGCAAGACCAGGTCAAACCGCTTAGGATCCCCAGAGGTTTCTGTATTTTCTGGGAGAACAAGCCACGTGACACACAGCCTCATCACAACATAGCTGTGCTGATCACGCCACTTAAATAATCACGGAATCACAGAAACCCAGCCTGGTTGGTGTTGAAGAGACCTCTGGAGATCACCCAGTCAAACCCACCTGCTAACGCAGGGTCACCAGAGCAGATCACACAGGATCACGTCCAGGCGGGTTTGAACATCTCCAGAGAAGGAGACTCCACACCCGCTCTGGGCAGCCTGGTCCAGGCTCTGGCACCTCATAGGAAAGAAGTTTCTCCTCATATTCAGATGGAACCTCCTGTGTTTCAGTCCGTGCCCATTGCCCCTCATCCTGTCATTGGGCACCACTGAAAAGAGTCTGGTCCATCCTCTTGACACCCACCCTGGAGATATTTATCAGCATAAATAAGATCCCCTTCTCAGCCTTCTAATAATAACATCATGCCAGAAGGGAGAGACCTGAGCCCTCTTCCCAAGCATGGTCCCTCTCTGTTAAGATAGAATGGATGAGATCTGAACTCAACCCTTTCTGTGGAAAGCAATAATTACCCGTGCACGTGCCGTTCCTTTTCCAGTTCTCTGATTGCTACCCAGAATGTGGCATCAAATAAGGAAAACATCGTCGCTTTCCATAAGAGTGACAAATGTGTTCCTGCTCCCTGCACACATGCACAAAAGACAAAAGACTCCCCCGAAAAAGATAAAATGCCTCTGAAGAGCCCAGGATTCAAAAGGAAGCAGCAAGGATCTGGTAGTGCCCCCGGGTTAAAGTGATTTTGCACCTAGGGCCCAAAACCATGCATCCATAGTGAGCGTCACTCTGCTGACACGGCTTTGCACTGGAGAGCAGAGATGTGATGCCAACTGACAGAGGATCAACAGCCCAGCTTTCTGGATGCCACCATCTCACTCAGCAGCAACTCAGCTTTGCTTGCTGAGCACAAACACAAGCAGCTGCAGGCAAGCCGGTGAAGTTCACAGGGAAGAGGGTCACTCTCCTCATGGGACAAATAAAAGCAGCTCAATTATCATCAACGGTTCAGAGCGCACAAGAAACTCCCAAAGCTAATGTGTATCACTCCAGGTGTGAAGGCATGACCCAAAATCCAGCTGAGTTGCCCCAAGCCTATACCCTCCAACCTCTTCTGAGTCTCCACCATACCACCTCATCTTTCTGACCCTCTTTATGCCAGATCAAATTCACCATCAGCTTGTCTCTACCCTGCCCCACGTCTCCTGCCAGGCCAAGTGCCAGAACGGTAACACATCTCATGTAGATCTTCACACCTGGGCTGCCATCTGCGCCTTGGCTAGGCTGAGCCCAGACCCAGCCTGCAGCCCTTCGACTGCTGCTGAAAGCCAATGATGCCATGTCTGCACGGTTCATCCAGTTGAATATTGATAGAATCCTAGAATCACAGAACCATTTTTGTTGGAAGAGACCCTCAAGATCATCAAGTCCAACTGGTCCCCCACCCCTGGCACTGCCCCATGTCCCTGAGAACCTCATCTCTGCGTCTGTCCAACCCCTCCAGGGATGGTGACTCCACCACTGCCCTGGGCAGCCTGTTCCAATGCCCCACAGCCCTTTGGGGAAGAAATTGTTCCCCAGATCCAACCTCAACCTCCCCTGGCGCAACTTGAGGCCATTTCTTCTGGTCCTGGCACTTGTTCCTGGGGAGCAGAGCCCGACCCCCCCTGGCTCCAAGCTCCTTTCAGGCAGTTCAGAGATCAGAAGGTCTCCCCTCAGCTCCTGTTCTCCAGGCTGAACCCCCCAGGTCCCTCAGCTGCTTCCATCACACTTGCGTTCCAGCCCCTTCCCCAGCTCCGTTCCCTTCTCTCAACTTGCTCCAGCACCTCAAGGGATTTCTTGGCATGAGGGGCCCAAAACTGCCTCCAGGATTGGAGGTGTGGCCTCCCCAGTGCCCAGCACAGGGGACAGTCGCTGTCCTGGTCCTGCTGGCCACACCAGTGCTGGCACAAGCCAGGATGCCAGTGACCTTTTTGGCCACCTGGCCACACACTGGCTCACGTTCAGTCACTGTCGATCAACACCTCTAGGTAGGACTGGGTGGTCTGGACCATGCAGTGCCTTCGGATCTTGTTGGGTTTGCTTTCTGCCTTCAAAAGTTGAAATTCACTGACTTATGGGGAAATAACTATGCAGCAAATGAACACAGGATAGCTTTCTGCTCTGAGCTACCTCTGCTGAAGCGTGTTCTGAAGATGACACCCAACGGTGAGGCCAGGGTGTCTGAATAGCACCACTCCCGTGTTTCTTACTTCCCTGTTATGTTGGGACTGTGAAACTCAAAGGGTGAGAACAAGTTCTCTGTATTCTCCTAAAACTGTGGCTGGCATCAGATAATAAGGAACAGCTGCTAGCCAGCAGGAGGAGATCCTTGCTTGGAGATCTGGTATTTGAAAGTAAATAAAATAGAAAAAAAAGAAAGACAGCTTGCATGGAAAAGAAAGCAGAACACAAAATTAGAGGCAAACACTTTTTCCTCCCTGGACTGTGTAATTAATGTAATTGGTTTTCAAAGTGTTATACAGAGAGCCAAAACCTAGAATCGTTCCTCACTTTACAGCTGCAGGCAGGGAATTCTGTGCTATTTGAATTACCTGAATGCTCAGACTGGCAATGGAAGCAGATTCTTCACTCCTGAAAAGACCAGCTAATAGCGTACACTCAGCTGGGGACATATTAAAATATGTTTTCTCTGCCCTTTGGCTGCTAAAGAAATATATCACCATTAATGGTAATTACAGGCCATCAAAGCACTGAGGAACAGGAAGGCTTTATAGGAACAAAGGTGTTTTCAGAAGAGGTTAGTGCGTTAACTTTCTCAGTTGCATTTTGAATACAGCTTGGTTTGGAAATTGATGCATAGAAGAAGCAGAAATAAGGAATGGAAATATGACTTATGAATTAACCAGCCCCAGCATCACCATACACGAAGATGGAAAGAAACAAAAAAGATGAAGGAGAACAAAAGAGAGAACAATTTGATATGGTGCTTTTGAAACAGGCATGTTTGTAATTTTTTGAGCTTCTAATTTAAACATAAAGAAGACACAACAAGGACCGAAAAAGGACATCACGATATTTGTAGAGCGTGAAAACCTCAACTTGGCTGCTGTGTAAACGCTTTGTCCAGGGTTTTGGGATAAGAACTGCAGCTGTTCTCCAGAAAGAAGATAACACTCTGTGTGCAGTCAAGGTTTGAAGGAGGAAAAGCCGTATTTTCGGCACCTGGAGGCTGCACTTGACTAAGTGGCATCAGGCAGGTTGGTACCTACCTGATTTCTAACTCACTTGGCCTGTTTGTCTCTGACACGTCATGGAACTGTCTGAGCAATGATGTTCACATACCTCGACTGAGGCCACATAGGCGCTGTACAAGTCATCTGGTCTTTCCTTATTTCTGAAGGTGACAAACGCCCTGCACAGACGTTCTGAAAAGAGCCTGGCTCCATGTGCAACCATTCAAATACATTTTCAGCAGAGAGCAGCACTCAAAAATTTCATCTGTGATCAGAGGTCACAAAGGCCTCTATGGACTCAGACTCCATCACACACAAAACTCGTCACAGAATATGCTATTGATAAGGTTTCACTTGCCTTAATAGATAGAAGAAATCCTGTGAAAGCCACTTAAAATACATAATGAACAATCTAATGTGACATGACAGGATGTGGCAATTTAATGTGATATGATGGGAGTATGTAAGAGAACACAGTGGGGAGTAACTGTCTTCACGTGACAATTCAGGACACAGAATTCCCTTTCTGGAATGGAAAGTGCTATCACAAATCAGTTTTTATTTAACTACCTTTTAAATTCACATTTTGAAAATCTGAAGATTTACAATCTCTAACGAAAACCTCTTATGAGTTCTCTTTTTCTCTCTCACACTGCTGTAATATGCAAAGTCATTTTCCCACTAAAACCAATTACAGATTCATTATGGTGAATAATTATGTAGAACATGGAATTTCTATTTTTCATTGTGTTTTATAAAATACCCTCAATAGGTTTCAAAACAACTTCAGACAGTATTTCCTGAAAACTGCACCGTAGGTAGTTTCATGCTGATTTTGTTATAAAAGATGATATGCTAGAAATGACTTGTGGTTAGATACGCCTAATATAAACTAAAGAAGATCATAGGAAACGATGATGGAGCATTTGCGTTTTTTCCCTCTGGACCTCTTATCAAACTGAAATCCAAATTACTTCTCTGCACTGATGTTGAAATGCTTACTTACAAATGTAGTCCAGCCTTGTAAAATTGGAAAGCTCCCAGGAATCATTTTTGAGGAACCATTTACATCTAAAAGAACTTTACTAAACAAACAATCAGAACCCTTTTGTTTGTCTCACTGATTTTGAATGGCCACGGCTTTATAGTGGACAGTGACCTTTTTTAAAAACAATAACTAGTTATTAGCCTCATCTTCTTGCACAAACTTGTATTTTCTCTGTTTAACCTGAGCCCTTTCCAGCACAGCTCCATGACCAGTGAAACGCATATGCAATCATTAGGAGTTTGTTTATCTGTTTAATGTGCTAGCAATTAAAATGAGGCGCAGTGGGTGTTCCACCTCTTCGCTGAGGAGATTGTCTTCTGAATCACTGTGGGGTTGTTCCCCATTCTTTCAGATCCTTTAGTGAAGCTTAAAGACAGCACTAGGGTCTTGGTGCTTTATGAAATAATAGAAACTGCTACGAAAAATACTAGTGTAAAGTCACCTTGTACACGAAAGCACTCCTAGAAATATTTTAAATATGAAATAGAAGTCTAAGAACTGGCCATATCCTGTGCAGAGCTGGAAATTTACTGTTAGTTTGTATGTGTTTGTTCAAAACAATCTTTTGTGTCCCTACAGAGAATTAGACTTTGCTCCTCTTTCCTGAAGTTACCATTTCAAATACTTCTGATCTCTAAAGGGGAGATGATGGGAGTTTAACTCAGGTTTCTAGTGCCAAATCCAACTGTTTCTCAGCCCTGTGCTTGTTTGGTACTTACCTACGACTGCCTCGAGATCCTAGGGCAGGAAAAGCAGCACGTTGTGCAAGGCTCAGACAAACAGGCCACAAACAGCGACGGAAACAGTGAAGTACTTTGCGCCGTGACCCAGATGCAGCTGAAACAGAAGCCCCAACAAAACAACTGAGTGCATTACCTCTCAATGCTGCTAGGTATTAAGAGATCACAAATCCAACCCCTTATATGTTGCATCTCTCTGAAACATACAGAACAAAATCCTCACTGTCAACAATTTTTGCTATATACTCTAAAAGTCTCCACCTTCCACACTCAGAGAGGGTTGAGCCAAAGCCTTCAACAAGATAATTCAGTTTGCATACTGTACTATTCACTTTCCCAGGAAACAGGGCAAGTACCCCTGCACAATGAGACTGCTGGGGCACACCACTCTGCTTTAACACAGGGTGCCCAGAAGATTTAAAACACTTATTTATTCCTATACTTTCCTTTCCCCTTTATCTCTCGGCTTTAAAGGCTTTGCCTACCCTAACTGTTTGAGCCTTTGTATATCATTGCATTGACACTTTGGTTTGGTTATTAATGAGGTGGGAGACAGGTGAGATACATACTTCCCAACAGAATTTCACTAGTAGTCTAAATGTATCATGGCAATCTATTTATTCAGTGAAAATTGTCAACCATATAAGCAATAGCCTGACTGTGTAGGCAGGCAGTAAAGTACCTGATCTTTCTGTGTATGAAATGTGGGCCTCCCCAGTGAAGTCTTGATTCTTAAAATGTTTTTAAGAAGTGATCTGATTCCATCCCATTGCTAAATGAGTGTAAAAGTAATGATTTATTGTTTAAGATTTTAGGATCTGTGTTGTGTAGAACTGCTTGCTATGCTTCCTTAGCTAAAACATAACTGCTCTGGAAAAGATTAAAAAAAAGATACACGAGGAACTGAAGGTTTTAGCAACCACTAAATCCTCCAGGAGGAACTGAAAAGACTTGCAGGAGAGGAACATCCTGCCCCAGAAAGAATTAACAAGCAGGATAATTGCCAAGAAGTACAAAGTCAGCAGAAATCAACAGTAACTAGGGGAAAGGTAAAGGCGGTAGGGGGAGATCGCAACCTCCAACTCAAAAAACACTCCCTACTCAGAAAAGCCCACTGCTCCCCAAGCATGCATAGAAGAATAAAAGCAGCTGGTACCTCTAAACCAAAGTGAGCAACGTTTAGGCCAACGAACTTTGAGTAGGCATAAATATGTAGAAGATGTTAGAAGTGGTTTAAAGTTGAAATGTATAAATATGTTAACTCAGCCTGCCTCTGGTGTGCCAGCTTTGCAAAGACCACCTGGCACCTTTGTAGGAAACAATTACCTTGCAAATATAATAGGCCCAGGAAGGATCTCTCAGCAAAGCATATTTTAATAGCGATTTTGCAAGATCAGGTGTTCTGCCTAAAGGTAGGCACACATAATAGGGCAAAAAGCCTCTGCTTATATCACCCTAATCATGGCTGCAATTTCCCTTCCCTGTTCCCCATTGGTTGGTACTGCAGGGTTTACAGACCACCCCACACCTGCCTCGGTTTACATATTTCATTCCTGTAACCCAAACAATACCCTTCCCCTTATCCATCTATTTAAAATATGGGTTCCTGGCTCTTTGGCTACCCTTCCCCCTAGATTAACTTGTAAATACAGGTATCAATATGCATTCTGGGATTAGTTCAAAGAGACTTTGTTTTACATTAAGGATTCATAGTCTGATGTCTCTCGGTCCTTCCCCTCCTGCTAGGGTCAGGTGCCACCTCCTCGGTTTTGTAAAAACAACACTCCTTTGTTAAACGTTCCTTACGCTTTTTTCAGCACAGAACTGTAAGTAAAGCAAATACTTCAATTCCATATGAAACAAATCAAAGTTCTGCAACAAACCCAAAATGATGACACCTCTCTTGGTTTTGCTGAGACCTGGAAATGGCTGAGCTTGTGGATACCAGATCTGAGTACGCGGTTAACGAGACTACTATGTGTTATAATTGTAGGACTATTAGTATTTGTGTGTATGTATCTATCTACTGATTCAGTGTGTGTGGAAATAGTTCAATCCTGAGAGGGCACACTTACGAGAAGTTGAGACGAGTGTAAGAAGTGTGAATCTTTTCCTGACATAGTCTCAAAGGGGGGAAAATGATGTCTTGAGCAAAGCGAGCAAAGTTGAGACCAATGAACTACTTTGAATAGGAATAAATAAGATGTTGGGAGCAGCTAAAAGTTGGAAAGTATAAATATGTTGTACGGCCCGCTTTTAGTGTGCTAGCTTTGCCAAAGATCACCCAGCACCCTTTTCTGCACAGAACTGTAAATAAAGCAAATACCTTGACCCTGTGTATGAATTGCTATCTGCATGCCAGGTAACGATCCCACCATTTTGGGACAACACCAGGACATGCTGTGGGCCAAAAGATAATAAGCCCTTTTCCTGAGTCTTGAGATGTTTTTGTTAACCTCAAATCTTGCTTCTCCTACAAATAACTCTGTTTCCTTAGCTACAAGCTGATACCTATTGAGTAGTGAGGGCCTTTTTCTTGAAAATAGGTATCGTCAGCACTGGGGATGTTTTGCTTACGCTTTTGCCAAAGCTGTTTTATAACCCTGCACGTCACCGTCATGCTCAGGCTTTTCCACAGGGTGCCTCTTTTTATTCTTTGCTTTTCTAAGCCTTTCTAAGCTTTTCTGGCTAGGCCGTTACAAAGCTGTTATGCCGCGCCACCAGCAATACCAACGGGATGTGGGGATTACAACCTGTGCTGGCGCCTCTTTGGACATTGCTGCTGGCTGGAAACATTCTCAGCTGCGAACTTCATGCTCCCACTCGTTCAACTTCTCCACAGCTGTGTATTTCCACCTGAACCCGCTCCTGCTGGGAACAAATAATCACGTTAAAAAAACCCCAACACCCCACAGTGCCCTTGACCTGCAGTGCCGTCCCCAGCAGCAGCGACCCACAATCCCCCTGGTAGCAACGCTGCCTGTACTTCTGAGTGGAATTCAACAGCTTTCGGGCAAAAAGAGCCAAGAACGCCCTCAAAAGCCCCTTCTTAGCTTTGCTTACCCAACGCATTGGCCGGAGTGGAGGATGCTGCTGCCCATGTCGGAGGCAAATCCCCGACAAAGGGGATGAGGATTGGGATCTTAAGCTTCATGAGGGGCCATCTGTGGGTCAAAGATGCATTTTTTTCCTTCACGTGGGCAAAGTCCTGAGGGGAGATGGCCCAAACTGAGGGGAGATGGCCCGAGCTGAGGGGAGACGGCCTGAGCTGAGGGGAGACAGCCCAAACTGAGGGGAGACGGCCCGAGCTGAGGGGAGACAGCCCGAGCTGAGGGGAGACGGCCCGAGCTGAGGGGAGCCGCCACCTCCCCTGCCTCATCAGGGGCTAGCCCCTCATCTGATGGGTGCCCACCCAAGGCAGACATAAGGCAGGGGGTCAGAATCAGGGGCTTTAGTATGGTGAGGAACCATAATTGGGTGCAAAGGGTGGCATTTTAACTCGCGGGTGCCATTCTGAGGGGAGCCACCACCTCCCCTACCTCCCCCGGGGTGGTGGCTCCCCTCAGCCCGGGCTGTTTCCCCTCAGGACTTTGCCCATGGGGCGGGGGGGGGGAATGCCAGGCCCGCCCCTCACGTCGCTACGAGCTGCCCGGCTCGATGCGCGGCCCCTGAGGCGAGGGGAAGGCGAGCGGAGGCGGCTGCGCTCCGCCCCTTCCTGCGGGAGCCCCGCAACTGCCGCCATGGCGCCGCGCCGGGCAGCAGCGGCAGCCCCGTTCCCCTCCGCCGCCCTCCTCCTGTTGTTGCCGCTGCTGCTGGCGGCGGCGAGCGCGGGCTTGAGCAGCTACTTCGGCACTAAGTCCCGCTACGAGGAGGTGAACCCGTACCTGGTGCGGGACCCGCTGTCGCTGGGTCCCACGGCGGCCGCGTCGCGGCTGCCCGCCGCCTGCGCCCCGCTGCAGCTCCGCGCCGTGCTCCGCCACGGCACCCGCTACCCCACGGCCGGGCAGATCCGCCGCCTGGGCGAGCTCCATGCCCGGCTCCTCCGCCGCCCCGCCGCCGCCTGCCCCGCCGCCGCCGCCCTGGCCGGCTGGCAGATGTGGTACGAGGAGAGCCTCGACGGGCGGCTGGCGCCGCAGGGCCGGCGCGACATGGAGAGCCTGGCCCGCCGCTTGGCCGCCCGCTTCCCCGCCCTCTTCGCCGCCCGCCGCCGCCTGGTGCTGGCCAGCAGTTCCAAGCACCGCTGCCTGCAGAGCAGTGCTGCGTTCCGCCGCGGGCTCGGGCCTTCCCTCAGCCTCGGCGGCGACGGTAAGCCCGGACCTGCCCCCGGCCCTTCCCTGAGGGGGCCCTTCCCTGAGGGGGCCCTTCCCTGAGGGGGCCCTTCCCTGAGGGGGCCCTTCCCTGAGGGGGCCCTTCCCTGAGGGGGCCCTTCCCTGAGGGGGCCCTTCCCTGAGGGGGCCCTTCCCTGAGAGGGGCTCCCCGGCCCTTCCCTGAGGGGGCCCTTCCCTGAGGGGGCCCTTCCCTGAGGGGGCCCTTCCCTGAGGGGGCCCTTCCCTGAGGGGGCCCTTCCCTGAGGGGGCCCTTCCCTGAGGGGGCCCTTCCCTGAGGGGGCCTCCCCGGCCCTTCCCTGAGGGGGGCTCCCCGGCCCTTCCCTGAGGGGCTGAGGGGGCCCCGCACTCTCCCCGCTGCCCCGGGGTTGAGGGGAAGCCGTGAGCCCAGTCCCACGTCCCCCATGAGGGGCACCCTGCAGGGACCCCGTTAAGGACAGCGCTGTGGTGGGGAAGCTGTCCCCGGCAGGGGGGTCTGGGTGGTCGTGCCCCGGTCCCCTGGGGACAGCGGCGCGAAGCGTCCCTGAGGCCCACATTTGCTTGCAGAGGTGGAGGTCCAAGTTAACGACGCCTTGATGCGGTTTTTCGATTACTGCGCCAAGTTCGTAGCCTTGGTGGAAGAGAACGACGCGGCGATGTGCCAGGTGAATGCCTTCAAAGAGGGGCCGGAGATGAGGAAAGTCTTGGAGAAGGTGGCGAGCGCCTTGTGTTTGCCGGCGGAGGAGCTGAACGCAGGTAAGGAATGCCTGTTACAGGCGGCTTCGGCTCCAAGTCTGCCTGAGAACAACTGCTGAGACGCCATGTAGTTACGCAGAGTAGGTAATTTAAATACGATGTAAATTGGAGACGCGGTCTCTAATTAAATGCGTGAGGCTGGAAATATGTGTTGGTGTCGCAGTAACAAATGCGTGTTAGTCAGTGGTCAGAAGAAAAACATGTCCGAAAATATCTTTCCTATGGATGAAATCAACTTTACCTTTGTTTGGAGGGGTACAATTCTTTTGTAGCTTTTGTAAAACCTGTTACAATTCAAATGCCCAAATAACCTGGGGAAAAGGTGGACACGTATGTCCATGTTGTAGCTTCCCTTGTCCTGAAGAGAAGTGCCAGGTTTCCCTGTGTGGTCAAGCGGTGGGGGAGCCCCTAAAATAGGAGTTGCTGTCGTTTCCAGCACGTCCCTGAAGCCACAATCCCAAAGCTGCAGCGTGATGCTGTTCAAACTCTGCTACCAGCCTGGAGGATGAGCAGTGGTTGTCACAGACCGCTCTGCGTGGAACCGACACATCCTCCTTGCGTTGGCTGCTTTGCGGTGATAAGAACACACTAGCAATCAACACCTATGGCATGCGCATCAGCAGACATACAGCATTTGATGTGAAATTCTCATTTCCCACTCGTAGCAACGTAATGTATAAAGCTTGCAATCTGAAATTTGGTTTCTGTGCAATAGTTCTGTTGAAAACTGCGTATGTTTGGTGATTTGCCTTTGGGCTGGTAATTATTTTCTGGATCACATTGTTTGCATTGCTAAGTTGTAATTACGTTTCATTTTAGAGGAAGTTGAGAGAAAGTTGCTACTTGTGTAGCAGTGGTTTATCTTTTGCTTGTTTGGTGGATTTATTGCAGATCTTGTTCAAGTGGCTTTTCTCACCTGCTCATATGAGTTGGCTATAAAAAATGTGACCTCCCCTTGGTGTTCACTCTTCAGTGAAGAAGATGCCAAGGTAGGTGCTAAATGGGAGAGAGATTTGAGAAGCCTTCAGAAGATGCCTTAGTGTTCAGATATAACTCTTTGCACAGTCAGAAGTTGTAAGCTGTGTGGCCCTTATTCTTCAGTCTAATGAAGCACTTTGGTCTCCCAAAGAGCTCTGGATTAACCAAGCAGTGAGACTGAAATACCCTTCTTCATTCAGACTTCCAACACTGGTGCAGTCTTTGTTTGTCCTCATTAAAACAGTTGTGCTTAATGGTTATGTGCTTTTGTTTCTGTAACATCAGAAATGCTCTGCACAGCTTTGCTTTGTATATGATAGTCATACGATAAAATGCCTTGATGCCAGAGGACATAAAATGAGGTCTTCCAGGTCCTCTAAAACTCGTTTGATATGGTTTTGGGGACTGTCAGATCTCTAAACTTAATGCCTGTTAATAAGGCTAGTAGATTCCAGATAAATGAGACTTGTGGTGGTTCCTCTTGCAAAAAGTACCTGACGTACCCTTTGTACTTCATATAGGAGGTGGCCATCTCTCAGATCCAATGTGCCACTGAGAAAGGAAATTTTGATAGTATACATCCATGAAAATGCTGGCTCAGTGAAATTAATGAAAAAAGCGCTTCTAATGCTAGCAATTGTAAGAAAAGGAGTGGAGAACATGTTACATAAATCCAAGGCACAGTTCTGTCTTTTCGAGATGTGTGCACATCTCTAGAGCGTGGAAATAAACTCAATTGAAGGAATGGGGTTGCTTCTGTGTGAAGAATGATTAACTAAGCTAAGGGTCTTTGACTTTCATAAGGCACAACCAGAAATGCTAAAAAAGAGCTGTGAATAGTGATTTTTCTTGTTGTGTGCAATACCTAACGGGTACCAGGTGAAGGTAGCAGCAAGCAGGTTCACAGCAGACTGGTTGTTTTAACACTGCATAGCAGAGCTGCAGGGTACTATTAAGGCTAAAACTTGGTGTGCTCAAAGGAGAGGTTGGGTTATTGTGGGAGAGAATCCCCTGGAGTCTTATTAAATTTGTAGAAAACCACTTTAGGGCTCAAAGCCCTGTGCTGAAAGTTACCGGAGTCTGGGGAAGTGTGGCTACTCTTTTCCCTAGGCGTGATGAGAGACAAGATGCTGAATTTGGTGACTCTTTAGTCTGATCTGTTGTGTCTGGTTTTACACTGAAGCATTTTCAAGTGGAGCCTTGATGTTTGTGGGTTGCTTTTTTCTTTTGTGTCAAAGAATTGTTGATTTTTCTGCAGTGTGTGGTAGCATCATTGCTCCAAGTTGTGGGGTTTTTATTTTCCCTTAGTGCAATAATAAAAACTTGAGAACTCTGTAACTTTAGGTGCTGGAATACCTGAATGACCTGAAGCAATACTGGAAGAGAGGATATGGCTATGACATCAATAGTCGCTCCAGCTGCATTTTATTCCAAGATATCTTTGAGCATTTGGATGAAGCAGTGGAAGAGAGCAAAAGGTAAATAAAAAGGGGTTTGTGCTTTGGCTGCAAACTTTCTGTGGTCAATCCTGAGTTGGATTTCATGTGAGTAGAAGTTGAGTACTTTCATTCCAAACATAACAATGTTAGGGGAGTTTGATCTAGAAGAATTTTAATAGAGAGGATCCAAGTTTTAATAAAGCAATATTATTGTAAAGAGTATATTTTTCTTCCACTGATACTCTGTGCCCAGCTGATGTATTTCTGTCTTTTAACTTGCTGATCCACACAGGCCTTCAAGGGACAGCCAGCTGCTCTGTCTCATAATGGTGTTTTCTTCCTGCACAGTTTGAGAAGAAACCGTTGAGCTAAAACAACGAGCTTTTTGTCTAAAATGTCTTTGTTAAAAATAATTTGTGGCAAAAATGGAAGACTGTGGGTTGAAAGCATCACCCTGATACTTTCTGGTTACTTAAGCACTTCAGTGTGGCAATCTTTCTTTCTGTGTCTGTTTGATCTGAGTCTTTTGTGTTGTCAAAGCTTTCTGGTGGGAAATGAAATGTAATTACGGAAAAGTAATTATTACAGATCAGCCCAAATGGTGATCTTAGACCAGATCTTGCAGGATCCAAGAGGCTGGAGCTGTAACAGTGTAGCAGCAAACCAGCCTTGTTGCAGCAAGCCTGGTTTGTTGTAAAGTGGGGAAGGGCAGACTTTACATGATATATTTGGTGCCCTGTAACAACAGGAGAAAGACACTTCTGTTCTGAAGTTGTTGTGAAAGCCTTGATTTGTTGTGTGAATCTGAAGTCAGTGGTTCAGCCAGCCGGTCCGAGAACTCTGGCTAGGATATTTAGTTTCACATCCTTATTCTTTTAGAGCAAAGCTGTGGTTTGAGAACAGCACGGCAACTGTAGGAAGCTATTAGGCCTTACAATTAACTGTTAGTAGACTTGGAGATACAATAGCCAGGTGTCTTCAAAGGATGATGGTTTTGTAAAGTGGTTTGTTTTCATCTGTCTCCATGGTTTGAGGTCAGTGGAAGAACAGCAGCAGTGGTAATGCATCCGCTGAGCTGCGCGGTCTTCAAAACTGCCTCATCGTGCCATGGATGTCACCATCCCCGTGCTGCCTGAAAAATTAGGGATGAGACGCCTGTGCTATTTTTGTGTATTGTTTACTCCTCAGAACCGGTATCAGTCAGCAGTCAGGATTCAGTATCTGTTTGGTGTTGATCTTGTCTCGTGTGAATCGGTGTGATGGGGAGAAGCAAAATAGGAACGAAACTGGGATCTGTTGTGGCATGGAGAAAACAAAGCCTTCAGTTACAGGCTGGGATGTTTGTGTCACAGAATTACCTGCATTTGCTTTCATGTGCTGGTAATCTATTATTTTTTTGAGAGCTCCTTTAGGCTTAAATACAGAGCGTTCATATGAGAATTAGTTTACAACCTGCGTGCATGTTTCTCATGCAAACTGAAGAATTATAAATTCATAATTTAGTGATCAGTCACATGAATGAACTACCTTAGCAGATAAGTGTGGAAATGTTTATAAAAGTACACAAAATCAAGGATATGATTGTAGGATTGTATAAATATTGTGCCACTAACTACTTGATAGAAACCACTTTATAAGTAACTTATAACTAATGAATTCAGCTTTAGTGTTGATACATAAATGTTGGTTACATGTGGTGGGTGTTCTCGCGTTCCTAGCATCCTTGGGACTTTATTTCTATATTCAGTATATTAAAGTAGACCTAGGTAACACCCAGCAGAATGACATTAATTGCTTTTATATTTCAGAAACAAAAGCATGACTCATGGGTATTTGAGGCTGTATGTGTGTGTGGGGGGGTTTTTTGTGTGTGGTGGGTGGTTTTTTTTTTTTACACTTCATAACTTGTTGGAAAACTTTTTTTTCCTTATAGTTGGCAGACAGAAATTAGAAGGAGCATTCCCATTTTGGATTGGAGGAACGATCCATGAAGTTGATTATAGGAGAGAAGACAGGAAAGAAGTTTTGCTCCTTTAAAAGTTTGCTGACTGTTGGCTATTAACAGTAGTAAAAGAACTGTGTAGTAATTCAGTTGAAGCATAATTCTCAGATGCTCATCTGGCTTTTTTTCTGGGGCCTTTCTGAATCTTACCTGTGCTGCATACCAGCCAGCACAAAGGAGGCAACTCTGTTCACTTTGCCCTGAATGGGTTAAAACTTGGCAGTTTGCAAACATGAAATAAGCTTGGCTTTGGGCAGGAGTTGCTGTGAATGAAGGATGGGTGGATGGTGATAGTGACCCCTCTCCAGCCACGCAGCTTAAGAAATTGTGCTGTCAAATGATCACTGTGGTGTCTGGAGATCCAAGGCGTGGGTGACCCCTCTTGTTGGAGTCAAAGCAGTGGTTTATGCTAGATCACCCTTTAAATAAGCTTCTTCACTGCATCTTTTCTTCAGCCTACTAGAGGGCTAAATGACAAATCCATCAGGGCATGGGCCATTAACACCCAAATGCGACCAGGTTGACAAGCACCCTGCTGTGATTGTTGTGTGCTGTGTCTGTCGCTAGGAACAGAAAAAGTAAGAACTGGGAATGAGAAGACCAGGGAGAAGTGCAGGTTACAAGAAAAACGGACAAGCAAGACCTTTAACACCCCTCTGTCCTTCTGAAATCTGAAAAATAACTTCTAAATGCAGCTTGACTCGTGTAAGGAGAGTGATCAGATTTGTTTCCTTTTAGTGTAATCTACTCTTTGAACAGTTGCAGCCTTTCAGTCCTTAAATTATACACACTAATTGCAGCTGTGTGTCTTGACTGTGTATAAAATACCCCTCTAAGTTTAATAATAGTTTTTAAAAAGCTATAGTTGACAAAATCGATATCTATATTTTTGCTTTATTGAGAACTAGATCAGCAGTCACTTAATTACAAGGTGGAGTGGGCTCTGTGGGGAAGAGCACTGAAGGAGCGAGGTAACTTCATCTTATCTTTCAGCTTTGGCTGCAGAAGTTTGGTTGCAATCTCAGGGGCTCTTGTGTTGTGTTGCCACCACAGAGGGAAGCAGGTGGGGAGTTCATGTGTGTGTGTAAAGCATCTTGCAAAATTCAAAGCTGGGGGGATGTTCTGTTTAGTCTGCATCATCCTAGAGGGGAGCTGGAAGCTTCCGAAATGCGTTGCCTTGCACAGAAGGAGCGTGTCACTCCGTCCCACGACGTGAGGTGGCAGTCTTAAAACACCGAAGACTTAAGTATAATCTGCATCGGGTAACCCGGTGCATTAAGAATATGTGGAAGTCTGCCGCCACTGACGTATTGGAACAGCTTGTGTTGCTTTGTGATCTGGAGAGCAGAGGTGCAAGTAGTGCTTTTTCATCTAGGGAAGGAGACTTACCCCGGATCCTGTGGCAATTTGAGAGTACAGATGCAAACAAGAAAGCAGACAAATAAAAAAAATCTGCCTGTCTTAATAACGGTAGAAAATGGTTGTGTGTATGTGTGCGCATGAGTGTCTTTTTTTTTTTTAATGGTATTGTGCAACTCCAGGGCAACACGTTGAATACTTCTGTAGCAGTTCATTTCTCAGAAAAGGAACCTTTGTGATGATGAAAATTCTTTTAGTAGAATGTTGTTTCAATTTAGTGGTGTTTAACATTGATTTGTAACTGGCTGTTAGCTTTAAAAAATTAAGAAAAAAATAATTTAATTCCAGAGTGTTACCTTTGCTCCAAGTTCTCTTTTCTTCCTGGAAAGCTTGGATTGGGCTATCCAAAAGTAGAAAGGGAAACATTTCTGTTCCAGCAAGAGGCTGTGGAATCTGGATTATCTGTTCTGCTCCAGGCTTGGCAGTGGAGAACAGTGTTGGCAATGCTGCATTTTTGTAGATACTTTAAGTATTTATACTCAGCTTTTCCTGTTTTCGCTTGCAGTTACAGCTGAATTCAAAAGAGAAACCTTGCTTTTTTTGTAACCCTGTTTCTTCCACAAAGGGATTTTTCACCTTGCAGTCTGACTCCTCATGGAACTCAGTTGCCTTGTTAAAGTTCATGTTTGTTTCTTCTGGAGAAAATATCTTCTGCTGATTAGTCTATCCCTAAAAAAATGATAAAGATGGTAATGAATACCTATTGCTAATTAGTCCCACCTTCAATTTGCTGTGCCGAAGTTTCAGACATTTTTGGGATCTTTCATCATATGAATTCCAATAGATTTCTTGGTTTAAATGAGTTTTTCACTATATGGTTTCTCTTGTCAACTGTCCTTGTCCAGGCAGCTGGTGGAAAGGTGTTAGAATTCAGGGACTTGGATCTGATGTTGCATTTATCAATTATTATTAGTGACCACCTACTGTTAGCACACACATGCACGGACCCGATTCTTCTGCACCCTCAGTGGCAATGAAGCATAGATGTCTAATAAAGGTTAATTATTCAGTAGAAAGCATCTGCTCCTTGAGACCTTAACCACAGTTGCAGTGGGCCTGTCAGGACCACGTTCCTCCATACCTGTATGGAAATGGCGTGGTCATCCTTCTAGGGAGAGGTTTGGGTGTTAGGACTCTTTATTCCATACAGATTTCTCTTAATTACCAAATCCAAAATAATTGCATCACGAGGATTGAATATAAAATGAAGCCAGATTATTTGTTGTACTGAAGTGGCACACTTGGGCAGTTGCCTTAGTCCATAAAGCACTTTATTTTTGTGAAGACATAAGAATTGCATTTTTCCCAAGTCTTCCTGCTATGGATAGGAATTACAGAGTCAGACTGTGCAACTATGGGGCAAAGCAGCTAATGCTCTTCAGGTTTCTGTGAAATGCCCACATGAGCTTTACATCTGTGGTCTGGGAGTACTGTTCTGCCAACAGGAGCTGTGCGTGTTGATGAGAAATCCGTGTATTACAGTAGTTAGTGCAAAACGAAGCTGCCTTATCTTATTAAAAAAAAAAGTAACAACTACACACTTGGGCAGGGGTTGATTTGCAAATTGGCTGTGGCACACTTTAAGGAGATGAACTATTCATTAAAGTTGTGTTATACTTTTTTGTTCTAGCTTCAAATATTTAACAGGTCTGCCTTTTTTATTTGTGAAAGAGAATACAAAATAACAGTTATTACATGTATTGTCCAAATGGTTTGCTGTAAGGCTCTGAGAGGTATGCTTTGTGCAGCCATCTCGGTATTTAAAGGATGTGGCTAATGGTTGAAAATACTAATCTAGGTGCACATACACATTGCAAAATATTTGGTGGTTTCCTCTGGGAGTAAGCAGGTTCAAGGTATTTAAAAAAAAAAAAAGACTTAATTGAATGTGGGCATAGTTCAAGATCAAGTGAAGGTGATCTTTGTATTTACACCAGGCTAAGCCAGAAGGTAAACAGCTCCATTTGCCAATTTATTGATAACTTTTATTGTTTCATTTAATTTGCCTGCGTCTTTGCAGGTCAGTTCACAACAGAATTGATAACCTTTCTGTAGTTGTTTACTGCTGTGCCCTAATTGCTCCTTTCAAAACTATGACTCAGTACAAAATAATTCAATATATGATCGAAAACCAATTAGCTGTTCAAAACTATCACTTTATAGTACGTACAAAGGGAACAGAGCAAAAAGCTTCCACGTATGCAGTAGAAATGATATAATCGGATTTAAAAAAAACCCCACCTTTTGCTCAGATCTAAATTGTTCGGTCATTTCAGGGGTGTCCCCACTGTGTCCCCTGGCTCTTTGGGGTACTGGGAGAGCCTGCGATGAGAGCTGCAGGGGTAGGTGCTTGTCACCTCATCTGCTAATTACATAGTGATATATAACTTACACTAAGGTCAAGCAATTCTTATTTTTTTTTGCATCTGTTCAGAGAGGAGAACAGGTGTGTGCATGTGATATGCAAACTGATCCCTGGAATAAGATGCTCATGTATTCACAGAACAATGTGCCAGCTTTACAGTTCACACCATTTACATCAATACACCTGAAAAATGTGCAGGTCTTGACTTCATTTCCAGAAAATGAGAGATTTGCTAATGAACTGTAGATGTCTCAGCAGCTTTGTATTATGTGGTATGGTTGGTTTTGATAGCTCAGTTTTTCAAAGATGAGGCTTCTGACGTGATTAAATAGTGCTTTTGGGGAAACCAGGTAGAGATGGGAAATTCTCCATGGGTCTTTGTTGCACATTCAGCAGTACCTGTGTTTCTGAAGCGTGTGTGTTTGCTGACAGCTCTCAGATACCTCAGTCCAGGGACCTCCCCTGGGAATGTGTCTTCATCTCTCTCCCTAGAACTACGTATTTGAAGTGTTACTTGTGCCTTTCAAACCTCCTAGAACGTACTTAATCTCACATTAATTGCCTAATACTTGCTTGCTCAGGATTATGCTGAAAAGATCTCTCAACAACTTAATTATAGAGTCATATCCTTTTATCTGAGGAATTAAAAACCCAAGCAGAACAATACCTAGGCAGCCAGCACACAAATGGACTGATCGAACCAGTATCCACCTTGACCAAGAAGGGTTTCACAAGTGGCCTGACTCTTCTGATTTGGTCGTGGCTCATTGTGATGGTTCAACATTGAGCATCAGCAGGATGCTGCTGCAGTGATGCATTTTGCATTTAATCCCTGGGGTCCCTAGGAACCTGAGAGGTGGGACCATTCAGAAAAGAGCCTTTGAAAGTGCAGAAGCTCTGAAGTGAAATACAATGAAGCCCAGTTAGCTTTGGGTGATTAACTCTAACCGGACTAGATAGGAGTTGTTGCCCTTTAATCAGGGTTTTAATGAGTTTTGCTTAGTCTTGTCAGCTTTTCAAGTTTACCTTTGCCGTGAGTGAACTCGTTTATGTCCTTGTTGGAAAAGAAGGCAATTTTTATTTTGCCCGTATTTGTGGTGCCATTTTCTTGCGTTGGAACTGGTTCTGGAAATGAATGAGTACAGCTGTCTTCTGTTCTACTATTTCAGGTGGAAATTCTGACACATGATTTTTTTCCAGAAATAAATTGCAGGGGCAGGTGGGAGAGATGGAGAATTCATCCCATAGCTGAAAATAGAGGGTTTTGAGTCCTTTGTCCTGGCTTTTATATGGGGGAGAAAAAAGGGCAGAATGTAGTCTAAGCCTGCTTGTTTAACAGTTGTTAAAACTTGCTTTCTTTGAAGTTGTTGGAGGGAGTTTTACATGAGGTTTGAAGATTGACCAGTTAAGCTTTGCTTTAGAAAATGTTCTTTCTTACCCCATTATCTCCTGGGGTCTGGCTGTCTCTAGCTGAAAGTTACACTGGTGCTTAGAAAATAAGCTTTGGTTAAAAGAAAGTTCACTTCTTCTCTATCTAGAGTGATGTATCAGTAGTCCTAGAAGAGTAGGAATGGTCTACAGTTGAGGACGAGTGAGTTTTATGTTAAACCTGCATCTGCCAAGATCAAGGAGAGCTAGAATTTGCCTGAATGATAAATCCCACATCCATGCTTCTCCATGGTGCCTTTTTTATTTTTCCATGGTGAGACTTAGCTTTCAGGGTTGTGCTGATGAATCGTTGAGTAACTTCTTCATTTTCAGCTGTGGTCAGATTTCCTTCGTGGGTTATGGTGTGGGCGATTCAGCAGCTGAAGTTGACACATCTGAAGTCAAACCCTGCTCATCTTCTGCCCAGCGACAGCCACTTCTGCTCGTTTGGAAGTGCCTCATCAAATGAGTATTAAACCAATCACCAGCAATTGCTTTCAGACAAGCTCATAATATATTATGGCAAAGTTTTATGCACGGTTTCTGCATCTCCCTTTAAAATTGGGAATGAGACTTTATTTTTCCTACTGATCAGTGTTATTCTCCAAGTCATTTACTACTAAGTAAAAGGGAGGAAAAAAGTTGATTGAAATATCATTAGCACTTGACGGAGTACGATGTTGAGAACTTTGATGCTTCCAGGTGATACTGAGTCATTAATTGATCGTAAAGAAGACCAAGTGTGGAAACCTCAGGCTTTCTGTTTAATATTTTATTAGCCTGTGCTACTGTTTTGAATTTATCAGTGTTTTGGTGATTGCGCTTTGCACTCCTTTATCAGGAATTATAGAGGCAGTAGTAACCTTTGCCTGTGCACATGCTCTAAACAGGCAATCTCTCATGATTTCCCCCTAAATAAACATATTACTGTTGCTCTTTTAACCTTGATGGTGATTTTTATTGTTGTTATTAGATGATATGAAACCACAGCTCAGCTGGAGTCGTTACACCAGAGACTGAACAGGGAGTGCTTGACTCTTAGAAATCGGATATCCAGCACTGGTGAGAAACCAAGTATATTGTGTTACAGAGGCTAATGAAAATTTAGGATTGTATGGTATAAGGAAACAGTTTTAATCCCCGTTAAAATAATCCCATGGGATAGCTGAGCATGGGAGAGGTTTGTTTTGTTGCCCAAGGTCGTTTAACCTGTCAGCATGAGGATTTCGTGAGACTAATGCAGGGGAAGTAAAAACCCGAGTTACAGTGAGAATGAGCAGCTCGTTTACTCCTTCTTTTGTCTTCATGAGATTTTCCTTCCTTGTTCTTTGAAACTCCTGTGTGTATATATGCTATAATTTGTTTCCTGTTCTGGAAACGTGGTTTTTTGTTTGGTGGGTTTTGGTTTTTTGTGGTTTTTTTTTTAACTTAGGAAGTTAACCACATTTTTTTGGTGATTTATTTCCATTTCAAAATTTCTTCTAGCATTAGCTGGAAAGTAAAGCCAAACCTTGCTTAAAGCCAGCACTGGTAGCCAGAATGCTACTTTTTTTTTTTTTCTTAGCAGATCTGAAACCTTTTTTTTTGAGAGTGGGGTAGATATGTGAGATCTACTCCCTGTGGAGTGAAGAATGCCTATATAACACTTGTTTTGGAGACTTTAGCAGCATATTTGTATTAGTAGCTTCCTTGTTCAGTAAACTATAAAATACCACCACGTTTGGTAGCAGGTGTGTGTATAAGCGGATGCAGCTCAGACAAGGGGTTGCTAGAGCTGGGTGATACAGTTCTGGAAGAACTGGAATGAAATAGCTGAAATAGCAGCCAGTGCGTGTTGGTTTTAGCCAAGAAGCTTGTGGGGACTGGCAGGTGTGATGATTTAAAAACACATAATGAAATAAAAGAAAAATGTGAAAAGCAGCTCTAAGAGAAAATCAGAATTATAGGCCAGTGTAGTGAATGTAATGATTGACACCAGCATTGATGAATATGATATGCCAGGATAGCGTCAGAATGGCTCTTTGAAAGAAAAATAAACCTCTTGGAGCTCGTGGGAAGGATCAGCAAGCGTACAAATAGGGTGATCTGGGAGACAGAGTCATGATTTTCAAACACCTTTCAACAGGTTTCCTTATCAAAAGAAATCAAGCAGCTAAGGTTAAGGGAGAAGGTCCTTACATGGGTAAAAAAATGAATAAAAATACAAGAAATGGAGAGTAGTAATAGCTGATAGATTCTCCTAGCAGAGGCAAGTCGCTAGAGGAGATGGATCTGCAAAGATCTGGGCTGCTTGCGTGTTGTAAGTGACCGAGGAAAAAGAGGTGGGAAGTAGCATTGCAAATGCGGCACTTTATTCAATGTAAGTAAGATAAATTGTTTCTACTAGGGGGATTGTAAAAGGACCTTGTGAGACTAACTGGGCTTGAAAATTGCAGATCTGTGAAGTAATCCACATGGGAAAAATTATCTTATCACCTGTCTGGTAGAGTCTGGGATAATGTACTGCTTAGGAGTTGAGTTTTGAGGTGGTTGTAGTTGTATGGAAGTGTCTTGAACTTCTTTCAGCTTACTAGAAAAGGTGTTAGATGTGAATTAAGAGAACAGCATCATGGGTGCAGCATAGGTGTACCATGTACCCTACTGTCTTGAGTATTTTGCATTTGTAATACTCTGATCTAAAAGGATACAGCTCATTTGGAAAAATTGTGGCATGACTAAGGTAAAATTCCTCAACTTGGAAAGAATATTATTGTAAAGTTGCAAGTAGAAAGGATTAAATGGTTCATAGCATCTACAAATAGAAAAAAAATAAGAGCAGTGTGTGAAGTTGTGTACCTCCTTGCCACAGAATGTTGCACATCCTAGAAACATATGTGGGTTTAAGGAGAGATTTGATAGATTGGTGGAGGAAAGATTCATTGAGAGGTCCTACATTACACAGAAACCATTCTGGCCCAGGAGATCTCTGAGCTGGAAATGGAATATCAAAGGAATATCCTTCTGTCTTCTTGCATAGATATGTATTTTTTGTTGACTGACAGGAAGGGTGTGAACGTGTCCTAAAACCTAAAAAGACTTCCCCGACTGTGTGCGGGGAGGGGAGGATATAAATGCACTAATCAAATAAGAGGAGGGAACAAAGAATTGAGGGGGAAGGGGGCCAAAGGATCCAAAAATTTTAAAATTTTAAAATAAGGGAATTGGAAGGGAGGGTCATAAATAAAAAGGGGAGAAATGTAGGCAGAACGATTGATTTTGGAGGAGCTGGAAGAGGGGCTGTAGTAAATGTACACCCTGTGGTGCAGCAAAGGCACAGGTGGAAAAGATGTATGTCCTCAATACAGAACCTTTCTGTGGTTTTAATGCTTCTCTTGGACAGGAAACAGAGACAAGTTTCTGCTCTCTTTTTTTAAATAAAAAGTGATGTTTTGCCCAAGGGGAGATAACGGACATATATGTCTAAGGAGTGCAGTCAGAAGAGCTGCCGGCTCCAGGGAGCAGCTGGTACGAGGTGTCTGTGCCGAGCTGGTAGTCCAGAGCCCATCCTGTCCCTGCTAAACTCCTCCTTATCTGGTCAAAGTTCGGATCTTCAGACAAGTCCCCCAGTTAACCATTTGCTTTGGCCTTTAGGTTGCAGCGGAGGCGACACCTCCTTTTCAAGCCAATCCAGATGTGTCTGGTCTGTGGGTGGACTTGACCAGCAGCTGGAGCGTTGCCGAGTGTCACCTCCTGTCTCATGAAAGCTAAATGTGTATTTACACGTACTAGGACAAGTGACCCAGGCCAAGTGCCACTTGGAGATAGTCCCAAAAAGCCATCATCGTTCTCTGGAGCAGATTTTCGTCTTGGCTGGTGCTCCCTCAGGCAACCAACCAGCTCTCACCTTTCCTTGGGTTGAACAACGCGTAACCTTTTGTTGTACAAACTGTCTTTGTTTTAGGTTTTGTTCATGGTATGAATCAGTGGCTTAATTTGCTGGCATGTATGCTGAGGGAGTGTAATCTTCTTTTTGAATAGCTGGTATCCTCAAGAATTAGTAATAATGGTAGTCCTGCCTATAATTTGGAATAATAAATTGAGGGGGGACAACTGTTTTTCTCCAAAGACTGGATTGCTGTCTTCAGACTAAACTTTGGTAAAAAAATAAATTGGCAGTATTTTGCTATCAAATTACAATTCTTGTTCTGGAACAATCTGCAGTTTAAAAGCATTGGTGGCTGTAGAGGTAGGCAAGAAACACTCCCTAAAATCCTGCCCTGGTAATAATGTGTCAGGGACGGAATCGGTAATTTGTTTGCTTGTGCAGGCAATCGTGTGCTTGTAGTCAGGTCAGAGGGTAATAGGGGTTTACTGTAGTTTCTTAATGTGCCAATAAGTTTGTACTTAGACTTAATTTTAATCCTGAAACTGACTTGTTGCTTATCCTTTATTAAGGCAGTTGGAAAAATTATTCGATCCTCAAATCTAGGAAAATTAATGCTGAAAACTTTAAAATTTTCCAGGTTTAAAATGCTGATAATGTGAGGGCTTCTCTTTGCCACGCCTTGGATTAATTGAAGGAGAAGTTTATTAAAAAGACTTTAAAAAATTCTGTGTTGTTTGAAGTATTTAGAATAGCTATAGAAAAAGGGTATGTTTGAATAATAAATCATTGGTCTTTGTGAAGCAGATTGTGTTCTGGATGATCTCACTTAATAGCTCATTATGCTTTGTCGTTCAGGTACATTCCGCGTCTGCCAGGGAACAACAGAAATAAATTACAGACTCTATATCCTCTTAAACACAGCTCGGCATCCTGGGAAAAACTGTTATATTTTAGCTGTAGTTTTGTACTAAAGCAAATCTGTGAGACTTGTAGTGCAAAACCCCTTGTGTGTTGTTGTTGGTGGTGGTGTTGTTGTTTCTTGTGTGTTTGTGGTGTGTTGTTTTTTTTTTTTTTTTTTTAAAGTTTCAGGGAGTTTTTCCAAATACAGCCCCTGATGAGGGAATGGCTGTATGTACTTGCAACAGGTCTGCGTTACAAAAATAACGAGTTGCGTGGGAAGACATCACAGTGGCGGGGGTTCTGTCACCACGGACAAAGGGCTCGAGTTGGTTTGTTTGTTAACCGAGCATTGCAGCTGGCTTGGCGATGTGTTGCCCTTCTCTCAAGTTCCGGATGGGAGAAAAAATGCTATTTAAACATCTTATATTTAATCCAAAACCAGTATATTAACTGTAGCGTGGTCACTGGATCTTCCCCTACCTAGGGAACTAAGTTCGCGCAGGGAACCAATAAGAGCCAATACCTTAAATTGGGACAAAACTGAAGAAGCTTGGATGCTTTAAAAAAAGTCTATAATAGACTCAATTTCCCAGACAGGTTTTTATCGGGCATTGGAGTAAAACAAGTTCAAAGTCTACTTCTTTAAACCTTTGCTGCTGACAGCTGTGCAATATGTTGGTATGTTGGTTTTAAAGCACAGGCTCTTGCTCATCCTTTGCACTTTTTTCTTCTTTTAGTTCAAAACCTATTTCTTCACCTTTGATTGTACAAGTTGGACATGCAGAGACACTTCAGCCACTGCTCGCCCTTATGGGTTTCTTCAAAGATGATGAGCCTCTGAAGGCAAACAATTACATCAGGCAGATGCATCGGAAATTTCGCAGTGGCCGGATTGTGCCTTATGCAGCCAACCTGGTTTTTGTGCTTTACCACTGTGATCACGTGAAAACCTCTGAAGAAGAGTATCAAGTGCAGATGCTGTTGAACGAAAAACCGCTGGTGTTTCTTCACTCGAATGAAACCGTCTCTACTTATGCGGACCTCAGGGGCTATTACAAGGACATCCTGGAAAACTGCCACTTCAAAGAAGAGTGTGAATTACCAAAAATTAATGTTACTGCTATTGATGAACTTTGAGGGAATGAAACGGAGTGGGTATTCTGCAAATCAATCTCAGTTCTGTTCAGTGGACAGTGTGAACAAGCACTTTTGATGATTTGCTGCTGCTGTGTTGATTTTTCTGAACTTGCGGATTCGATGGGTTGTCTTGGTTAGCTCAGTGCACTCTTTATTTATTACATAAGCAGAATTACAGAAACAAATGCTGTAACAGGGATGTTGCCGAGCATTTGTAACAAATACGTGATGCAAGATAAAGCATACCTATATGTTTATATGTACGAATAAGTAATTTAATTGGTCATTCCTCTTATGGATGTGCTGTAGATGGGTTTAAGAGCTGGGGCAGCTTCTGTTTTATCAGAGCTGGTGATGGCTGGACTGATTCAGTATTGCTTTGCACTGCTTGTTTTGCTAGCTGCTGTTTTCCTGTGGCAGGCATGAAATTATTCGAACTTCTGAGCTTTTTTACTCCCTTTTCCTGAGCCTCTAGGAGGGAGAGGGTACATAGTCCTCCTCCACAACTTCTGCCGGGACAGCACCACATGAACATCTCTTTCTTGGGCATTTAGAGCAGGAGGAGTGAGTGTGTTCCTGCTTGCATTATCTGCCTGAAAAGTCATCATTGACCTATCCTGCAAGACAAGTTAACCTCCAGGGTAGGTAAATTATCTTTAACCCTAAATCCAGGCAGGTTTTGGACCGTGAAGAGGATCTGACCAAGACTTGGCTCGCTTTAAGGCACCAAATGGGTGTCCCTTTTGTAGGCCTTATACATTTGATGTGCCACCTTGTTCTTAAAATGAAGTTGGTTTTAAAGAAATTGATTTTATACAGGTACTGGTGATATTTTTTTTTTTAAGGCAACTGCACTTAAAGTAGGTTCACTTGTTACTAAAGTCAGGAAGTTTTAGACCTCTGCAGTGTGACAGAAAAAGGAAAAATGAAGGTGATTGTCCAGAAATATCTGAAATGCAGTTAAGTCAGGAAAAATTCCTTCGTTGCCCGGAAGGGAATGGCTATGTTAACAAGTCACGCCGAAGCAAATGAGGGTGTGGGTTTATGGTGTTGGTAGACGTTGAAGTGCATACTCACACCCTCTAACATGTGTTCCAGAGCTCACCCTGTAAAGCGAGATGTAGTTTACTGGAGAGGGGATGAAAGGTTGCTATAAGTGATTACCACGGAGTATCAGCTGCACTATAAACATTTATATCCTCATTTGCTTCAGGGTTAACTTATTTTTGTAGCCTCACCTTCAGAACTGGGCATTTAACTGATGTGAAAACAAAAAAAGGAAAGAGCCAAATTGGCTCGAAGTTGAGAAGTTAAACAGATTGTAAAATTTATTGTATGGTGTGTTTTTTTTTTTTTTTCTTCTTGAGGATTTAGGCTTCTGTCACTTTTTAGTATGGATGGTACGAAAGTGCTTAAGGTTACATATCTGTAAGTTCTGGAGCAATCAAAAACCTGTGTTTTTTTTACTGTTGTACTCTGAGTTAAGGGCTCTTCCTTAGGTTGGGGATGAGGTCCTGTTTCATTCGTGCCCTATTTCTGTGGAGACCACGGTTCTGATTGCCGAAGATACTGATTAAAACTGGTGGATATTTCAGCATTAACATCCCAGTGTGATATTTGCCTGCGTTAACTCTGTAGATCTTTTTCTGAAACTGATAAAATGGTTAGGGAGGAGTATCAAGGCTGAAACAAATGTAGGAATGTAGGTCAGGATAATTGTCAGCACCAGCATATGATTTTTACTGCTACCTGAGCTTTGCCTGTCTCCTTTTTTACATGATCTTACCTTGAGACTAAGTCAACTGGTCATAAATTACTGCCTGTTACGAACAGTTAAGCAGTTAAGTTTGGTAAACAGCAGATGCAATGGTAAAAAATCCACACTTGAACAAATATTTTTTTTTCTGTGAGTCAGCCATCCTGTGGTGATTCAGGATTTGAACAGCAAGGATGAAAGCCTGCCTGTTGGAGGGGAATGGAGGATTTCTGTTTGCCGGCTCGCTGAGACTACTTTTAAGGCATCCCATTTAAAAGATAAGTCCTTCTTCCTTATGGAGGAGAAGTATGTTGCACTTGACTGCCTTTTTTTGTTCCTGTGTGAGGTGGAGAAACAAAAAAAATTCCTTCTACAGTGAAGCATCATTCGCTTCTGCACTACCAAGTTGATCGGAGGCTTGACTCTGTGCAAAGAGCTTCAGAGGCTGTTTCCTGTTTTGCCTCAGGGTACAGGTCCATCACACCTCCAGCATAACAGATACGTCTGTGGCGGCTCTCGGCAATTAACAGAAAAGGAAAATGTGCTCATTGGTTTTAGATCTATATGTAAAGGATGCACTGACTCACTCCTTTGGCAGAATTAGAGGCTGAATGTGGAAACTTTGCACAACTGTAGCAACAGAAGTGTTTGGATATGTAAATGTTCTAGGCACTTGTTCATGGGACTGTTACCATCAGGGAGGTGATTTCAGGATGACCCTTCTATTTAGTAAATGTATCAATTTGGTTATATACCAAAATGGAAAATGAAAATGGATCAAAATATTTCCATCAAGTTGGGTACTAGCTCAGTGACCCGCATTGAACAGGCTGCTGCATCTCATGGCACTGCGGGTTACCACCTCTGAAAAAGTCCTGCTGGAAAAATAAGGTTTTCTCCTCTTCTTCATGTGGCTCTGGACAAAATGCCTCGTCTCAGTCATGTGTTGAGGACTTTGTTTCTAACCTTTCTCAAACTGGAAGCTTTCATAGATGAAAAATACCCACAGTGTTCTTGGATGCTGGCCGTAAATGTGTTTGAAATGCGTTTTATTTTGTTAAATGTCTAAAGCTTAACTAATCCCTCGGGCAAATTCATTTTTTTTCTCCTAGTAAGTACTGCTGCTGTGATTCTGGTTAGCATCGATCTGTCAAATCACTGGATGCAATGCACATTTGTAATAATACGGTGCTAACTGGATGAATTTTGAGAACTTGTTCTGGCTTTTTAGTGCTGTGAAATAAAACTGCACGCTTTCTTCATCTCTGTTTTATGAGCAGTAATAATGACATAATCTTCACTATCATGGCTGTGTTCTGCTTCAAAATACATTCGATAGGTTGCTATTACTTGCATTGGTGTCTCTGGTTATTTTAAGTCGTCAAATTGCTTGGCGATTAATAGAAAATGCCTTAATTAGATTTTTTACTCTCATGTTTTGAGGTGAGTGAAAGTTGACTCTTGTTTCCAGGAGCCCTGGTTTTAAAAACAGCAACAGTTTCCTGACAAGGAAAATGCAAAATGTCTGGAAATGTCCTGCATTTTAAGTGGCGTGAGGGTTATGCATGTATTTTTGTGCATTCCGGAATCTGCTGCAGTATTATTTTTCTAAATGTTACCACTCTCAATGAGAGACTGACACTGTTGATTTGTTAAAGAATTAGAAACATATGCAGTACTTTCTAACCTGTCATTTCTTGTTGGCATTTAGCAATAGATCCTTGTTATTGAGCATCCATTACCTATGTAGCTTAATTCTCTTAAATTTGATTACATAAAATTAAGCTTTGCCTGCAGCGTGCTCATGTGCTGAGGATGCAGCATTTTTGAGATTGTGCTGTGGCTGGAACGGCATCATCTTTGATCAAGGGCTGGTTCTTCATTTTCGGAAGTATTGGTCTGTAAGACAGTTTGAAATAGAAAACAATTAATGCTGTTTAGTTTAAAATAAACAAACCAGCCCCCAAAATGTATAGTCATAGGAAAAGGAGTGAAATGTCTAAAATGAAGATATCAAACCTTCTGGGGGAAGAACATCACCACCACTATCCCCACCCCACTTTTTTAGGATGTATAATATATTAAATGGTAATTTTTTTGGTGGTCTGACTTTTCAAAAGGTATTATAAGATGTTTAGTTTGCAGTTGCTGGTATGGCAGATATAAGGGTTTGTCTTAGGATTGTTAAATTCTTGCTTTCTTGGGCTTGAAGTTACAGGCGCTTTCTCCTGATTGTCACAGTCATTTCAAAGCCGGCCCGTCCTAAGGACTGACCTTCCTGGACCCAAGTGAAGGTCTCTCCTCCACAGTCTTCGAAGGATAGTCAGTTATGGAGAATTTTATAGAAATTCAAACAATATACATTGGGAAGCCCCCCAGAACATGGTGCCAGGAACAGGTGAACCAGGGAGAGCTCATAACTTTAAGATTTCCAGGGAGAGAGAGAGATTTTTTTTTTTTAATTCCCCCCTTTCTTTCACTTCCTCCTCCTATGAATTTGTTGTCCTGAGGCCACCCACATTTTTGTCCCCGTGTTGTTGCGTGATGGTGAGGCCACGCTTTGGTTTTGTGCATGGGGAAGTGGGTTTATTTGTTTTAAAAGTCCTGGTTTCGTGTTGCTTTGGCCCATGGGTGTGTTTTGTCTTTGTTACACTGCCACTTTCAAATTCATCTTCATCACGAAGACTCAGCAACTGTATCCGGCTCAGCTTTTCAGTGCTGCTTTTCTGCCTGATTTCTCAGGATTTGTGGTCCAGTAAGTAGAAAACTATTTCTAAATTGCTTTGTTTCTGATGTTGGTAAAGATTTTGAAGAGGGTTTTCATTGACTGAAACGCATGCCAGGTTAGAACTAGGTTCTGCTTCCAGATCTGATACAGGCAGATGTTTGTAAAGGCTGTAATGCTTTTTTCCCCTCCCTTGTTTGCTTCCAGAAGTAAAAAATGAAGATTATATATGGATTAACCTGCATTTACAGCTTTTTTTTTTTTTTCCACCTTAGTTCAATACTTTAAAGAGAGATTTTTACTTAACATCAAGACAGAGGAGGCAGGGAAGTTCAAACTGACAGCACAGGCTCTTTATGATAGTGGATTTTTTTTTAAAAAAACAATCATTGGAAAAGGATTTAAAGCCAGCATTGTTTTTCTGCCGTTCTGTTGAAAGGCTTGAGCACACCTCTTACTGTATTTAATTAACAAAGCCAAATAATTGGTGTTCAGGGAAGGGATTATTGTTGAAGGACTAGGATGGAAGGAGCTAGCTTAATTATTTATTCATTTATTTATTTATTATTATTATTATTATTATTTAGGGGTCAGAAAAGCTCCTTAGACTTTTCCACACGAGTGACCTCTCAAATGCTTTGCTGGATATGACAACAAATCCTGAACCTGCTACAGAAACAGAAGGTGCCCAACTGATCCTGGGGAGCAAAGTACGTACCCCAGAAAGAGAAACCACATGGGATGAGCCTGAAGGAGGTCCTTTAGCCTGGTGACCTCTGGCTTTTGGTAGGACACGGTGCCTCCACAAACACGTAGGGATAGAACAAGTATTTCCCCGTATGCTCTTGATAACCGGCCATTTGTGGCTACAGGGTTTTCTTGAGTTAAGGAAGGTTGGTTTGCATTTAGCTTTTTATATAGCTCTTAATTTCTCTTCCACGTGGCTCTCCTGTTGCTTTCTGAATGCAAAGCCTTTCATTTTTTTTTCCTTGTGATGGGCTGTGGCAGGTGCTAGAGCTCAGCCTAGAGCTCAGCTTTGTGAAGGTCCAGCTCCTTTTGTTTTCATTTGAGCCTGCCACCTGCCAGACTGGAAATTCAGTCACGTTTCTACGAGCTGTGATTTTTTTTTTTTTTTTTTTTTTAAAAAAGCAGTAACAGCTTTCTGACATACTCGATTAGCAGTTGGTTACCATATGCAAGCGCTAAAGCTTGGCATGGGTTCTGGAGCAGATCAGTCATTTTGTGCGATATAGGTCTTGTTTCAGTGTTGTGTTTTTCCTGAACACAAGCAGTTCATCCTATTCCTTGGAGCATTTTTATTGGGAGAGGAGTTAAAAATTTGATCTCTTTTCATTTTGCCTGTGCTACTTATGGCTTATATTTTCTTTTCCCCAGATGGGAGAGGCCCATCTTGCTTATTTGTTCCTTGTGCTAAAATAATTCTGTTATTCTAATTGTTAGCATTGCTACTTTTATTTTTGGCTTAGTTTTACCCCGTGCCTATAAATATATTTACTGGACCAGACTTGCACACGGCATCAAGGTGAGGGTACACCATTGACTTGAAAAGGGGTGAAATGATGATTCTTGTAAAGTTTTCTAGATTTTTATGTCACACACACTCCCCACACCACACAGTTTCCCATTTCTTTCCTTGAGCATCAGGCCGATGTGTGTGGAGCTCTTCACTGGTACCTCTGTTTCACTCTTGACAGTATTTAAAAGTATCAGCAACCAATGTTCTGTGGTTGTTTCTCAAAAAAGACACTGTCCTCTGTATATAATGTATTCCTTCTTCTTGCTATTTATTGTTCTCCGAGTATTTTGGTTATGTAAAAATACCTGTAAAAATTGGAACAATGTTGTATTATAATGTTTATGAATTTACAACATCCTGTATTTTAAATTACGGTAATTTTTCACTAATAATTGGTTCATTAGAATGAAATCAGGAGAGGTGAATGGCAGAGGGAATATTTTTAAGCAATCAGTTGCGCAGCATCAAAGCATGGCATTATAGGAAAATAAGATAGGAGTTTTTGAGAGGTCCTCTACTCCATCCCCCTGCCCTCTATGGCATCCTCTGTCCTGCTGATGGTTTGTCAAGGGCATTTGTTATTCTCATCTATCATTCAGCACATCTGTGACGTGGTGCCAGCTGCAAATTCAGAAAGCACCTATTTTTTTTTTTTTTTTCTCCCTCATTCCCCATGTGTTGTGGAAATGGTGTATCTGTAATCCCTGCCTCTCCTCACAGCAGAGATAGTTTAGGTAGATAGTTCTGACCAAAGCACGGGGAAGTGGCTCCTAATCCTCTCAGACCACTCTGTTGTGCTTATTTATGTTAATGCATTTAATTAGGTGTATTTAATGCATGTGAAGCATTGCTGCTCAGCTTACAGACACGACTGATGACTCTGTCAGATGGGCAATGTGCTGTTCTAAGGGACTCCCCGCGATTGTCCTGATGTTGCAGGAGAGGAGATACCATCGGCTGTCACGCGTCCTCTGCAGCCACCATGTTACAAAATGTCTTTCATAACCGTGTCCACCTATTGATTTAAAACAAACAAAAAACCCCCAAAAAACCAACAAAACCAAAGCCCTAAGCTGCTTGTTCCTGGTGTGTCTGCCAAAAGAGAGACTTGAAAACCTTTGTCTTGATTTCCAACCTGTAACTTTACACTTGGCCTTTGTGACCCAATTCTGTCTTCCAACTTATGTTCATCGAGCTGTGCGGTACCTTTGGAGATCCCACTTGTGTCTCATTTCACTCTTTGCTTTGCCAGATCTGATAAGTTGATCCCTCTTAGTTGCTCCTCCTGACTCTCTCCTCCTCGCCTGAGTTATTTCTCCTGTGTACCGGCTCTTGTTTCACTTCAATTCTTTTGAACATAAATGACCACAATTGTACTCGGTTTTCCAGGTGAGGTTTTACAAGTGGCTCACTTGCTGGCAGTGAGGTTTCTCCTACCTTCCCTCTTGGGAAAGTTAAATATAAAAACCTCACTTGCATAATGATTATTTGGTTGGTTGAGGGCTGTTTTCTGGGGCACTGTGGAGGTTTGGGGCTCTGGCTCCCATCTTCTGCTGCAGAAAACTTTCACCAGGCATCACAGGTCACTTCTTGTGCGTGGATTTGCGCATAAGAAATTTGTTTATCATATAATGAGTGTTACTAATTATATTCTGCATTTTTCTATTTGTCTGCACGTCCGCTGCTCTTACAGTCCAGTAGTGCCGTACAAACCCCGGTGCCTGGGGCCCCTCAAGCATGAAGCATATGCAAAGTCTTGCCATGGCTTGGTTTGCAGGAAAACCTCGGGGGTTCAGATTTCACTTCACAAAACCCAGAATTACAGAGCTGTTCTTCAGCCCTCCTAGGCCTTCGTGTGGCAAATAATAACATGTCTTTCCTCTGCAAGGAGCGCAGGTTCTGCCCTGAATCCACCAGCCTGGGCGTTTGGGTTTACAGCTGAGCTCCCTGAGAACTGATTATCCAGCACCTCAACAGCCAATATCAGAAGGTTCCCCCTTTGTTTTTCTTCTTCTGGGGCTGTGGGCAGGTGAGATGGGTAGAATCATAGAATCATTCTGGTTGGAAGAGACCCTCAAGGTCATCGAGTCCAACCGTTACCCCACCCCTGGCACTACCCCATGTCTGTGAGAACCTCATGTCTGTCTGTCCAACCCCTCCAGGGATGGTGACTCCACCACTGCCCTGGGCAGCCTGTTCCAATGCCCCACAGCCCTTTGGGGAAGAAATTGTTCCCCAGATCCAACCTCAACCTCCCCTGGCGCAACTTGAGGCCGTTTCCTCTGGTCCTGGCGCTTGTTCCTGGGGAGCAGAGCCCGACACCCCCTGGCTCAAAGCTCCTTTCAGGCAGTTCAGAGATCAGAAGGTCTCCCCTCAGCTCCTGTTCTCCAGCTGAACCCCCCAGCTCCCTCAGCCGCTCCCATCACACTTGTGCTCCAGCCCCTTCCCCAGCTCTGTTCCCTTCTCTCAACTCGCTCCAGCACCTCAAGGGCTTTCTTGGTGTGAGGGGCACAAAACTGCCCCCAGGATTGGAGGTGTGGCCTCACCAGTGCCCAGTATAGTGCCTAGTACACCCAAACAAACTAACTGACAAATACCAAACACACAGCAGATACTCCTGCAGTAGATCTCCCCTTTCTCTGTCTCGGTGCTTTCTGCTTGTAAAACCTCACCATGCAAGATTGGTAGTGGATGTCACTCCCAGTGTGACATGGTCTGGCTGTCCTGCACCTGTGTGCCCTATGTTGCTGATCAGACAGGAGAGAGGTGATAAATCAAACAGGTTCATGGTAAGTTGAAGTCCTTTAGTCTTTTTCCAGAAAGTGCTGCATCTGCTGCTTCAAACCAGCTTTCAGAGTGGGGCTTGAGATGGCTCTAAAAGCCGAATTTTGGAGGTGGTGCTTTGAGGCGCAGGCTTCCAGCTGAATGAGGCAAGACAAAATTAAGGGCAGAGGCTCATGCGACCTACTGCTTAAACTCTCACGTGTAGCCTTCAGATCAGAAAACTAAACAGGAGGAGACAGCTTGCATGGTAAATGAGAAATTGTTTCCATCCCCTATGACAATGGAGAGCTTTTGGTTTGTTTTTAACTGTATCATGGTTATTGGGTCACTTATTTTGCTATAGCATGATTGTCAACTGGCATTTCATCCTGCTGAAAGTGAAGGGGCTCTTAACCCATTTTGAGCAAGAGGCACTTTTTTGTACATCCTGAGGTTCTTCCCAAGCAGTTCAATCTGACTGACCGGGTTACCTGTTTGCTGCCAGGTGCCCCAAACTCAGTTTTCTCTGATGATGGCATAAACCAAGGCCAGGCTCAAGGCCAGCACAAGGCCACCTCAGCTGGTTTGCTCTGGAAGTCCAGCAGCCGTGCATGATGTTGGACTTGGGGTGAGAGAAGCTTACTGGAGGGAGGCGGGAAAGTAGGTTTTCCTTCAGGTCAAGGAAGCATAATGGGAGTGTGGTTAAATGAATGGAGATGCTTCATAAAGCTGAGCAGAGGGTGATCTTTGCGTGGGAGGAGAATGAAGTGTCTGCTGTGGTCTGCAATACTTCCCAGCACCTCGGATGGAGACGGGCTGAGGCCTGAGCCAGTGTCTCCACAGATGCCTGTGGAAACCCAGGTGGGAAAAGGAGGAGAACAGCATAGGTCACCTTATCGCAACAAAGCAGGGTGAACAAATAAACAACGTTATCTTCTTGCTCTGTCTCTCTTTTTTTATCCCGACGGCAGGGGCTGAGTGGCTGGCTCAGCAGTGTGACTCCAGGTGAGGTGCTCTGCTGAAGCCTGGAGAGACCTGACCTCTCCAAGCAGGAGAGCTGCTGTTCAGTCAAGCCTCTTGGTTTCTTTTCAGTGAGCAGAACATGCCTTACAGTTGTTGCTTTGGTTCAGTACACTGTATTCTTTTAACTTCTAATGCCTTTTTAAAGGTGGACTCCGAGGGAGGGAGAGCGGATCACTCAAGCGCGTGCTAAGGAGGTATGTGCTCAGTCTAAGGCCATTGTAAACTTAAAAATACAGGGCCTTCCACCACCCCCCCACCCCCGAAGTGTGCTCTGTTTAGGGAATTAAGCTGATGCGAACCACCAAGCCGCTGGCCTCATCTACCTTCCAGCTGGACGTGGGGTGAGCTAAGAGACAATCGTGTGTCGAGACAAACCCTTTATGAAATGTCCTGGTAGAACATCAGTTCTGCTGGGCCCACTGCAAAATAAGACATTCAGTATGTCTCCCTCGTGACAGCTACCAGGAGCAACACGTTTCTTTGGTCAACTCTAAAGGGTTGCAAGTGCTAAACATGTGCTTGTTCTCATTGCTCTTTGCATGTTTCCGCCTCTCTTTTAGTGATCCAGTTGATGTTTGAGGTTCATGGGAGGAGACTTTCCTTTGCCAAGGGACTTCTGATTCACAGCTGGCAGCACGGGCTTTGGCATTTTCTTGGTGACTTGAACTAAACAGCTAAGAAGAAAAGAAACATATTTTCTGGTATTTCCTTGCATGCAATATGCATTTTCAAAGACACTACTTATGTAGAAAATCACCATGTTTGGATAAAGCACCCAACATGTTTCACAACTAGTAAATAATATGCTGATTTTTTTAAAAAGCTTATCACCTATAAATAAGGATGGTGCTTCTAGGAGAATGGTAAAAAGACTTATCTACATTATTCTAAAAATTACAAACTTGAGATAAAGTTCAGCAAACCTGAAGTCTTGCAGAAGTTTTCCTTAACGTGGTTTCCTACAGGAATGGCCATTTATCCTAGTTGCTGGCAGCGTGTGTCTGTCTTGGTTACACAGCCTGCCTGGTAAACTGTGTAATTACACTAGGAAACGGCACGGAGCAAAAGTGCTAAAATCCAGTATTGCAGATCCTAAATCATTTGTCCTTGCACAGGTAGAGATGGATGAAAACTAGTGAACACCAAAGCCGGTGAGTACGGCAGGGTTGTTCCCTGTGCTGGTAGAAAAAGTGTTTGGTGCTAGAGAGAGCTCGTGTTCGTGGCTGCACGGGGACAGAGGGACAGGGAGAAGCTGCTCTCGTGCGGTGCTGGTTTCTTGCAAGAGGATTAGGATGACTTCCAAAATGTTGTGATAGGGGCTGACTTTGCTACCTACCTGTACTTGTCCAGCTGTAACCCAAGCTTTCTAGGGCCAGGGAGTGTTTCCTTGGCCCTTCCTTAACCTCTACTGATTTTGGTCGATTGCGACTGCTTTGGTGACAGTTTTGCCTACAAAGACACCAGGCTGGCTATCTTATGCCTTTCTCTGTGCTGACCTGCTTTTGGAAGAGGGCATATGAGGCTTTTAATCTCCTTGCCTGAGTTCCCAGCCTGCAGCAGTCTGTAGGGAAAAGGAAACTTTGGGGTAATTTCAGGAACTGAGATCTTTATTCCGGTATTGTAAAGGGGACAAAGTAGGAATATGGGCCAAAGTCTGTGATAGGGACAAGAAATCGCATAGGGCAAAGGCAATGGATCTATAGCAGAAGATTACATACAATAAATAAATATCTTTACTGCAATATGACACCACAAAAAGATATGAACCCTCGCCTTGCTTCCAAAGAAATTTGTAAAGTCGATTGTTACTAATCCATCATTCAAGGTGAGCGTGAAGAAAGCAGCATGCTTTTATGAGCAAGCAAACTGTAGCGTCAAAGATTGGCCTTGGCTAAGCCCCTCTGTGTTTGGATCTCCAGGCTGCCCTGACCAGCTGTGGAAAGTCAGTCAGACAGGAATTTCTGGCTATTTCTGCTGCTATTTTCCTGCCAGATACTCCCTTCCTTGTAGACTGTCGTCCAAGCCCTGCTAGGGATACAGTTTATACTTGTCTTGCTGAGATCCAATGTAAAGATGAGACAGTGCCAGCAGTCTTCAGGCAAATAAAAGCCCTTTCATTTCTCATTCTGTGTTTGCCCGATGGCTTTTTGCTCCATCACCAGCAGCGTGTCTTCAAAACCTCAACCTGCGTGTCTGTATCCTGAGATGAACACCAGCTCCTCTGCTGTGAAAGCAGCTGTTGATTGAACATCTCTGTGCCAGCTTGCTCACTGAAGCTGATTGTACAGCCCCGCGTCTGCGCTGGGACAATTGAGCCATTTTGGATGGTGGTTTGGAGCCTCACATCTGCCCCTCACGTCTGGGTGATGGTTTGGGTTTGTCATGCACTTCGAATTGTCTGCTCCTTGGAGTGAAATCCTTTCCTGTCCTGCTTGCGTCAGTCGTTGTTGCTCTTGTAGCTGTGTTGTACAAATGCAAGCAAAATGGAGCTGAGATAGCTCTGGCCTCTGCAGGGCTGCCAAAGAAATCTCAAGGAAAAAAAAAGAGAAATGTGAATAAAGAGGCGAGTGAAAAAAAATCAAGGACCCCAGTCAGAACTTAGTTGAGGACAGGGCAAATGTTTGTACCCGCTCTAAAAAGGAGAATGAAAGAAGTGGCTGTGTGATTGTATGTTTTTCATTATTACCGTTTCCCTAATGATTACGGGGATTTGCTGGACTTGCTCTGGGGAGGTGTCATCCCAATGGCTGGACCAGTTGCACTGGGAACCTTCAGAGCTGTCGGTCACAGACCGAAGGGTGTGTAGGAAAGTACGAGCCTGATGGTGAGCGTTAGCGGTTGTGTCACTGAGGCACAGTGATTTAAAACAAAAAACAACCTGGAAATCCCAGATCTGGGTTGTTTAAAGTGAGCTCTGAAGCAAGTGGGGAGGTGGGGAAGGGGCAGCACCTGTGCCCATCAGTGGGAATTGTGTGGGGCACAAAGGTGGCTGTTAATTGTCATCAGAGGCACAGATAGCTGTGAAGATAGCAGCTTGGTAAAACCTCTGTCTTCACCCTTGTTCTGCTATCTGGTGGTGAGCTGCAGAAGGATGCAAAGATGTTTGAGAGCCGAAGTTTAATGTATCTCCTGCCTCAGTGATCAGAAGACACTGATTACTATGATCTCTTTTCTTCCTCCCTTCTTTATTTTAAAATGAGAACGGCGTTTTGTTTTCTGGACTTCTGGATGATGCTTTAAAGATGCAAAGACCCAGGTCGGTGCAAAGCTCATTCCTGGCTTGGGCTCATTTTTCCCTTTGTGAAATCTTGGCAAACTGGTTTTGAACTTAAGAGTTTCTGGCTGGCTGTAGCCGTCCCCAAGAGCAGTGGGTGGTGTCAACGCTGAAGGCTTCTGTGCCTGATTTGCTGTCGCTTCTGGAGCTCTTGTTTATCACTAGTAGCTTTCCAAAGGTTGGGGGTGATCCTGTGTGTTCAAATTATAGAACAAGGGAAAAAAGAAAAAAGTTTCCTGCTCTCATTAAAAGGCCAAATTGCTTATGCCAGCAGCTAGTGCCCTACCAGCCTGTATCTCTGATGCTTCCAACATGCTTGGCTGTTGTAGTTTATAAAACTGTAGTTTGTAAAACTCATGAGTGAGGCTCTTTAGGGCTGCAGATCCAGACTTGACCTATACACGGGATTCAAAACTATTTGTGAAAGGCCATGGGTGAAAGGTGAGGTAGATAAGCCGTAACTGCTTGTTGGGGCAGTTCAGTATCAGAGCTGGTATCTTCGTGGGCTGATGCCAAAGGTATTACGTATATTAATTTGTGGAATATTTGATTTTCAAAGGTACTGATCTTAATGTATTCGATATTTGAGCAGGATTCGTTAGATTATTGGTGAGCGAAGGACGCTCCATTAACCAGGGTGACAGCTTCCCCCTGGGACTTTGTCTGCGTACGCCCAAAAGCTGCCGAGCCTGGGTCTGCCTTTCTTAGGTGTTTCTCCACTGATTTCCCCTGTGGGCTCCCTCCTGGGAGCTGTCTTTAGGCTGTTTGTCCTCTGCAGGTTGTCTTCCTCACTGCTTGCTGGTGGTGAGTGAACTCGCAGAGAGCACGGAAGCGCAGGATCGTGTAGGAAAACATCACCCAAACAAAGCCGGAGGAGCTGAGAAGGAACGGTGCTGAAGGTGACAACTTTGTCTCCATCTAAGAAAAACCATGCAAGGCACTGGAGCTGGAGCCTTCATCTGCAGGTTCCCCAATGTGAGGAAAGCAAATATTAATAAAACTGAGCAGAGACAGCCTAGTAGCGGAGTGGTTTGAGTGCTTATCCAGCGAGCACAGGCCTGGCACGCAGGAGAGCTTGGCTTCCCTGGCACACAAATTGAAGCTTGGCGTTCTTTCCTGCTGCCTCCACCCTGCGCTCCTGCTTTGCCAAACAGTGCAGCTAATCTTTAGGCTCCTTCTCCTGAGGCTGTGACGTTAATTTGGGTGATGCTTTTCCAGCTACATGTCAGGAAGGTAATGGAACTCATGCGAAGATTTAAGAGGACATAGTTGTACAACTCACCCCTCTGCATCTTCACAAACAATATCAAACAGGTCATTTTGATTCTAATATGTAGCTGAACAAAGGCCTCTAAGGAACAATGATTGTGACACCTGGGTGGACAGTGAAAGGATAGATGCAGTGTTGGATATTAGGATTGGATATTAGGAAAAAATTCTTCATGGAAAGGGCTGTTGGGCACTGGAATGGGCTGCCCAGGGCAGTGGTGGAGTCACCATTCCTGGAGGGGTTTAAAAGGCACTTAGACGAGGTTCTCAGGGACATGGCTTAGTGCCAGAGTTGCGTTATGGTTGGACTTGATGATCCCGAGGGTCTCTTCCAACTGAAATGATTCTACGATTCTGTGAAAATCAGGGACGGTGACCTCCCCTTTCACATGGGAGAACACGGCAAGGGACACCCCTCTCCTTCCAGGACGCTTGCCCAAAGGTTGCAGAACTTCTGGGGTAGATACCATCCTGTGAGCAAAAAGGATGTGACCTGTTTTATTAATAATTTCCACCTCCACCATGTTGCAGGTGGGCAGGGGGCTGCGAGGGATATTTCCTTGTCGATGAACTCGTTACACTAGGTGTGTCAAGGTCGGGACTGAGGAAACCAGCTGTTGCGCGTGGCTTGCAAGTGTTCATGTGGGTCTTCGTGCTTTGGGGTAATTTCTTTTTGATGAGGAAGGTGCTGCTGTGGATTTAGACCTGGGCAGATGGCTGTAGCAAACCCCTCACAAGCAGCTGCTCGCCAAGCCTGGTTGGTGGAGTTAAATATAGATTTTTGTTCTCTGGGGATTCTGTTCGTGGAACAGTATGTTGCACAATGGGCTCTTAAGAAAGTGTTTTGTCTAGAGATTTATTGCCTCTTTGAGATCAGGGTGTCAGGGCAATACAGGTTTTCCAACAGAGTGCTGAATAATTCCCGTTGTGCATGCACAAGGGCAGATATCCAGGGTTTAACTTTCTTCTGTCCTCCTCAGTAAGGACAGGAATAAAAATCTCTGCTCCTGTAAGCAGAGTGAGGATACCTGCAAACAAAAATATGCCCTGTAATGCTTTAGCGTACGTAATAGGGCCCGAAATTTGCCAAATCATTCCCAAAGCTGTGTTTTACTGGGGAGGGAGGCTGCTCAACTGCTCTTTTCTTTTCCATCTGGAAAGATTTTTGACCCCCTGCCTGCTGCTTTCCCCAGCTGTGGTAGGCTGAAGCTCTTATGGCTCGTTAAATAGCCCAAGAAGTTCTTTAATGAAAATTGATTGAGTGTCACTAATTTGCATGTCTCTTGAGGTAAGCAACTAGATTTTTTTTTTTCTTGCTTGCTTAATTTCTGCTTCTGTTTCATCAATGTTTCCTTGAAAAGCACACACAAATTAAAACTTGAGGCAATAGCCATATATATTTAATTATTGGAAGTTAATGTTGCAGAATTTCATGCCGTTTTCTGCGTTGTACTTGAGAAAATAGAGGCGAAAAAAGCTCTTGGTCTTGTATGTGCAAAATATTTTGTATTTGCTGAAATTCTTCAGCAGGTTATGAGAAGTCAATTTAATTCCTAGAAGGGAGATAGCTTTGATAGAGTAAGAAATGAAGATTGATGCAACAAATGGAGTTAACATTGACTCCTTTTGTGTCACTGGTAGATATCTAGGGGAAACACGGAGGTATTACATGTTCTTGATGCTATTTTTTTCTGTTACAAGTAATGCAGGTTTTCTGTCTTTCTGCTGTTCATTTTTAATTAGAGAGAACTTTTTTCCCTTCAGAAATGTTGTTACTGGAACTAGTTGCATATCAGGCCAGAACAGTTTTATAGTGGTCTGTGGTTACAGAATCTCCTCTTTCTGCCTTTTCTTTTACACAGACCCCTTCTTGCTCCTGCTCTTTCTTCAGTAAATGTATTTCCCCACTGGCTTCGGTCTGTCAGGCACATTTTCAACTCTTTTTCTTTACTGAAGATACACAAAGGAAAGGTAACATGGTAAGGGTATAAAGATGTGAATTTAAATTTCATCCCGCAGAAGGAGAATATTAAATATTTTTAGCCAACTAAAAAACAACAACAAAAAACACCTAAAATAATACTTACAGAAATAAAGACACATAATTAACTCATCAGAGATAATAACAGGCTCTTCTATGATCCTGTAGAGCAGAGCCACAAATACAATGACAGTGACAACTATGGTTAATCTGTGATCACCTGTATATTCCCCAAGATTTCATGTTTTTCCTGCCAGGTCAGCATTGATTTGATCAGTTCTGAAGCTCTCACGTTAACAAGTTTACTCAAATGTGTGTGCAAATGAAAGGTGAGGTGCTGACTGTGGGTGCTCCGATTTGGGCACGGCATCAAGTCGCTTCTGAGTGGCAGCTACACAGACTAAGCAGCCTCGGATAATGCTTGGATGCCATCATGCTTTTTGGTGTGTGGGCTTTTTTTTTTTTTTTTTGCTGTGCACCCCAAGATTTGCAGTCATTTAACGTGTCCTTCTCCCGATGTCCTCCAATGGACAAGGCATAGCCCGTGTCCTGGCTGGGCAAGGGTTGCAGGAGGGTTCCTTGTACCAGGATGTGCTTTTCCAATCGATAATGTGTTCGGGCTTGTTTACCTGTTCTTCCAACCATGCTGTATTGTCTTTATGGCAGGAACTGAAATCTGCAGCTGGACAATCAAAAAACCAATCTATAAGGAAAGGCACAAAATGAGAGATGCTAAAAAGTGACCCTGGTATTATTTAGCTGCATTAATCGCAAATGTAATACTATGAGTTTAATAGGAATTACACTGGGGATTAGTCCAGCTGATACCTGATTGCACTGTAAGAGCTGCCCGGTTGCAGGAGTTGGTTGAACAGGTGCTTCTTGTCTGCTTCTAGCCCCATTCCTTCACTTCCACCTTGTCCCTGCTCCTTCTTCCCCATGCTGGGCCCTGTTCCTCCTCCAGCAAGACCCCATTTGAAGAATCCCATTTATTCCACCATCCTCCCTTTCATCTCTCCCTTGGGGTTACCAATTTTGTGTTTTAAGAGTCCTCCTCCCAGTTACCCCTTGGGGCTTTGCAAAATCCCACCATCTTTTTCCTTTTCTGTCAAAGGGCTTTGTTCAGGGCACCAGCATTTTAAACTCTGCCGGAATGAAGGGCAGAGATGAAAGAGGAGTATTTTAATGTTGTCTACCTTGACTTCAGCAAGGCTTTTGACTCTGTCTCTCTCAACCTCCTCATAGGCAAGCTCAGGAAGTGCAGGTTGGATGAATGCACAGTGAGGTGGGTCATGAACTGGTTGTATGGCAGAGCTAAGAGGGTTGTGATCAATGGTGCAGAGTCTGGTTGGAGGCCTGTAGTTTGTGGGGTTCCCCAGGGGTCAGCCTTGGGTCCAGTCCCGTTCAACCTGTTCATCGATGACCTGGATGAAGAGACTGAGTGCACGCTCAGCAAGTTTGCTGATGATACCAAACTGGGTGGAGGGGCTGGCACACCAGAAGGCCGTGCAGCCATCCAGAGAGACCTGGACAGGCTGGAGGACTGGACAGAAGAACCTCATGAAGTTCAGCCAAGGCAAGTGTAGGGTCCTGCACCTGGGGAGGAATAGCCCCAGGCACCAGTACAGGCTGGGGCTGACCTGCTGGAAAGTGGCTCTGCGGAGAAGGACCTGGGAGTTCTGGTTAACAACAGGTTGACCATGAATCAACAATGTGCCCTGTGGCCAAGAAGCCAACGGTACCTGGGGTGCATGAAGAAGAGCGTGGGCAGCAGGTCGAGGGAGGTTGGAGGTTGTTCCTCCCCCTCTGCTCTGCCCTGGTGAGGCCCCATCTGCAGTTCTGGGTCCAGTTCTGGGCTCCCCAGTTGAAGAAGGACAAGGAGCTACTGGACAGAGTCCAGCGGAGGAACACAAAGGTGCTGAGGGGTCTGGAGCATCTTTCTGATGAGGAGAAACAGAGAGCTGAGTCTGTTCAGCCTGGAGAAGAGAAGCTGAGAGGGATCTTATCAATGTTTATAAATATCTCCAGGGTGGATGTCAAGAGGATGGACCAGACTCTGTTCAGTGGTGCCCAATGACAGGATGAGGGGCAATGGGCACGGACTGAAACACAGGAGGTTCCATCTGAATATGAGGAGAAACTTCTTTGCTGTGAGGTGCCAGAGCCCTGGACCAGGCTGCCCAGAGCGGGTGTGGAGTCTCCTTCTCTGGAGACATTCAAACCCGCCTGGACATGATCCTGTGTGATCTGCTCTGGTGACCCTGCGTTAGCAGGTGGGTTGGACTGGGTGATCTCCAGAGGTCCCTCCAACCCCAACCAGCCTGGGGTTCTGTGGTTCAGTAATGGTGAAGGACATGTGGCAATCGTGTGATGAACACATACCAGGAGATGCCCACAACTCCTACGCTCAAATGAGGTTTTGTGTGTTGGACCTGGAGAGAGCTCTTGCTCTTGCGGGCATGATTAGAAAGTTCTGTCCTCCTCGCGGAGAGGCAGCACTCTTTGCATGGTTGTCCTCACAGCCTGGGGCTGCATCCACGGGTGGATGGGTGGAGGAGGCGGTCGGAGAAGTGCTGTGCTGGATTGTACCTGCATCCCCCGGTACACACAGATAACGCCATGTGCAGAATTACACACCCACAGGGGATGTTTCTTCCTTTGTCGCTTAGAAGGGTGGAAAATGCAGGTTTTTTGGCAAAACTGTCAGGCATGGGCTTCTGTTCCCCTCGCCTGCTGAGCTTTATGTGTCTTTGGACTCCTGTGTGTTTCTTTCTAACCTTCGTGGCATTTTGGCCAAACGGCTGAGGTTTGTTGCTGCTTGTTTTTAGACATTATGATGATTTTTCAACATCTTTTGTGTGGGATCCTGTTGCTCCCTGCTCTCCTCGAACACATGGCTGGTTCCTGGCTGGGAGCAGGACCCATCTTTATCTGGATGATGCTGCTTTTAACCCCGTGGGGTGCAGCTGGGCCAAACACCCTCATTTTGGCCCCAAAAGGGGCTTTTCCCTGAGGTGGAGACCGCATCTGGAATATTATGTCCAGTTCTGGGCCCCTCAGTTCCAGAAGGACAGGGAACTGCTGGAGAGAGTCCAGCGCAGCCACGAAGATGTTGAAGGGAGTGGAGCATCTCCCGTGTGAGGAAAGGCTGAGGAGCTGGGGCTCTGAGCTGGAGAAGAGGAGACTGAGGGGTGACTCGTTCATGGGGATCAATATGGAAAGGGGGAGTGTCAGGAGGATGGAGCCAGGCTCTTCTGGGTGACAACCAGTGATAGGACAAGGGGCAGTGGGTGCAAACTGGAACACAGGAGGTTCCACTTAAATTTGAGAAGAAACTTCTTCCCGGTGAGGGTAACAGAACACTGGCCCAGGCTGCCCAGGGAGGCTGTGGAGTCTCCTCCTCTGCAGACATTCCAACCCGCCTGGACACCTTCCTGTGTAACCTCATCTGGGTGTTCCTGCTCCGGCGGGGGGATTGGGCTGGATGAGTTTTCGAGGTCCCTTCCAACCCCTGACATTCTGTGACTCTGTGGGCTGCCGTGGCTGAGCCCGAACCCACGGGGGGAACCCCCAGCAGTCACCTTAAATGCAGTGTTACGTTCGTGTTGGTGATCCAGGGGACGCTGTCGCCGGGTGTTACCCGCTCGGTCGCAAGCGGCGTCTGGACCCGTGGGGGCGCCGGACCCCGCTCCGCCACGCCTTCCCCCTCGGCCCTGCGCAGCGTCCCTCGGCGCCGCTCCCCGCCCGGGGCTGCCCGGCCTCCCCTCGCCGCGGGCCGGGCAGGAGGAGGTGGCGGGGGCGGGCGCAGGGCGGGAGGGGCCGGCCCGGGGCTGCGCTACGTGTCGCGGCAGCGCTTATAGCCCGGCCCGGCGCGGCCCCGCCGCCCGTCACCATGTCGAGCCGGCAGCACACGGTAGGGCCGCGCCGCGGGGCGGGGGGCTGAGCGGCCGTGGGGGGCGTCCGGCTCCCTCTCCCGAAATCCCAGCACCGCTGTGTGATTTACGCGAGGCTGCGCCGGGGGGACGCGGGGGCTCAGGGCATCGAGCCCCGCGGGTGGCGGCAGCGGCCGGTGGGCACCGTCGCTCGTCTCTTGGGACGCACCCGTCACCTGGCAGGAGGATGCTGAACTCATCGTGGTGCTGAGGATGGACGCTCTCATGGTCCACCTGGGTGCAAACGCGCGGGCGAGGCGCGTGTCCCGCTGTCTGGGCAGCCACACGTCCGTCCGCTGTCGCTTGGGCGAGTGTGCCATCCTGCACGGCCGTGCCAGAACGCGCCGGCTTCACCGCACCGGTCCCCACCGCCCAAGCGAGGACAGAGGTTGGGTCAGCGACAAGGCTGAGCAACCGCCTCGCTTTTTGGGGTTCCCCTGCCCAGGTCCCACCTGAGGGTAGGAGCTGATGGGACAGCCGCCACCACCACCGGTCGGCTTCCAGCACTGCTGCGGGGCCGGTTTTTAAAAAATAATAAAAACCCAACACACAGCGAAGGGAAAAAAAAATAATAGCCGGAGCATAATTCAGTTAGAAATTAAAATTGCAAATTGCAGTCACAGCCAGGGAGAGTTTTCCGCTTACCAGCCACCCTCCCTTCTTGGATTTGGGATGTGAAGTCTGCGTCCCTCTGGCTGCATATTTTCCATGTTTTAAATCAGAACCATGAAAAATCTTGACATAAGTAAGTCTCCTGGGCTGCTTTTGCTGGTTGATTTTTTTTTTTTTTTTTTAACCTCATCATAAATTTTTCAGATGGATTTAATGCCTTTTGAACATACCGGTAATCTGTCCGGGTAGGAATGCAGCCAAAACCACACGTAACAAAGCGTGCCTGTGTGGCAGGGTGTTCTCGGAAACGTAAAAACCTGTGATTTAGGGATTATTTCAGGGAAGGGAGGTGCAAGACGTGAGCTGTGTATGGGAGTTTTGTTTATTGCTGTGACAGGAGAGAGACGTTGCTGAACTTCCAGAATAATCCTTCTCCTTTGCTTCCAACCTGGGCTGGAAAAATGACCTTTATAAGCAAGGTTGTGGCTGACCTTCGTACCGTGACAGGCGAAACTGATGCTATCTGCTTGACACCTGTAGGCGTGTTTTCATTTGCTTACCTGCCAGGTACGCGATAGAATGAGAAAAGGCATGATTTCACTAATTACCAGAGGTTTTGGTAATTACGATGAAAGAGCAATGACACCCCATTAGCGATCCTCCCGCTCCATCGCCAGGGAGGTGTGTCACCCAGAGCGTAGATGAAGTTCTCGCTCTCAGTGTGGTTTCAGCAGCTCCTCAGTTTCAACCGTCTCAAGCGGATATCAAACGTACGGGGTAAGGCGTTTCAGTTTGACAGAGGTCTCTTAATCAGCACAATTATTTGCTTACGCACACGGTTGATTGGGTCCGGTCTTGGTGCAGTTACACGCTGCGGTTCAGGAGGGCTGAGGCATCGGCAGCGCATCAGTGATTTTTGCCTGGCGAAGGAGCAGGCGGCAGCACAACCTGTTCCTGCAGCTGACAGCCTAAATGCTGTAACTGGAGAGGAGTTTCAACGCGGTGCTGAGCTTGCCGTGACACCTTTGGTAGCTGCAACAGCTGAGGTGGGTCTGTCGGAAAATGAAAATGGGATGCACAGAATAATTTGCCCTAATGAGATTCCTATTAATGCAGCAGATCGTCCTGTTGCCCCTTACTTAATCCCAGTATTTAATTCTCCCAGTAACATGAATTCTTACTACTTACAAAAATCCTTAGTACTAATAAAATCTCAGGTTTTAGCACTTCTTCATAGCACTGGTGATGTGTTAATCTTTCTCCCACAAACAAGGTTTTGTGAGGCTGGATGTTTCCAGCATTATTTGCTGTCTGAGAATGTGTCAAAAATGGGTTTTGCAGGTGATGTTGATCAGCTGTCAGCTTTTGAAAGGCGCGGTAGTGCTGGCTGTCGCGAGACGGACTGGCTGTGTTATTTGACTGTGCTCCTCATTTTGGAAACTGGATAATTATAAGCCCAGGATTTAAACCCCAAATTCAGCCTGAATGCTCTCTGGAATTTTAGGCTATTTTGAGGATGTTTTACTTGCACACTCATTTATTAATAGAAGTTTATGATGAGGTACAAAGAAGGAAACTTAATTTTTTTTTTTTTTTACTTCCGTGTGTATCATCCTTCAAAATGAATGTGACACCTTGATTCTGCTGAAGACCTGAGACTCGGTATGCAGGAATTGCTGGTTGGTACGGAAACGTTCTCTTGGTTTCTGCTCATGACATTGCAAGAAGCGTGAAGTCCTCTACGTGCCGGGCAGCGTCCTGCTGCTCAAAGACCTCATTGACAGAGAGCATTTATTTCTGGCCAGTTTCAGGGTTGACTTTTTGAGGAGAAGCACGGTTTTTAATGACGACCTTAAAAACGTTCCTTACACAGGCCTCCTGTGTGCCCCGTGGCGAAACCCTGCTCCCAGGAGTAAGCACACCGCGAAGCGACGGCAGCGAGTAGCGGGGAGCTGTGGGACTGCCCTTGTTTATTGTGTGGGCTCTCGCACAGCGCGGCATTCAGGGCTGAGCAGCTCCTGTAGCCCCGTCGAAACAGCGGCTCATTCTCCCGACACCTGCGGCACCGCCGGTATTTCCGCAGCTCATTCCCTCTCCCCGCCCAGCGGTGTTTTTACAACGAGCAGGAGGGTACAGACACAGCCCAGGGGAACAGCCCTGCCCTGGAAGGGCTGGTCGCTTGCTGGGGTGACTTGGCCACGTGGCTTCCATGTCCCCATGGGCGTGTGGCAAGTGCCACTTGACATGTCTCAGGAGATGGAGGTGTTGGGAACCGGCTGCCCGAGTCCTGCCCCTGGCAGTGGGTGGACATCGTCCTGGCTGGCTGCGTTCCCTCAGCTCGCTTTGGGCATCTTTAAGCTGCTGAGGGGACAACGAGAGCCCGGTACCGAAACCAGTGAGCGCTACAGCTTTGTCACCTGTCTGCGCTTGTACCAGTCTCTCCTGGGAGCTGAACGGCCTGGCGTGTGGCATCCCTCGCTGTCACCAGGAGGCTGCTTCAGTAGCCCAGTGGATCACAAAGCTGTAACTTCTGATAGTTCAGTTTTTCACAGAATCACAGAATGTCAGGGGTTAGAAGGGACCTCGAAAGCTCATCCAGCCCAATCCCCCCGCCGGAGCAGGAACACCCAGACGAGGTGACACAGGAAGGTGTCCAGGCGGGTTGGGATGTCTGCAGAGAAGGAGACTCCACAACCTCCCTGGGCAGCCTGGGCCAGGCTCTGGCACCCTCACTGGGAAGAAGTTTCTTCTCAAATTTAAGTGGAACCTCCTGTGTTCCAGTTTGCACCCATTGCCCCTTGTCCTATCATTGGTTGTCACCGAGAAGAGCCTGGCTCCATCCTTCTGACACTCGCCCTTGCCATATTGATAACCATGAATGCGGTCGCCCCTCAGTCTCCTCTTCTCCAAGCTCAAGAGCCCCAGCTCCCTCAGCCTTTCAGCTTGCATAAGGCTTAATGTGCACAGTTGCAAATGACAGGGTCTGATTTAAAGGTAATTTAACGTGTAAAAAGAATTTAGATTTTTTTTTTTTTTAAACTTATTCCAAGAGAAGGGAAAAAACCCACAAGATCAAATGACAACCCTGAGGAGATTCGCAGAGGCTTAGTTTCTTTGCCTAAAAGCTGTTCTCATAATGAAATTCTGCAGCCACAGGGCAGAGTTCGGATGGACTGAGTGATATCACTGGCTGTGCAGTAACATACGTACAGCCGCGTCAGTTTAATTGTAAAGCCACACAAGATAAAACGTTCTATTTAAAAAAAAAACAAGCCACGTGTTCATGTCCCAGTTGACAGTGCAGCAGGCAGCAGAGCCCTGATTTCAGGGAAGTGGTGTGGCTTCTCGGTTGAATTACTCAAGACACTGTTTCTGGTGTTTTATCCAGGGATTCAAAAGCCTTGGGTTTGTAGACAGGATCTATATCGTGAAACATGGTGCCTAACTCATTGCACTGTGACAGTAAAAGGTTATTGTTTTCTAGTTGCTCATTGCGTGCTCAGTATTTCTTGGTTTATTTTCTGTTGTGTTTTTTGCTTTCTGCCTCTTTTCTTCACAGATCACAGAAAGGTCAGCAGTTTATGTATCTCAATATGTTGTTATTTCGACCTCTTGTTTCCTATAGCTCTCCTCCCTTTTCTCCCTGTTTCTTTTGAAGTCCTTTGCCATTAAGAAGTTACCTTTCCAGTCTGTTACCCTCACCTTGCTGTTTCATTAGCTTGTGCTCTTTGGTGGGGCTGCCAGTGTGCCAGACGTGTGTTTATTAACCAAATTCTGCTCTGTAACAGCAGGCATGTTCAATTTGGGGAATTCAGGGAGGGAAAAAGCCAGAAAAAGTCCTTGGTGGACGTTCCCTGGTGGTGCTGGTCGGCACGGTGGGTGCCGTCTTGGGTGCTGGTTGGGACACCTAAACCTGACCATCGTTTCTTCAGCTCCGAGTCAAAGCGTTTTGAGTCAGGATGTTGATTCCTGTCCTGCTGCTGGACTCCTGGATAAATACAGCCTCATCTGGTTTTCAGGTTGCACCGATTAAATCACAGCAAGTAACAAATCTGTGCTAAAACCTGTAACTTGGGAACAGGTTTCCATCCACGCTCTCCTTGGACAGCCCCTACGCATGATTTTTAGGCCAGACGGCAGATGATTTTGAAGACCCCGTATTACCCATACATGTGCACTGCAGCTGCGGCTTTGATTTAGGCCACGGGGATTTTGTTTTTCTGAAGGGTTTTGAAGAGAAGCACCGGGATACTTGCATTATTTTACTGGGCTGATGTTGATCCTGGAGGGTGCCTTTAAATGTCCTTTAAAAATGAAAAGACCTTGCCTATCTGAAACCAGGTGTTTTAGATAAACTTGCAGCTGTACGCGCCCACAAAAGATAAGTGTTGTGCAGAGCCCATATTAATGCTCCTAACGATATGCCCTGCCTTGAACTTGTGCTTTGGTCACAGGGCTCATACACTTTGTTATCTTGAAAGTCCATTACAAGAAACACCGTGTAATTCTTGCTACTGTTAATCTACTGTTGTCGTGAGCGAGGTGACTAATGATTATCTCTGGTTTAGCTCTGAATCACAGCTGTAGGAAGTGAGAAACAGTTCCTTAATGGGCTCGCAGCTTAATAATTTCCAAGTGAAAATCGACTATCATTAACAAAAGGAGGGGTGCAAAAAAGCACGGTCACAGCATTTGGCGTGGATGTGTGTCACGAAATGGGACGCTGGGCAGTTGGGATTTTGCCCGTAGGGCTGGTAGCTCCTTCCCGGTGCTGCGTCCCGTCCCTTGCAGAGCAGTTCTTTTTCATTTACTTACAGCTTGGCTCAGGTACAACTATGCGTGTCGAAAGTTTTATCTGCCGAGTTGGTGCCAAAATGTGTTGGCCTATTTGGAGAGCAGAGCTTGAGAAAGGAGCTGGTTCGTGTACAGTTTGTTATTTTTTTTAAAACGTGGTTTCACTTTAGATACAGCACTTTGGTGGTTTGTTGAGGTTTTTTGTGCATCTTTAGAAAACCACCATTTGTACCTACATTTCCAAGACTTTCTGACCTTGAGGTCTTTGTGGCCTCTCTGTCAGAACAAAATATTTTCTTGGATATCAAACCATTTTTCAGCTTTCCATCGTGGTGCAAAAAAGCATGTCAGGCAGCAGATCATTTTTCACGCCTGCCCAGCCCTTCTGATGGGAGGAACATTTGTTTGTGTTGCCAGTGGGTGTGGGAAGAGGGAAAACCCCTCATTTTAAGAGGAGGTGGGTGCTGTTGCAGGGGGTTGAGTTGCGTGTTTGCCTCTGCCAGGGACCCTGGGCATGATGCTGGACGAGTCACCTCAACCATGGCTGGGGCAGCTCGTTGCATCTGCCCCCGTCTTTGCAAAACTGATTTGTGACCATGGGGATGGATATGAGAAATGTCGAGCTCTTGGAGGTGCGGCCTGAAGTCCAGGGGAGCTGCTCTTCAAACATGTCATTTTTATAGTGCTTAGATATTGCAGGAGCTCAAGTCTTCATCTGCTGTTTGCCTCACTCACTGCTGCTCTTCTGTGGCTGTAAAATTGGGGTTGATACCATCCTCGGAGAGATACAACTCTACAACTACCTGAAAGGAGGTTGTAGCAAGCGCCAGGACAAGAGGAAATGGCCTTAAGTTGCACCAGGGGAGGTTGAGGTTGGATCTGGGGAACAATTTCTTCCCCAAAGGGCTGTCGGGCATTGGAACAGGCTGCCCAGGGCAGTGCTGGAGTCACCATCCCTGGAGGGGTCGAACAGATGGAGATGAGGTTCTCAGGGACATGGGGTAGTGCCAGGGCTGGGTTGATGGTTGGACTTGATGATCTTAAGGGTCTCTTTGAACCAAAATGATTCTGCAATTCTATGATTCTATACTGGGAGCTTGCATGAACTTCTGAGCGACCAAGTAACAATAACCCAGGTGCACAAGTAGATGGGGCAGGAAACCTTCATGCTGGTGTCTCCAAACTCTAGCCCCTCAACTTGGCTTATGCAGCTTGTTGTGTTCAATGGTATGGTGGTGAAAACAGCCCTGCCTTCAGCCAACAGAAATATTGAGGGGCCTGAGGAGGTGCCGAGCGAGGGAAGGTCTGTTTGGCCCCATCTGTAGTTTCCAGCAGCAGCCGAGAGCTGGGACCAGGGAAGGGCTTACGGCTGGGACACCACGGTGCACTGTCTCAGCTGCCATTGATTTACAGCTGGAGGTGCCAGAGGTCTTGCCTTTTTTCCTGATAGTCCTTGATGAACTTTCCTTCCGTGAATTCATCTGAAGGACTTTTTCCAGCCAAGTGAACTTTTTGCCTGCCCAGCGGAGTTTCCATGTTTAACCGTGTCCCGTGTGGTGCTTCTGGCTGAGTTTCCCCACAGTCCTTCCTGCTGCTGCTTTTGCAAACCTTAAAAAAAATTGCTGAGGTGGACAAAGATTGACTATTGCAAAGTCAAGTGCATGGGGTTCAAGCCCCCACCAGCTTGGGCTTGCGTCCAGCTTTATTCTTTCAGGAGGCTGCCAACATGTCCTGTAGAGAAGAAGTGACACAGGAGGATTACTTCTTTTACAGAAATATATATATATATATATATTTTAAAACCTGGTAAAGCTGCTTGAAGTTGCTAGAGTTTCTCAAAAGATACAGGATTTCTTTCCTGCGAGGGATGTGATGGGCATGATAAAAACAGGTGTCTTGTCCCCATACAGTTTAGAGCCAAGATGTGCTCTGTTCAACCTGTGCTAGCTGGGAGGGTGGAAGGAGATTCTGTTTTCTTACTTAGCAGAAGATGGAGCTGGTGTCCCACCTGCCTGCTCATAGCCGTGGTTAGATGTTGGCCTCCAAGTCTGAAAACCTATTGCAAACTGAGCTAATAGGGAGACAGAACTTCTCAATTTTGCTCGCGGTAATTTGTGTTAGAGCAGCGGCGCCGGTTCGGCTTTTAAAGGTAAGTTAATGACGGTCCTGGTTTGTTCAACCGATCTCTGGAGCTCTCAAAAGGAGGGAATGGTTTTGATAACCAGCGATATTGCTCTGACACGCTGGTTCCTGGTGTTCGCTGGAGGACCCTCTGGGTCAGCCAGGCCCACGTGGCATCTCTGAACACCAGAGCTTGGGTTTTTGGTTGTATCTTACAACTGAACAAAATTCAGCTGAGCTCACAATCTCCTGACGCTATACTGCAAGTTTTCCTTTGCATGGTATTTGGTGCAGGAATCCTGTCTGTCCGTCTTGCTCGTTTTAAAGGACAAGGTGCCTGCAATGCCACGGTAAGAGACGGGACATGTACAGTGGCTTATTTGCCATACAGAGCCACCACCCGTTAATTAAATTCTTAAATCTCATATTCAAGGGAAAAAAAAAATATTACATGTAAATACAGTTCCTATCTGGACACTTTTTTGATACTGAAGTTAATGTGTAGTCAAAATGCCTACCCTTGTCCTCCTTTCCTCATCTCTGAAATCTGAGGGGCTGATACTCAGCTTACCATTTCCATAGCTCGATATTTTTCTCCAAAAGCAGGTACAGAAGCGTGGCCGTGTGCGCGGGGCGGTTTTTCCTGGCAGGGGAGCGGTGCCGTGCTGCTCTGATTCAGTCCCACGTCTCTCAGCTGATGTCGGTCACAGGCTACACAATCTTTGTGTTCTCTAACTGATCGCCGACCTTCTTGTCATGTATTTCCCTTCTACTCTGTTTTCTCAAAGGTTAAACAGACGTGCTTGTTCGCTTTCTAGGGGTGTTCAGTCCCCAAACTTACCCATGCTGCAGTGAGAACATCATTTGTGTTCCCCTCTTTTTGCAGAGTGACTGGTTTGTGCATTGAGGGTGATCCAGAGCAGCCTTTTAACAGACCCAGGGCATCAAAGCAAAGCAGTTCTCCTTTTCCAATGTCAAACCTGTTGTTTGCAAAACGAGCATAAGCCCAACTGCTGAAGCGTGTTCATTTAGGGAGGTAATTTAGCAGAACTGCTCTGAGTATAAAAAATAGGGCAACCATGGAAGGATTTCTTGTTTAAATTGTTATTTTTGGCAGTGGCTGACAAGACGCTTTGTTTGGCAAATATTTTTTGGCTATGCAGCTGTCCCATGTGATTTCTGGGATGAAGGTGGGAAGATTGTTTTTATAACATCTGTCTCAGCCTTGCAAATTCGTCCCAAAAAATGCAGGAGCACAGGATGACCCACTGGTTTTCCTGTGTTGAGGAAATTAGAGTCGGGACATCATCTAATTCAGAGATGAAGAAACACCTGATCTGGGTGCCTTCAGACAGGCAGAGTTTAACGCCCAACCTGCTGATTTGGAGTTGCACAGTCTAGAAATCAAGTGTCTGATTTGCAAGGTGACTCGAACACAAGCCTGGTTTTATCGAGGTTGGGGTTTTTTTGTATAAAACTTGATTGTGGCAACCCGAAACGTTCAAATTTATACTAAGAGAAAAATTTTTTAGCTGTGAGCAAAAATAATGTCTTGCTAAGAGCTCAAAAATTCCTTTGGGTTAAAAAAACCTCCCATCGCTGCGTCTCTCAGCTAAGGCTGAAAAGAAAAAGCAATGTTATTTCTGCTTATGTACAGGTGGCGGTAGAGGAGAAGAGTCCCAGGAAAGAGGGAGGACAACATGTTGGGTGCTGGAGAAGTCCCGCTTCTCCATCGGGACCGGTGAGCTGGGCTCCGAGTCGTGATGCTGGAGTCCTGGGAGGTGAAACGGGCAAAATTTCCAGGGTAGTTCCATCTTGGTGGGGTTTTCGCCCAGCAAGGAGCGGAGCTGATTTTGAAGCATTTACCACTTTGGTCTATTCAATGAATCGAAGTCAAGTTTGGGAAAAGTCTGTTGGTTTAGGGATACAAGAGCAAACTCGGGATTTCAGAGACTCTAAGGTTTCTCCATCGTTCTTCAATATGACCCTAATAAAATCTTTGCTTCCTCAAGCAAAACGTCCCTCTTTCCTCTCTTCCTCCTTTCCTTTTGAGTATAATTTTCTGCTTTTCTGCAGCAAATGACTCTTTTGCAGCAAATTTTTCCCCCATGTTGGTGATGGATGGACACTTTATCTTCTTGATGACATCAGCTCACGCGTTTGGAAGAGCAGCCATGGGAATTGCCCTGGCAGAAGAAAATAATTTTGTAAGGAGAAGCCCCATAAACTTAATTTTTATGCATCAGGCTCAACTGATAGGACAAAAGATTTTTTTTCTTTAGTAAGGTGGCAGGACTTGAGAGGGGATTTTAACCAATAGTTAGATTAGCCCTGCTTAAGCAGGTGTTTGACTTTGAACTTGAAAGCTTGCCTGATCATTTTATCATTTTAAAAGCCTATTTTACCATAGGCAAATATGATCAGCTGAAAACATTCCGAAATCCTCTATTTCTTTTAATTTTTATTTTTCCTCCTGAAGTGATGTCCAGGCTGCGGTGCCAAAGTAGGGCGTGTATTAAATGCTTGGCTAAAAAAAAAAAAAAAAAAGAATCGTATTCCTAATGATGTGAGATAGGCCTATAAATAAAACTGCAGCTGGGAGAGTCCTGACCCTACCGTGGCTGTTGGGTCAGGGTTTCCCTGGGGCTGTGAGATGCCAGCTGGATGCTGATGGTGTCCGTAGGAGACTGGCCCTTCTGCTGAGCGAAGGTTGGCTCGAGGATGGTGTCCATGCTGTGGGGATCTCCTGAAGATCGTGCTCAGCTCCTGTCCCTCCTCCCTCGTTGCCACCCCCGGGCTCTGGCACGTGCTTCTCACCCTGGTCCCGTTTGCTTTGCAGCCGTGGAGATACTGGCTGGAGAAACAGGTAGGTGGGGGCAGGAGATGCTGCCTCGAGTTTATACATAGTTGAGTTTCTACTGGAAGGCAGCAAATCATCCATATAATCCCTTGGGACAGCCCTAGATTTGGTTTGCCTAGTGCATTTTCTATTAATTGTCCAGTGGTTCAGCTCCAAGCAAATAGCCACCAGATATGGCACGTTGAGCTCTCAGGTGAGAGGAGAAGATGCTCCCTGATAACGCCTCTCCTGGGGGTGTTCAACTGATGTGGGCAAGCACAGCTGCTCCCTTTCAGGGCCAAATACCTCAGGAGGAGCTGAGGTTACTTTTCCAGATGCCACGAATCGAGCAGCGGTAGCTCTCAGAGCCGGGGACACTGACGGTTCCTGGTTTCCAACAAGTCTGTGGTGGACTCTGTTGTCTCAGAAGTCCCATGTCTTTATTCAGGAGGAGCACTAAGGAAAAGCCTCTGCCTGCAACCTGCTTTCACAAAGCAGAGGAGCATCTTATCCCACCAGGGCAGTGTCCAAAAAACCTTGTCCCTTTTGGAAGCCAGGCCAGGAGACACTTGGCAGGTGGCTCACTGCAGACTGATCTTAAAGCCACCTGAGATCTTGGCGTCTCCCAGTTTGTCACCCTCATGGACAGGTTCAGTGGGAGAGAAGGCCAGAACGAGAGCTGGGATTTGGCTTCTTGGGCCGCTGCAGCCTCAGCACACGGTTTGCAGCCGTGTCTTCGTTTTTTTTCCTCGTTTCCTGGATGAGGTAAGGCAGGGTGGGCTGAGGAACGAGGTCATGCAGATGTGGCCTGTTGAGCAGATTTCCAAGGAAAGGAGAACGTCCTGCTCAACCATCTGGCTGGCAGAGGTTTCTCTGCTCTTCTTTGGAGACGCTGCTGTGTCATTTATTGCCTTGTTTAGGGCTGAATTAAAGAGGTTCCTCTGCCAAACCTCACTTATTTGATCTAGACTATTGCAAAAAATGCTTCCCAGTCTCCCTAAATCTTCCCAACATTCCTGAATGAGTGTGTTGCGATGATGGTTGCGTTATCTCTTTTAAATATGATTAGTTTACAACGGCAAGGTTAAAACCACGTGAATAAAATCATCGGGAAAGTCCCACAGCTGATGAAACCCCGTCCTCTGCTTATCTCTGCCTCCCAACTTTCTCGCAGCATATGCTCTTTCTACATGAAGTCTCTCCAGGGTTTGCTCTCGAGCTGGTTTTTGGTGGTGCCCTGGCTCCGTTTGATCGTGCGTCAGCTCTGCCTTCCCAAGCCGTGTCCCAGCTGCTGGATGATCGGGTGGGAAGTTGGTGTTTCCTGCTGAACAGCCTGTTCCCGGCCCCACGAGCTGCCAGCCTGGCCGTCTGCCACGTTTCTCTTTGCCTTTCTTTGCTTTTGGCGTAGCTGGTGACGAGAAGTTGAGTCGGGGTGTGGCAGGTGGTTTCGAAGAGTTTATCAGCGAGATGAGTATCAGAGGCAGAAAAATCAGAGGGATTTGGTACCGTCCAAAGCTCCCGGCAGGCAGGAGAGGTCTGGCAGCGTTGCTGGATTGCTAAAAGCCCCCCAGTGGTGCTTTCCCAAGCTCCAAAATATGCCGGCGTGCAAAATAAGAGCTCTGAGGTGCATGCACAGTGCAGACTTACGTCGCGGCAGCGCGTCCTTTTATCATAACATAACAATCTCGTTACGTCAGCCACATACGAATGTGTTAGTTCCTGCATCTTCCCGAGGCACGGACGTTATCGTAGTTCGTCTCCTGCAGGACAGATCCAGCAGATCAACGTTTTGCGAAAGCAAGCGTGCGGCTGGAGCTCCTCCTGATGCAGAGGGCGCGAAAAGAGAGATTTGAAGCGTGCAGGTTCACTTCTCCATGCAGAAATATTGGCCTTGTCTGTTGTGGTTTGCAAACAAATTGCAAAATACCCGCTTTTATGGTTTTTTTGGAGTGCTGCACGTGAGGAGGGTGTGATCGCGGGCAGGTTTCGCTGCAGGGCTGAGGGATGGCAAGCTCTTGGGAAGGCGAGTTTGGGCACTTGTGCTTTGCTGAGGGTCCTTGGCCCCACGACAGATCATTTCAGAGCGGTGCTGGAGCTCAGCTGGGAGTAATCACAGCAGATGCACACCCATGCACCTTGGGAGAAGGGACTATTTTTGGCTGGTGCATCTTCTGTGTGTGCTCATTTAGTCCTGCTGCCGAAGCCTGAACCCCTGGGGACGAGTGAAAATTAAACCACAGTGGTGCTGCCTCACCTTTGCAAGCTCAGAATGTTCAGACTTTTGACAACCCCTTGCAAAAAACCCCACGACAACCAACCAAATAAAAAACCCCAAACACAAACCAGAACAAACCACAGAAACCAAACCTTGAGCTGCTTACTTTTTCTCTTCTGAGTCACCAAGATGTGTTGGGCTTGCTCACTTTTTCAGGATCAGATCTAGAGAGGTTTTGGGGATTTTGTTTTGCTGTGGTACCCGGGTTCTGCATTTCAGACAGCATCTCGTTCATCCCCTACACTCCAACCCCCAAATAATTGATTTTATCTTTTGAAACAACTGCAGAAGAGATGGCGAGGACCCATTCTGGTGGCTGCGGCAACGAAAATGGGAACTGAGAGTCCTGGAGCCAGAAAATACATTGCTGGGGGTGTTTGAGGCAACAGCCCTGGAAACCTTTTTGGCCCAGGACTCTCTGTCAAGTCATACGGTGCTGGCACGGGGTGGGAATTGGTCACCTCGGGCCAGAAATGGGGGAATTGCTTCTCTCTCTGGTGCAATCCCACAATTGTGGCACCGAGTTGCTGGGAGTTCGCCTTGGAGGAGAGATTTATGACCGTTACTATGATTATTTTGGACATGGGTATTCTTACCAGGATGTTAAAATGTTCTGGAGTGGGGTAGCCGTTCGGTGTGCCCACAAGCAAACCCGGATGGCGTATTTGCAGATGCAAAGAGACTAATTATGGAGGCTTTCCCTAAAATTAAATTGAAAATGGGCACGAAATTCTGTGTATAGTTATAAATCGCTGTGATGGGAAACTGGTCTCTGCTGGGATGCTGGCCTCTCTGAAAGATAATAATAAAATCAGGTGGGGAGAGGAGGGTGGTTTTTTCTCTTCTGTGGCGGAATAATTTTCACCCAGATTTCTGGGCAGGCAGAGCCCTCTGTTGCATACAGAACACTAAGTCTCCAATAGATGCTTATGCCTTTGCCGAATCATGTTAAAGCATTAATGGCCCAGCAAGCAGGGAAAAAAAAATTCAGGCTATTTTGCTAACACATTTAAAAGTGAGCTTTTACTTTATTGTCTCTCCTATTCCTCTTTTTTTTTTCCTTGCCAAATTTTTTTTCTTGGACAAATGAAAGATGATCACTTCCCTGCTGTGACTTCAAACATAGAAATATTTATATAGTGAGATGTAAATCGTGGGAAAGCCACTCTTGTACTGATGATATGAAATGGATAAACCTACGTTCGTGATCTGGCTGTGGGGGAAAATATTTATATCCTCTCTCCCTCTTGAGACTTTTCCTTTGGCTGCCTCGGTTGGAAACATAATCCTGACAATTAGTAAGGTCTTGTAGATATTTTATGTGCAACAAGTCTTTGTGGAAGTGCCGTTGCCGGAGCTGCAGCTGCAATTAGTAGCAGCCACGTTACGTTAAACACAGCGAGTAAATTACCAAAGGCATCTATTTTCTTCGCCGTTTTCCTTTTAGTACCAGTTTGCTGCCATGCAGATTTTTAATGGATTTATGTTTCTTTCCCTTACATGTCCCAGCTGAGGTTTTCCTTTCGTATGGAGACCAACGAGGTAACAAAAGTGTTTTGCTTTGTTTCCATAAGGGATCAACCAATGTGGTTTACCAAGCCCATCACGTCAGCAGGAGCAAGAGAGGACAAGTCGTCGGTACCAGGGGTGGATTTCGCGGCTGCACCGTTTGGCTGACAGGTATTTTCGGCGGGGTGTGAGCACGCAGCTCCACGTGTGACACCCGCTTGAGCACGTGAGCATGGCCCGGAGGATTTGGGGATTTGGGATCCGCGGGAGACGTCAGCATTGCTTGTGAACTGGGAATTGCAAAACGTTTCCACGTGGGAAATGCTGACACGTGGTGCTGGCACAGCAAGATGTTCTCCCTGGCAGCTGCTGGCCGTAACTAATGTTTTTATGAATTTCGTGGCTGTTATCGGGCTCCTTTGAGCATGTCAGAAGCCCTGAGGATTGCGCTTGTTGTTCCCAAGCGTGTGGCTCAAACCCAGCCAGTCCTTGGCAGTGAAACCTGCCCAGCGATGTTCTCACCTAGGTTTGCTGTGTATAAAGTCACCTTGTGGGCAGCACAGCATCGTCTTGTCTGAAGAGTAAATACTCCCAGGCAGCAGATTGCCCTGGAAGCGATTCCTTGCATGACCATTGTGGGTTTCTTACTTTATTTCTCATCTCATACACCTTCCGATGTGTTGCCCTTCTGCTTCGAAAGATAAAGTCACTGGGGATTAGGGATTGCTAGAAATGACAATTGCATTTGTTTGCTCCACTAATATTTACACAGCTCTCTCTTTTGCTGCTTGTTCAGTTGTTTCTTTGCTTTTTAAATATTGGTATTTTCTTTGATTCCTGGAGGGTGTTGAAGACACGTACTGGGAAGGGTTCCTAAAGCCATTCTGGTTTGCCTTCGTGTCAGCTTATGTGCTAGATATTGGATTAAAACACATTTCTGGTTTGTTCTCCTCTTTAATTGTGAAAAGAAGGCCAACACCTAACCACAGAGTCACAGCCTGGTTGGGGTTGAAGGGACCTCTGGAGATCACCCAGTCCAACCCACCTGCTGCAGGGTCACCAGAGCAGATCACACAGGATCATGTCCAGGCAGGTTTGAATGTCTCCAGAGAAGGAGACTCCACACCTGCTCTGGGCAGCCGGGTCCAGGCTCTGGCACCTCAAAGGAAAGAAGTTTCTCCTCATATTCAGATGGAACCTCCTGTGTTTCAGTCTGTGCCTATTGCCCCTCATCCTATCGTTGGGCACTACTGTAAGGAGTCTGGTCCATCCCCTTGACACCCATGCTGGAGATATTTATCAGCATTGATAAGATCCCTCTCAGAATCTGCTTTAATATAATTTCTGAAGCAAAAAATCCTATTCAAGGAAATTTCCTTTTTCAAATATCACTCAAAAATCTTGTATCTGAAAGGTCTGAGCTTCTCTGGCTGATGATGATTCTTTAAAATACACAGTCGTCTCCTAGCTTTCTATCAATTTAATTTTAAGAGGCTGTATGGAAGGACATTTCATGGCATGGACTATATGGATTAAATGGAAGGGCATTTGAAATGCCTGACATTGCCAGCTCAGGAGAGCCATCGGTTAGTCTGTTGTGCTACAAAACCCAAGGGAACCCCAAGGGAAAGGAGGAGTTTGGTGCTCCAGGTGCACTTGCTGATTTCCGACACCACCAGTAGCGAGCGGATGGAGCTGGGATGGGAAGCAGCCACCTTGGTTTGGATTGTTTTCTTTCTGGCTGAAGATGTGCTACTTGTCTGCATAACCATCCTGCTCCTGCTCGCACCAATCTGTGTGTGCTGCTCCTGTGTCCGTGGATGCAGAGGGGTAATCGCTGCTGGAGCCTGTCCCACCCCACACAGTTGTGGGAAGAACTTCTCCTTGGGTTCATAGAATCATAGAACAGTTTGGGTTGGAAGGGACATTCAGTGCTCGCCCAGTACCACCCCTGCCATGAGCAGGGACATCTGCACCAGCTCAGGTTGCTCAGAGCCCCGTCCAGCCTGGCCTGGGATGTCTCCAGGGATGGTTCATCCACCACCTCTCTGGGCAACCTGGGCCAGGCTCTCACCACCCTCAGGGGCAACAATTTCTTCCTCATGTCCAACCAGAGTTCAGTCTGGGAGATCAGTTGGCTGTTCAGAGGGGGAACAGGAGGAGGAAGATGCTGAGAGACGTACAGGCAACAGCGTTCTTTCAAGCATCCCCTACTCACTGGTACCTGTATGTCCCACCATGGCTCAGCAAGAGGTACTTTTGCAACACTGCTGGCTGGAACCCCTCCAGATATTGGGAGGTAGCAGCTTTTCTCACGGCATTAATTCCACCCCATCAATAAGAATTGCTGGCCATGGCTCTGTGGTGGTAACTGCTAAAATGATGAATCCAACTTCCCTACCTCATTCCTTACTTAAAGCAACTTCAGACAGAAAGAGTTTCGTTGCCAGTGTCCCAGGAGGTGTGGCGTTATGCTGCTGTTTTCAGTCTTTTGACCTCAAACCCCATCCTCACTTTTTTGTCTCCAACAGGCCTTTCTGGAGCTGGCAAGACAACCATTGGCTTTGCTCTGGAGGAGTTCCTGGTCTCTCATGGCATCCCTTGCTACTCCCTGGATGGTGACAACATTCGGCACGGCTTGAATAAAAACCTGGGTTTCTCGGCTGGGGACCGCGAGGAGAACATCCGCCGCATCGCGGAGGTGGCCAGGCTGTTCGCCGACGCTGGGCTTGTCTGCATCACTAGCTTCATTTCTCCTTTCGCAAAGGTAAACTCGCTGTGTCATATTCTGCTTTTTCTGGGCAGCCTTGATCTCATGATTGTTCGTACTGAAGAGAGTTTTACATAAAGGACTTGCTATCTATGCCATCAGGCGCTCTTTTAACTTCTTCTCTATTTTTTTGTGAAACACTGACACACAGAACTGCACGCGATGAGTACGGATTTCCGAAGGGCAGTTTGACATGACCTCTTTGAATATATTCAATATTATAAAATGATGAAAATCTGAGAGAAGTTTTAAAATCCCCCTACAGAGGCTTCTACCGTTAACTCATTAGGATGCAGAAAAGAGGCATAGAAACAATAGCTTGTCATGGTGCTGTCACTGGTCTGTTTGAAGGAGTATTGATTGTGGTTTTATGCTTCCTGAGAATACCAAGTAGCTGCTGTTATCAAGTCGATGCAAGCAGTTCCTTTTTTTGACACAGGGCAGATAATTATTCACATTCTGAAGTTCTGCTGTCCTGCTTAATGAAGAAATCTTCTTGATGTTTCAGATAGAAAAACCTGAAAACAGTTCAAAGTTGTAGATTTTTAAGTATATTTATGGGAAAGGGAAGGGAGATGAAAACCCCTGTGTCAAATTCCAGGTCATATCATGTAGTAGGAAGGTGCTTGCTGCAATTCGGACGCAGCTGATTTTCCCATCTTTCTTCGAACAGGATCGTCAAAATGCACGGAAAATCCACGAAGCAGCTGGACTTCCTTTCTTTGAAATCTTTGTAGATGCTCCTCTAAATATTTGTGAAAGTAGAGATGTGAAGGGCCTGTACAAAAAGGCAAGAGCTGGAGAGATCAAAGGTATGGAAGAGCGAGCTCCTATTTTTCTTTTTGCTTTCCAGAGCATTGGAGCATGTTGCTGGGGCTCTGCACGTGGAGCTGGGTCACCAGAGGCTCTTTGTTGTGCACAAGGGTGTCTCGTTTCCCTAATCTTGCTGTCACAAGTGTCACTTGTAGTACGCAACGTGATCAAATGCTCGCTGGTTATTTCTACAGTGCTCTTGGCTTAAGGACACCAAGTATTACAGTAAATTAATTTAATTTGGGTTTAATTGCCTGTAGGATTCACGGGGATTGACTCAGACTATGAGAAGCCCGAATCTCCTGAACTGGTGTTGAAAACGAACGTTGCATCGGTGTCTGAATGTATTCAGCAGGTTGTGGAGCTCCTCCAAACAGAAGTACGTCATTTTTATGCCACCGGCAGCTTGTAAACCTGCTTTGGATACTGACTTTTTGGTGTGCATTTAAAAAACAGCACGTTGCTTACAATTGCTGTCCTGACTCTCTCTTTCAGAACATTGTGCCTCACGGCTCGATTAAGGATGTTCTTGAGCTGTTTGTACCTGAAAATAAACTCAGCAGTGTCCGAGCCAAAGCGGAGATGCTGCCGACCGTAGAGATCACTAAGGTATCATCATGCGTGGATGCGGTTGCTGTTTATCTGCTCGAAGGGTAGAAGCTTTGACGGGGACGTTGCTGGCGGGGGCTCTGTTCCTCTGCCACCTGTGTCCTTTTGTGGCTGTGCTTTATGGCGAGGTACAGCGCGGTCCCGATCCTCAGCTGTTTTCTGCCGTGTCCCCACCTCGTGCTGTAGCAAGCCAGGGCTGTGTGTCTCCTCTGTTGCATTAGTACAGCCCACAAGCAGTTGTGCTATGAAAGTACACAAGTTTGCCTTAAAAAACCTCCAATCCCCCCCTCCCAGGGCTTTCTTCCCCTTTATGAATATCTTACATTTAAAGCAAAGCGACTGAGAGCGCTGCCGCGGCAGAAGGGAAGGCACAGCGACCTCCGAGCGTGCCCTAGTGACACGAGCGTCCTTTTGGTTTGCTTTGCAGCTGGATCTGCAGTGGGTGCAGGTGCTGAGCGAAGGCTGGGCCACTCCGCTCACCGGCTTCATGCGCGAGGCTGAATACTTGCAAGTGATCCACTTCGGCACCCTGCTGAACGGTACGAACCCCCGCGGCACCCGGGCAGCTTTTCCACTGAATGCTCGGCCCCGTTCTCCTCCTCCTTTCCTCTCACGTGTTAAATGCGAGTGGGGCTGGGAAGCCGCGCTCCGAAATGCACCAAAGGGTACGAAAGGTGACAAAGATAACCGTGCTTTGGCCAGGGCACCGGCTCACGGCTTAGACGTCTCGCGTGGCGCTGATTAAACATTTCAGCAGCCATTGTGTAGCTCTTTTCATGCTGGGTTGTACCACGGTAAATAGAAGAGCAAACCAAAAGCCAAGTAAGCACGAGGCTGCCAGGCTGGATTTGAGGTGGGAGGAGGTGGCTGTTCGTGGAAACAGGAGCAGAACCTGTTTTGACTTACTTTTTTCCCATTTTCTTGCTTATCCATTACCGTGACTTGAAATAAATCAGATTTACCTATTCATTAGCAAGATGTTAGAGGCGCTTCACCCCTGGAAAAGGCAGAGCATTCTTGCAGTGATCATCTACAGCTGAGACCAGGGCAGTGGAGATTTCTGCCCCGTTTCTCAGCTGTAGGTGCCATCACTGTGACATCGCAGGCACATGGGACACTCACTTTGGGGTCTGTAGGCCCAAGAGCGATCTGGGATCTTGGTGAGCGAATCCCTTTGAGTCTCGCCCCTCCTTCTAGAGGATCCGATGGTGGCACAGGGCGGTGACTTTCTGCTGTCACTAGGATTTGGGCACCGTCCAGCAGATGCAAAGCTCTGGACTGGTGACTTTGGACTGGAGGAGCGTCTGCATGATGGCTTCTGCTTTCGAACATGTCATAGCCTTTTACCTGCCCAGTGTGTGAACAATGTTCAGAAGTACACATCCTCGTTATCAGCCCCTCATCTGTGGTCCTTGAGCTGCCTGTTGAGGTCACGGAGGTGCCATCATGACCGTGTTGCTCTGGGGCTCTGCACTTTGCACCAGAGGCTCATCTCAGAGAGATTTGGTTTTGAGGCACTCCCCCAAACCTGTTGGTGTCACTGAGCACAACTCCTCCAGGGTCCACGGGCATACGGTTAGGGTTTGTAGAGCTCCACAGGGTCAGGGGCAAAGCCCAGGACATCTACTTTTAGTGGGGGATTAACAAGGTCTTTGTAGCAGAGGACATTAACGTCAGTCTCAAGTCCACCTCATCTCCACGGAGGTCTCCAAACTCAACATCTGTGTGGTCAGGCCTGCAGAGTGACATCTGAGCAGGAAGGAGAACATCTGAGCAAGAAGGTGAACATCCCTGTTTTGCTCGGAAGAGCTTTAGGAAGTGGTGGAGGGTTTCCATCTCAGGGGGCCGAGGCTGGGGTGCGGCATGGCCAAAGAGAGGTTTGAGGCTGCTCTTCCCAGACCCATTGGTCCAGCCTTGGGGCTGATGTTTTTGGCAGCTCCAGCTGTGCCTGGAAAGGCTGTGATCAATCGTTTGGGTGGACTTGTGCAAGTTGGTGCTCCTCTCACTCAGACTTGCAGCACTAAGTCCCAGCTTTGTGTAGGGGCACCATCACCACCGGGAAGAAAGATGAGTCTGGACTTTGGTTGTAGCATGGAGGATGTTGGTCTCTTCTCCCAAGCACCAGGATGAGAGGAAACAGCCTCAAGTTGTGCCAGGGGAGGTTGAGATTGGATCCGGGGAACAATTTCTTCCCCAAAGGGCTGTGGGGCATTGAAACAGGCTGCCCAGGGCAGTGCTGGAGTCACCATCCCTGGAGGGGTTGGACAGATGGAGATGAGGTTCTCAGGGACATGGGGCAGTGCCAGGGGTGGGTAATGGTTGGACTTGATGAGCTTGAGGGTCTCTTCCAACCAAAATAATTCTATGATTCAATGATCGCAGGCAGCGGGAACACCGCAGAGCCCAAAGCCTCGCACTGAGTGTCGCTGCCGGCTGGTGCAGCCCTTGTTGGACGGGGAGGCCGGGGCAGCGCCGCAGAGAACCACGGCCGTGCCAGCACCAGCCGGCCTGCGGTTCGGCTGGGGGGTCTGAACGGGCAGCTTTGGTTCTTGAAATGGCTCCTCTAACTGGTGCCTGTGGGTGGTAATTGTCTTAATTGTGTTTGTGTTCTCCCAGGAAGGAATCGCTCTGTAGCTGGTATGTATATAACTCTTGTTAGGTTTTACAGAAATTACTTCAATTGGTTTTTTTTCGCTATAAAGTAATTTTTTGAGATTTACAAAACAAAAAGAGAATTATTAAGTCTAGACACAACCACAGCCTATTTATGATTCAGCCGACTACAAAGTGGCATAACACACCCCACGTCCTACCAACTGATCTTCACAAAAATCCCAGTCATGTAATTTTGTAATTACCTTTACTGGAGTGATCTTTTGGGTTTTTTAACTCTGCCTCTTGTGTTTGGACATGGGGCATGGAGATCCTCAGCTTCAACATCATTTGTTGGTTCCATAATCCAGCTTTTTCCATGCTAACTTTATTGACTGATCATCGGTTAATATCATTTAAAGGTATGAAGTTGATATTGATTGGTTCCCATGTGACTATAGTTACGATTATTCATGAAGGTGCTTGAAAATTTCTGGCAGACGAATGATACCTAGTCATGAATTAAAAATAAATGAAAACATTTTAATATTTTTTTTTAATCGACATCATAGTCAAAATCCTCCAATTAAAAATCTTGAGGGTCCAAAATTATTTCAGTCTTATCAGAACAAATTGAATCAGTGATTTGTTTGTTCTTGTTTGGGAATGGAAACCCACGGGAGAGATGGATTCTGCTGTATTAATACTGGGATATCCAAGGAAGAATGGGAGGACTTAGATAAAACCAACACGACTTCAAGGTATTCAGAGACAGCACTGAAATTAGAAACCACACGTGGAGATGTAGACTTGCTGCATGCACACAGAAAATAGATTAAAAATGGACTCCGGAGAGGTGTAAAAGGACTAACAGTATAGAGATATCCAAAAGAAAAAGAAAAAGAAACAAAGCAAAGTGTGATGGTGTTTTGATGGAAGAGGCGGGCAGGGTGTGAGATGACCTGGGGAACACCAAGCCAGAGCTGTCGTAATAGAGGTGGTTCTCCTGGCAGAGCGGGAGGGGTTATGGCCAGAGTTGCATTTTCCAAGTATATTTAAATTTTTCAGAGGCTTTCCAACAAGGTAACTGGAGAAGAATGATTCTTTGCAGGGAGACGGAGAGCGCAGAATGTCGTGAAACGCCCCGGGTGTCTTTGTGACGTCCCTGGCCCGCAGGCGAGGAGCTTCCGTATTCCACTAACGTCTCTCAAATCCTCCCGGTCTCTCGCCAGACGGCATCGTCAACCTGAGCATCCCCATCGTGCTGCCCATCTCCACGGAGGACAAGGAGCGGCTGGAGGGCTGCGAGGCGCTGGCGCTCAGCTTCGCGGGTCGGAGGGTGGCTGTGCTGAGCAACCCCGAGTACTTCGAGCACAGGAAGGAGGAACGCTGCGCCCGCATCTGGGGCACCACCTGTGCCAAGCACCCCCACGTCAAAGTAAGTTTGTCCCCTTCCCGCTCTGGGAAGCCGGGAAATGCGGGCAGGGGCTGGAGAGCTGAACCTTCCCGAGGTTCTGAGGGCTGCGGGTGTCCCGGCTGCTCTCCAAGCCCAACCCCTCGCTGGGAGGCATCGCGTCCCAAGCAGGCAGGACTGAATTTTTAGGCTGGCGAGTTAATGCTGCGCTCGCTGCTTAGCGAGATCGTCGGATCACAAGCACGAGGTGAGAGGGGAAATGAGCGTGCTGCTGAGGAGCTGCTCCGCTCACCCATGCACCTTCACCACTGTGCCTCCATCCACATGGTTTTACCACCACCTTCAACGTAGCCCCCAAAGTTTTCCTGCGACGATCTCGGTGATGCTCCTAAACGCCGATGCTGCGGATCACAAACTCACACTCCTTTTAGCTACATTTTTCTCCTCAATTTGGCTGTTTCATACAAGCAGCCGGCCAGGGCATTGTGTTTTTACAGCTTATCTCTTCCCACTGACTCTCTGGCAGAATGAAGAACATCATCCCTTAGAGAGCTCCAGGTTACACCAGGTGACTTGAGGTGCCTACTTAAAAAGGCTAAAGCCGTGTTAATTCTTTTCCCCCTAGCTTCACCTAACCCTTTAAATTATTCAGCAGCAATTGCTCACCCTGCAACAAGCTTATTCCTCCTGCATATTCCCACGGGGAGGGCAGATCGTGCTGCAGGCGGAGTCAAGCCTAACGCTTTTCAAAGTAAACCAAGGGAAAATGAGATATTTTGCTGTCCCTTCTATAATGCCCGTGTGTGTAATTCACAGATGGTGATGGAGAGCGGAGACTGGCTGGTTGGTGGAGACCTCCTCGTGCTGGAGAAGATCAAATGGAATGACGGGCTGGACCAGTACCGCCTGACACCGCTCGAGCTCAAGCAGAAGTTCAGGGAGATGAATGCTGGTGAGTGCCCTGGCTTAGCACCGGTGACACAGCTCTTCTTACCCAGCCTGGCACCGGGAGATTCCTGTGATCTCTGGTTACTTGCTCTCAAGCTCCCAGCACTGGCCAGGTTGCTTCTGTTTGCTCCCAAAGCGGGACTATTTGGGCATAGCAGAAAACGTGATGTGGGGTCTCCGTAGGGGATGACGGTGCTTGTGGTGGGAAGTGTCCTGCTCGTGTCCTCCCTGGGGGGTCGGAGCTTCTCTTTCTGCACCCTGGGTGTTTAATTCTCCATGTCGATGTGCTTGGCCTTCAAGCACAGGGACAGCTCAGGTGTCTGTCCCAGCGGGGTGGCAGGTGTCGGACACCCACGCTCACTTTGGGGAGAGCGTTGGCCTTCCTGAAGGTGCCATCGAGCTTGGAGAGGTGGCAGGTCACCGATGAAGCCAGGGAACTCAGTGGAGGTGTCCAGTGGTATCTAAAAACATTGTAGGAGAGCTGCTAGGACTGAAATCGGCCCCAAAGGAACCACGCGCAATGAAAATAAACTTGGCAAAGCAATGAAGAGGTGCTGTACGTGTATGAAACTCTCATCTAAAGTATTTAAGGCCTTGCTTATGTGAAGACAGGACACACATCTAATGACATACATTATCTTACGACTCTGTCAAAATCTGTAATGTGCAAATGACATCTGCTGGTCAGCGCAAGCCCGTGACCCTCTGAACCTTTTCCTTTTAGATGCCGTCTTTGCATTTCAGCTGCGCAACCCCGTCCACAACGGGCACGCGCTGCTCATGCAGGACACGCGGCGCCAGCTTTTGGAGAGGGGTTACAAAAACCCCGTCCTTCTCCTGCACCCCCTGGGAGGATGGACCAAAGACGATGACGTCCCGCTGGAGTGGCGGATGAAGCAGCACGCGGCGGTGCTGGAGGAGCAAGTGCTGGACCCCAAGTTGACCATCGTTGCCATCTTCCCCTCTCCCATGCTCTACGCCGGCCCCACGGAGGTAACGTCACGCCTGTCGCGGGGCTGCCGGCTCCCGCACAGCCCCAGAAGCCCTGGGGAAGGGAGCCGGGAGCCATCGCCTCGCTTTTGGCTCCCTCCGTGCTGCCCCTGCAGCCATCTCCCCGCAGAGCTCAGCTCTGCGGGCCCCTGCACTGTCCGGAGAGCTGGGGAGAGCGGGGTTAGAAGCAGATGTTACCACCCTGACTTCTTTCTGCATTGGGCGGGGATGCTCATTTGTTTTCTCCCGGCAGTTTCCCTTCTGTGCGTGAACGGGTGGGTTGAAAGTGGTAGATGCTGAACCTCCTCCAAAAGAGAAAGGAGAGGGATGCGTGGGCAGCCTTCGCGGGGCTGTGTTTGCATGTTCAAAAAGCAAACCGCTACCTCCGAATTGGAACGAGACCAGTTCCCGTCCCCGGTGTTTCCCTTGAAATCCACATCCTTAGGAGAACTGCGATGTTGCATCAAGCGGTGGAAGACAAGTCTGGGCGGCCTGGTCACGATGAGAAACTGCGACAAGGCTGCTGACGTGGCTCCTTCCTTCCTTCCTTCCTTCCTGCCCGCGGAGCGCCGGGATCTCTTTTGCATCCCAGCTTTTGCGGCTGGGCCCTCAGCCCGTGCTCCTCGTGTCTCCGTTGCAGGTGCAGTGGCACTGCCGAGCTCGCATGATCGCCGGGGCCAATTTCTACATCGTGGGGCGCGACCCGGCGGGCATGCCTCACCCCGAGACCAAGAAGGATCTCTACGAGCCCACGCAGGGAGGGAAGGTCCTCAGCATGGCACCGGGCCTGACCTCGGTGGAAATCATCCCCTTCCGGGTGGCTGCGTACAATAAACTGAAGAAGGCCATGGATTTTTATGACCCCAAAAGGTAACACGGGCAGCAGCCTCGCTGTTTCTTCAGCCTCCGCAGTGCGCGCGGTTTGTGATCGCGTCTGGTTCGCAGCTTGCCAGGGGAGGGGGAGAAGCGGCCGTTGTTCTTCGGAGGGAGAGGAGCGGGGGAAGCGCCCGCGTTCCCCTCCCAGAGCGACGCCAGGTCGAGGATGGGTCATGTGAATCTAAAGATGCGCCTTTGTAGCCACCAGAAAGGATGAGAAGCGCAGCTTGGGGACAAAGTGGCCGTAGCAACACAGCCCCTCGCAGCTGGAGGAGCACGTTACCTACAAGCCCAGCTCCTGTCGGAAGAGCAGCCCCGTTGCTGCCGATCATACACGAGGCTGCGGAGCCGCACGTGCTGATTTCAGCCCTGTCTCTGTTTTGCCGCAGGCACGACGATTTCGACTTCATCTCGGGGACGCGCATGAGGAAGCTCGCTCGCGAAGGCGAAAACCCGCCAGACGGCTTCATGGCCCCCAAAGCTTGGAAAGTCCTGACCGAGTACTACCAGTCGCTGGAAAAAAAGAATTAACATTACTCCTCCTCCCTAGAAATATTGTATTAAGAGTGAGCAATGATTGATTGATTCCCTATGACACAGATCAGTTACTTGGCATTTCCAACGCTCTGGCTGAAGGTTTTCCTACCTGGGTCAGAGTTTTTTTTACTAATCAGAAATACTTTAAGCCTGGTCCTGCTCCCAGCTGAGCGCAGGGCCTCAGTTCTGGGTTAAAAACGTGTCTGTCCCCTGCAAGGAGCAGAAATGAAGAAGTGCCTTTGGCTGCCCCGTGGAGGCCGCAGCAGCCACTGAAGCGAGGAGCGGTTGCTGCTGCCGGGGTGGGAGAGGGAAAAGAGCACTCAGTGCTCGGATCCAGTCGCTGCCCTCAAGGTTGTGCCTTAGACAATTTTTGCGAAGAGACAGCAGGATTTTTTTAATACCCTTTTTTTAACAGGATGTTCTAAAATCGGCCTTGACCGCTGCCAGTTCCTTGTGGCCGAGTCGGTTGCTCACTGTTCTTCCTCCTGCGTGACCCTTCTGGTTGAAACAAAACCTGGGCCAAGTGTTCCTGAGCTCAGCTTTCCATGGGGCTCTGCCGTGGCGATCCCTGCGCTTGCTGGTGGCCCCAGGGCTTTTCCTGGGAGATCCCTGGGAAAGCTCAGGGCTGCCAGCAAAAACCGAGGATGCTGCTTCTGTGGGTGTCCTCCCTCCTACCTGGCGGGGTCAGATCCCCTTTGCCTGCGCTCCTCCCGGCTGAAAAACCAATTAAAGGCAAAACGGCAAAATAGAGGATGCCAGAAAAGTCCCGGGGTCCATCCCCGAAAATCACTGCAGCCCTTATCTTCTTCTTTTCCCCCCAACATGGACTTTGCCATCGGGCGTGAGGCTTCTCCGCTGAGGTCACAGCAGCGCAACCCAACGCCGGAGCTTCACCCAGCGCCGTCTGCGGGGGTCAGAATGTGTCATAAATGAAACGGAAACCGCATCCTCAAAGCCTTCTCCTCCTCTTGTGCTTCAGTTTTAATTCCACACAGATCTACGCTCTGCGAAAACAATCACACTTCTGCTTGTAACTTCGGATAGTGACCTACATCTCAAGCTAAAACCTGTTTTGCTGTGGCCATGGTACAGGGTGTGAAACTACCTATGCATTGGGAATATTTTTGCAAAAAGTTGTTTGTTGGAGTTTTTTTTTTAAGTATTCTGAGCAAAGAGCCCAAAGCTGTGTTATACCTCAAGAAAAATGCCGCGATGCCCAGGTGAGCAGCTGAAAGCACACGAGCAGTGGCACCTTCAATATTCAGGCCCTCTGGCAGGGACCTGGAGGACAAAAGTAATACTCCCATTTCTGATTGCAATATATTTGTCATTTTTTTGAAGTAGACAAATAGTGCTGTTGCCGCTCGTCATAAACTAATCAAACGGTTTTAAAAAAACCCACAATAAACCTGAATGGTTACAGCAAAACACAAATGTTGTATTAACCTTTTAAAGTAGTGTAGCGTACTGATTACCTCTGATTGAAATAGAGTATGTGGACTAGTTTTTTTTTTTTTGTATAGTGTATTTATTAAAGACATGAGACTGGAATTTGTACCTCAACTGATACATATGATTTAATATATTCTGAACTTGATATTCTGCTACAAGACACTCACTTTTAGTACAAATAAATATTTATACTCTCGCTTGATTATTTTTTGGGTTGATGGGTGCTGTGCCAGGGCTGCAGCAGCAGGAGCTGCCCCGGGGCCTCTCTCCTGTGGAACCCACAGCTCATGGACCTTTTTCGCTGTGTTGAACGAGTCACGTTTAACAAGTGTCACAACCACACTGGTTTTGCATCCCTGCGTTTCTCTGCTGTTTAATCACTCAGCACTCCCAAGCAGCGACCAGGGAGAAGATGCCCAAGTCGGTCTCAAAAAACTAACTGTAATTACAGAATCCAAACGTTTGCACAGTGGTGAAGGTTACAGAAAGCAGACCAACAAGAACACAGAGCAAACAAACACATTTATTTACCTGTTACGTGAGACTATCCAAAGGTTTGTGTTTGCATTGCAGCATGGGACCGGCGAGACCAGTGCTTTAAAACCCCAGGGACAATTCAGGCACAGTCTGTCCTGAGCCGTGGTGGCCGGTGACAGCCATGGCTGTTATTTGCTGGGAATGTCTTTGCCTCTTCCCACCAGAGGATTAGACCTTTAAACTCCAAGAATGACACGTTTCACACCAAACTTTGCATTACAATGTGGAGCTCAATCAACCCCTTGTGCCCCTTCACGTCTGTCCCAGGGGGTACGAGCTGCATCCGTGCACCGGCCGGGCCCTTTTCAGGTGTAACAGCTGCTGAGAGGGGCCTGGAGAACTTCAGCATCAGAGCAGGCTCAAAGGAAACTGAATCACTGGAGAACTTCATCTTCCCACAGGAGCAGCACGATTTGGGTGTTTAATTGCGAGGCTGGTCTGCGAGCTGAGGCTCTCCCTGCGCCGGCACCGGCTCACAGCATCGCTCTGCCCTGGCACCAGCGGCGTCACTCGTGGGATCAGCACCCCACAGCATAGAATCATTTTGGTTGGAAGAGACCCTCAAGGTCATCAAGTCCAACAATAACCCACCCCTGGCACTGCCCCATGTCCCTGAGAACCTCATCTCCATCTGTCCGACCCCTCCAGGGATGGTGACTCCAGCACTGCCCTGGGCAGCCTGTTCCAATGCCCCACAGCCCTTTGGGGAAGAAATTGTTCCCCAGATCCAACCTCAACCTCCCCTGGCGCAACTTGAGGCCTTTTGCTCTGGTCCTGGCGCTTGTTCCTGGGGAGCAGAGCCCGACCCCCCCCGGCTCCAAGCTCCTTTCAGGCAGTTCAGAGATCAGAAGGTCTCCCCTCAGCTCCTGTTCTCCAGCTGAACCCCCAGCTCCCTCAGCCGCTCCCATCACACTTGTGCTCCAGCCCCTTCCCCAGCTCCCTTCCCTTCTCTGGACTTTGCAGAATTCCACAGCCCGATATTTCTGCCGCACCCCATTTCCTACGTCCTTGTGGCATTGCAATACACATTTACCTCATACCCTCCCCCCCCCCCCATATCAAAAAGCCAAGTAATTATGAAATTATTAAAAAACTGCCCCATGTTTGGCACCCAAGGACATCGCAATCTTGCTCCCCATGCTCCCCTGCCCTCGAGAGCGAGCGGAGCTGTGACACAGCGCGCCAGCCCCTGCCTTTGAGCAACGCCCATTACAGATTTAAGTTCGATTAGTGCACGGTTCATAATATTAGAAGAAAAAAAAAAAATCACGTTATTGAAAACATACCGACAAGAACTTTACCAAAACGCTTTTGCCGCTTGCATTTTTAACCCCTTGCCTTTATCATTACATAACGTTACATGAATTTACGAGACCTGTTACCACCAAGTACAGCAGAACGTCGCTAAATCGCATTCAGAAACGTAAAACGCATTCCCTTCTCTTCCAATTTGCAGATCACAGTGTGTGATGGAGCAAAACGTCGCAAAACGTCCCCCCTGCGCGCACCTCGGAGCTTCGCCTGTGACAAGGAGACTGAACAGCAGCAAACCCTCGTTACGGCACAGAATAGATCAGAAAGCCACAGTTTCAGAGAGATTATAAGTGGGACTTTATGAAAAGAATAGTTAAAGATTCTACTCTAACGACTCACGGCAAGGGAAAAATAAAAATAAAACCAGCATTCATTTTAAAAGCCTCAAGAAGCAGAATTCATACAAAATAAAAATTATTCAAACATTTTTTACAGTAGTTTGCTATCTTTACTAAATGGCACTGGATTTCAAGTGGTCATGTGAAAGAAAAATCAGTAACATTTCAAGTGTTGCCTGAAAGTTATCCCAGAAGCAGGAATTTCTGTCTTCATATTTGCTGCTAAAAGGAAGAAGTAAATGTGAACCGAGTATCGGCGAATCTTCAATCTATACATCTTCCGATTTGGTTTGGTTCAGTAAGTAGAAAAGATTTTTCCATACTCGAGTTATCTACAGATTATGTCTCTATATAAAAAAAAAAAAAAAAAAAAAAAGTGTGGATATATACATTTAATACATAGACACAGGCTGGTACGTATATACACAGACTGGTGCCGGATCGTCTCCCCCTCCACCGTGCACCACCTCAGATCCTGCTTTAAGGCGACACGCAGCAGCGATTGCGGGACACGACACGGGCGATTGCTCTTGGTCTGGGCAATAATTGTTCCACTTCGCGACCTACTGTTACACTTTTCGGTGCGCGAGACGCAATTTCAATAACTTAGGATTCGTTGTATAAAAACAATTCCAGAAACAGAATTCCCTTATTCAAGGAACGTCCCCGCTCCCACCCCGTGATGTTGGGTTTTTTTTGCTAACTAACACAAGTCAAACTAAATCAGATCAGAAACTGCAAACACACTCTTGTTGTCTTAATCTAAGCTAACGTGCATCAAGACATTCTGCAGCGTGGCATCCTTGGATTTCCTCATCTTCTCAATCGCCCTCTGGAGATCCTGCTGCTGCACGGGCCGAATTTCATCTTCGTCGTGGCTTGAAAAGAACGAAAAGAAAAAAAAAGCGAGATGATGATTCAGGTGCTGTGTAACAGCCATGCAAACGACAAGAAATCACCCAAAACTGCAGCTCTGACACTAGAAACAAGCCCCTGTGCAGGCAGCTGCCACCCACAAGTAGGGGAGGTCACATCACAGCAAGCGTGCAGGCAACATCGCCTGTCGGTTCGTGCCACCTTGGAACAAAGAGTCTTATTTTCATGCTCAAAATGTGTAAAGGTGACTTACTCATTGGGTTTTTTGCTTGTATAGCGGCAATTTGCCAAGAAAAAGAGAACCTCGTGCTTTCTGTGAACCGCAGCAAGGCTTTCTAAACCTCTACAAATTTGCAAAGCAAATCAGGAAATACGAACTAAGAAGCGGGTGGTGCGTGGCACCGGGAGCATTCGCGGAGAGAACAAAGACACGTACGTCTCTTCTTCGCAGGCGGAATTCACATATTCCCTGACGCAGAGGAGCGCCGCATCCCGGCACATTTCTTTCAGATCGCTGCCTGAGAAGCCGTCAGTCTCTTTAGCGACTTCGAGGAGATCTACGTGTCTGTCCACCTGCCCCGAAACAAGAGGAAAGAGCATGAAAACACTGAAGACATTTACTTTGTTCTACACGGACAAGAAAGAGTCACCTCTAAGTATTTTACCTGTCTGTGATCTTTTCCAGTCTTCACCTTTTTTGAGAGCTAAAAGCAAATTATTTTATTAACTTACAATTTGAACCCTCCAAGTAGTTAAATTCATTAAATGAAACTGATGCTTCAGTTCATAAAACTTTCTGATTAAAAAAAAAAAAAAAAAAAAGAACAAACAGGCAACTGAAAGCAAATCATCATATTGCTATGTCCTGTTACTGACAAAGCTCCTTTGCAGTTTTGGGAACAAAAACTGGACCACAGAAATATTGACCCGTTTTCCCAAATGCCCACACCAGTTTCCTGCAATGGCACAGCTTTTTTTGGTCCAGAGCTCGATCAGACGCTGTTCACCATCTCAGTCATCTGCTGAGTTACTGAACAACTGCTCCTGCTTTGTACAACCACAAAACTGGGAACTTAAAGGTAAAATAACCCATCTAACTCTGCGCGTTACATCAGACCAAACTCTTTCCAGCAAAGACCCCACATTTATTCAGCCCGTTTGCAGAACCTCTCATAACAGCACATTTCCCAATGCATCAGTATTTCCTTTTCGAATAGTTAAAAGCCAAACTGGGCTAATAAAAGGCTGAAATTATGGGCTGACTTCTTCTAAGAGGGAAAGTATCCCATGGGGATGAATGCAAAGCCCCAGGTGGAACCTTTGCTGCTCCCAGCTGTCCCTTCATCCCACACATGACCCAAGAACGCGCCGGCATCCACCGAGCACCCTTCCAATTCCCACCGTCTCTCCTGCTGTTCCTGAAGCCCACAGGTTGCAGCGATTCTGTCCCGTTGGCTCAGCTCTTGAGCTCATACCTGAGCCCCGGCTCAAGCAGGCGGTGCTCTGGTTTGGGTCTGGGACAAGCCATCGGGCTCCCCGGGTGCGGAAACAAAGGCAAAAGCGGCCGCTGGCTCACGCCGACGTGCCTCCTACAAACGCTACAGCCTGGCTATCTTTCAAGTATTAATATTTGCTTTAAAGCGCAATCCTGCGCACAGATAGTGAAGCCAGGAACAGTCGGTCGGGGATCTGCAATGTATTTGCTCACTATGGGGCTGAAGGCCGTCAGGAACAGGACGAAGTAGCGCAGTTGGCTACGAATACACAGAAAGACGACGTGTTGTGTAACAGGTGTGAACGAGGATTCCTCTTTGAGCGAGAAAGAAGAAACACGGGGAAAACAGAGGGCATGGCTACACCTGTTGGTAAAGGACTGCCAGAAGTTTGTCACGCTGCCTGAAAATAAGCTGGGCTTGAGAGATCCAATTCCTCCTCCTCCTACGGGACAACCAACATGGGCTGATTTCCCCCCCGCCCCGAAGAATGTTATTTGTGTGGCTGTGATTTACTGCCAGACGCCCGATACACGCTGCATTCTTTCAGGGCCATATTCAGGAGCGGATTTAGGTTTCTGCTGAAGGCCTTAAGGCCAAGGTGCTGCAAATGCCGGGCCCAGCCACAGAGTCCACGTGCGTGCAAGGGCTGGGTGGCAACAGATCCTCTGGGAGCCGGTACGAAGGTTTGTTATTTGGCAAAGCTCCCTACCAGCTCTTGGAAAGAAATCTGAGTCTGAAACCGCCGCTTGCAAAAGACCTTTTAGTTTGAGATTTTCTGCGAATAGATCAGCTCTTCCCCCACAACGCCTGTGTCGTTTCATATCAGTTCCGTTTTCACGTTTATGTCTAGTATTTTGCGAGAAAGCTACCCCATATTCTGGGGTAGTGAACAATCAAAAATGACCATTTGCAAAGGAACCTCCCCAATACTCAGCCATTTGCAAGGACGAGTTGTGAGTTTTAGGTCTCTTGAAAAATCTAAGTTGGTTTTACTAATGAATGGTATTTATTAGGATAGACCTCGACCAAGAGGCACTGCAACGTTATCCTCAAAACAATTAGTGCTGCAGAGTAAATAGGGCAGGAACCTCTGATAACGCAGGTCCCGTATCCTGCCAACAGACGCTGCCAGATGTGCTCGGGTGCTGACACGAACACCACACAATATTAGTAACAATATCTGTAGTTGTTTTCCTCTAAATGAAATACGAACTATGGATCCAAGTGCAAAAAGCAACGCTGTCAAAAAACGTCATTAGTATCTCTTCTCCCTGCTTCACGTCTTAAAATTTCTTTCAGTGATCCAAGTGATTTTCAAACGCGATTCAAGTTCAGCATTTTTAAAGAGATAAATATATTATCTTGTTATATAGTAAGCAAATGGAGACAGAAGAATTAAGTAATTTTCCTCAGAGATGGTGATTCACCCCAAAATCCAAGACTGCTGCTCTGACTGAGGCTCACACTTGAACCAGTAGGTAACTCAGCTGCTTTAATTTAATGCCACACCTAAAACCACAAGAGATTCCCAAGGCATAATTAGAAATACCCTGTCAAATAAACTCCAAGATGGTAAATTATGAAACATGTTTTCTACACTCCAAACCTTGTACTCATGACAACAGTAACATAGAAAATTAACCATTAAAAGAAGTCTACTTACATTTTCATTCTTCAAAATTAGCTTCAAGATTGCTTCTCTTTGTTTCAGAGCCTTAAACAAAAGAGATTAAAGTTATTAGAGTACAAAAATAAACCAATGTAACATCTATCTCAACTGTGCATTGCATGGGTTTTCAGTCATAGTTCAGCGACACGAGCTGATCCCTCAAACGAGAGACGTGATACACACCAAGGAAACCTCTCTGACGGCAAATCGCTCGGCAAAATGAGATTTAGGGTATTCTGAATCCAGGAGCATGTGGAACTAAACATTTAGGCACAGACATTTACACCAGCTACAGGGAAAGGGAAAATGCACCGACATTTCATTTTAGTTTGCCCTAAGTGAAAGCAGCTGTCTCCAAAGATAAAAGACCCAAGGAATCAAGATCTCTGTGAGAAACTTCACCTTAAAAAACAAAGTTATACGCATGCTTCTAAAAAACTAAACCCAGATGAAAATAATACAGTGTTTCCTTGGAAAAAAAAAAATAAAACCAAGGAGAGATGTGTGTTTCCTGGCTGATAAGGCCCCCGCCTGTAGCTCTGCCATGCGGCACAGCATTCAGGCAAACCTGGCGCGACTTACGGGTTGGTTGATGTGAAAGCGGGTGGGCATTCTTCTCATGATCGCCGAGTCCAGATCCTGAGGACGGTTGGTGGCTCCCATCACGATTACCTGTAGACACCGAAAGAAAAAGCTCGTCAGCCTGGAGTCAGCTTTTGAAAACACTGTCGTATTGAAGTTTCAAACCCAAGCACGTGACTCCTCCACAATTTATCAAGAATATCGACATTTGAAGAAGTTACACGAGGTTTCTTGGTGCCGATTTCAGCAACTGGATTTAAACAAGCCGCTTAAGAGGGCGTTGGGACCACAAAGCACCGTCTGGGTGGAGAGTTTTGGGTTTTTTTTTGGTTTTTTTTTTTGGTTTTTTTTTTTTTTACACTAGACTGAAGCCTTCTGAGCCCAACTTGAAAGTTCAAACTCTAAGCAGTTACCCAAAACTTCCGCTTCTAAGTGCTGGTGATGTCTCTTTAGTTTCTGGTGGTCTGGAAGGAACTTGAAAGGAGGTGTTGTTATAAGGTATTAAAAAACTTGGCATTTTTGTGTTATGTTGAAAAAAAGAAACACAATCAGTTCAATGGGACGAGCAAACTGGCAGCTTTTGCATGCACTAAAATGTTTTTTTTGTTTGGTGTTTATTTGTTTTGGTTTTTTAGCATTAAAAGAACCTGTATGCACCGGCACACAGCAGCCCATTAGGTGTGTATGACCAAGTTCAATGCCAGGAGAGTATTTGACCTCATTCCAGTTTTTAGTTTAAGAACAAATTTACTTCCCATTCACATCAGCCTTTTATTTCTCATTTGTTACTGTAAGTTATGTACATTGCAAATACCCAGTCACGAAAAGTGAAAAATGTCAGGGAAATTAATCTCCTATCAATACAGTTTCCTGACGTGCTTCTGGTCTTTTGTCTGGAGTCACTGTTCCGCAGCTGCCCCTGGCCAGGCTGGTTTGGTGTCCCTGAGCAGAGTCACCCTGCCACCTACAGGCACAACTATATGGTGGCACATTGCTACGCAGAGAAAAAGCCAAAAGGCGCATTTTCCACCAAGGCTCCGACGCTCTTCACCTTCTAGAGAGCGTTATACACCCTTCCCTGCGCGCCAGACACAAGCTCACGGCAAGCGGCATCGCCGCACCCACCCTCTGCTCCAAGGCCCAACGTTGGACCCAAAGTCTTGTCCCCTCTGTGCTAGCGGAGCTGAGGAACCTTCCCAAAACCAGGCTCTGTGAATGTGGAACCCCCCCATGGCACACATGTGGCTTCCAGACTTGAACCATCCCTTCAAGCTCTGTTTTCCAGGCACTGTGCCCCAAGTTCCTGCTGCGCTCAAGACGACATCCTTGGCAGGTTTCACCCGAGACTGAACAAGCTTTTCAGGTGCAATCAAATAACATTCATCACAACGCTTATTTACAATTTCCTCCTAGCATTTGGAGTTTTTGTTACAGTAGCAAAAGCCAAACTCAACCCTTAATTCAAAGAGAATTTGTTTGGCAAGAATCAGAGAAGCAATCCAAAGCTCCCAAGTGATTAACAGCAGAGCCCAGCGAGCTGGCTGTCAAAACCTGAGACAATGCAAATGTCAAAGCCCTCGCTTAAAGAACGCTTCCTGAATTGCAACGACATCTTGGGCAGGAGCCTGAAACACGGTACTGAAACAAAAATTTCCCCAGAAACCTGGAGCAAGCCCTGCCGAGCGCTCCTGACCCCGCGGGGGCACACAGGTAAGAGACAGGAGTGACTCGTTCAGGCTCTACACGCTGAGCTCCAGAGGTGCGTAAGACCATTTATTGTCTTACTGCAGGGAAGGAACAATTTAACTTGGTCCAAGAAGTTGTCACTACATCAGGAAAAAAAGAATAATACATGCAAACACTGGAAGAAATGTGTCCTTGCAAGGTCATATTAGCTTCTAGTTAAGTGTTCATAGCATTGGCCTCCTGTTGATGGCAAGCAAACACTCTGCTGTAAAGCCTCTCAGTATATATATTCACTGTCTTCTAATCAGTTTTTTTAAAAAAATCAACTGGAAAAAATCTTCAAAATAAGCTTGAGAGAGGAGGAAAAGCGGGTTTTACAAAAGAAAGAATTAATGGAGGTCAGAGTGTCAGAATCCGTTCACAGAAAAATACACATTGAAAAGGCTGTAAATTTTGAAATTGGAGAAAAGGCATTCTTTTTAACGACATTAAAAGGCTTGCTCCAGGTGACAGTTCAGAATAATACCAAGCAGGCTTCCGCCTACGCTACATTCAAGTCATTGATTTCATAAATGTTTTTTGTTTATTCATTTTCACAGCACCAGCAGCTTTCGTGGTTTTTTTTTCCCTCTCCAAAATACAATAAATGTGTTGAGATTGTGGGAGGGGTATGGAAGCGTACAGGAATAACAGGATGGAAGCACAGCTCCGTTTAATAGAATGTCTTTTGATAACATCAACTTCTCTACCTTTTCAGATTAACTACAGAGTCTAGTGCTTATCTAGTGCTTTTCTGGAAACAAATCGACCAACCTCCAACTGGGATGAATACTCAGATCTTTCAATACCTTTCCTAAAATTAAAGATTCACTTCAGCTCAAGAAAATATTGTTGACAAAATGTTTTTCAAAACAGTTCAAAAATTCCCAATTTTGGCAGCTCGAACTATACAGCTATACTATTGAGACTTAAGACGCTTCTGAAAATAAGGCCTCTGAATTAAACCAAAATACCTACAAAAAAATGTCTTCTCCAGAAGAAAAATGATCTATTAATATAACTCATCTCGCTCCCATAATATACTGGTAACCACCGAGAGGTAAAGAAGCTGTTTTGGCAGTTACTACACGCAACCTGCTGTTCTCCCAAAGCACAATAATCGAGGGGGAAGAACCTCGTTATTTTTGTCATCCTTGGTACTTACTTGACAGTTATAATCGGTGTCCAGCCCATCCCACAGACTCATGAACTGAGCTTTCATCATGGCAGTAGCTTCGTGGTCAGAACTCGACCGGCTTCGTAAGAAGGAATCTGTATTAAAAGTTTCGGTAAAGCAGTTTACTTTTCTCACATGTGGACTGGTGCTATTCTCTCTCTTACAAACAATTTTTTAATAAACACTGTTGATAAATGAAAAATATTTCTTACGATGAAGAACAGAAAGGTGGAATCTCACCACATTTTTAAGCATATCTTTTAAATTACGTGACGTGAGTATGTGCCTATCGCATGCAATTGTCCCAAATCTCGGCCTCCAAATTTTCGCTTTCCTGAATTCATGGGAAGTGTAACTTTCACCTTAATTTCTCATGTAGAGATGGGAGCATTCAGGAGTCTGGCAAGCCAGAAGACAGCAAAGCACAGGAGAACAGCAAGCTGCAGGACTGATGTACGCTGCACACTTTGCTATGCAGAGTTCTAACTCTGATCATGGTTGCCTAAAGAATTGCAAACAGCTAGAAAACCACCACATTTTTCACACCAATACAAACAGATAAAAAAACATCTTCACGATGCTCCTTCATCAACCCAAACCAGGGGTGTCAAACTCATTTTCACCGGGGGCCACATCAGCCTCACGGTTGCCTTCAAAGGGCCAAATGTTATATTAGGGCTGCGTGAATGTGGGAGTAGTTACATTTATCCAAGATGCCCTAAACTGTGGAGTGAAAGCTCCACCGGGCTGTTTCTGTGCAGTTCACTCTACGACATGCCAGCGCTACCAGACGAGCAAATTTACTGGAACTGCTCAAGTTCACAAGGGCTTAAACACTCGCGTGACAAATCCAAACGCACCAAACAACTGGCACCTCTGGTGTCTTCCTAGAACTTCCCCTCCTACTTCTTCAGCCTCATTCAACTGTTATTCCTGAGCTCTCCTAAATGGGTATTTAATTTTCCACTATGTGACAGAAGCGTTGAGGTGTATTTGGTGGTGGGTTTCCTCAAGAAGTAGTTCCCTTGGCAGAAGAAAAGTTTTCCTCGTGAACCACCTCGACTCAACCAAAAACGCGCAGCACTTGTTCTACTTGTCATTTCCACCACTAACACAAGGAAGAAATACACTGGTTTTCCTAATTTGCCACCATTACTTTACAATACTATCTATATTACTAAACCTCGTTCCATTATTCCTCTTTTTAAGGAAAAGATGAATATACCCATCAACTTGAACCTACGGTTGAATGTCACTCTGATACAGTCACTTATAAAAAAAAGAGACAGATTTTTACCTATTTCGTCAATAAAAATGATGGACGGTTGGAGCTTTATAGCAAGGGAGAAGACAGCAGCAGCCAGCTTTTGAGACTCTCCGTACCATTTGTCCGTCAGCGTTGAAGGCTGGAGATTAATAAATCGACAACCCGCTTCCTTTGCCGTAGCTTTGGCGATCAGCGTTTTGCCACAGCCAGGAGGGCCGTAGAGCAGCACTCCTGAAATGTAACGGTGCACAGAAAACAGGCTTTGGTCTGAAAGACGACTGTTTTATTACCGTGACTATAAAGGTTACATAAAACTAAAACCTTATTAATTTCCTGTAAGCATTTGACAGGGCTTGTTTATAGCCAGTTACAGCCCTGCTAATAAAACTTAGCACAGAGCGGGGAGAGAAAAGAAGAAAAAAAAGAGCCCACAAACATTTTAAACAAATTACCCACAATTAAATATGACATCTCATATTATTTCTTAAATTGTCATAGTGAAAGAATTCATGGCAGTGTTTTTCTAACACAGTTTTAAAGAAAATAATTTAAAGAGCAAAAATTAAGTCAAACAAGACTGAAACACAGAGAATTACTAGGGTTTCTTTTCCGTTTATGCGACTGAGGACCACAAACATAATTACTCTGAAGCAATGACTTCCTATTAACACACAGTGTAAGCCACTAACAAAACTGGGGAGCTTGCCCTATATGGAAAGTCTGCTTTAAAAAGATAAATAAAAAATAATTTTTTCCTTCAGCTTATTAGATCATGACACTATAGTAATTTTCCAGGCAGTTTCAATTTGTGACTTAAACAGAAAGTAGCCTGGAAAAACTAAACCAGTTACAAAAGGGCTTCATTTTCCATCACTTAGTATACAAAACTGAGATGGTCACAGATACAGGCAGTAATTAATAGTTTTCAGAGAATTTTCAGCAAACAATATTCCAGGGAATGGAGCACTAAAGATAAACTTTGGCATTTTGTCCAACGTTTTCGGTTCAAATCCTGCTTGTTTGCAGTAACATGCAGCAAATACAGCTGTCAGCATTCCAGCCAAGTCCAACTTCTGTTTTACTGTTGGAAAGTTAATTTGTCACCCGCCGGTTTCCTTACTGCCTCAATCCTGTGCAACTCAACTCCAGAGAAAATCAAAGGATCTCCAGAATAAAAATGGGATCTCTGTTTCTTTGAATGACTGAATGAGTTTCTAGGACTAGAACAGAGAGATGTCTGCAGGAGGAGCTTACATTGATGTCTCACGTTTCTGTGACACCATAGAAATATTAACAAAATGTACAAAGCTGCACAGCAGAGTTATAGCTCACCTCTGCCAAAGGACAACAGGGGGTATAAGAAGAAAAAAAATCAACAATTGAGACAGTTAAAAATGCAGGTTACATAGATTAGTGCACCCAACTATAACATAAATAACCAAAAAGCAATTATCGCTTCATTTTTAAGATAAAACTTATTCACTACGACTTGATTTCATGGCAAGAGAAGGGGAAAAAACTGAGGGTTCTCCCTGGTATCAGTCCTAATGGTTGTACTTTGGACTGGTAACCCACTTCCTTCTTTTTTTTTTAAATACCAACATATAAATCCATAACATTTCCTTCATACCTTTCGGTGGCTGTAAGAGCCTGGAATTCTCAAACAAATATTTCTTCTTGATGGGCAAAATGACAGTGTCTTTCAAATCTGTAATAACATCATCTAGGCCTGCAATATCACTCCAGGTTACCTAATACAGAAAAACAGTATTAGAAATGATCACCATAGTCCCTGCAAACAAAAAACATGCACAAGCTTTAAAGTAGCGCAAGGCCTCAAAAATAAAATAGCCAAGCGATTAAACAAACTCTCCTATCGACGACACAATTCTAGTCTTAAATTACAGAAATATTTTCTATGTATTTCCATAGATACATATACACAACAATGTAATCCGGAGTCAAAAATCAAGATTTTCCACGGCTTTCATTGGAGTAACATGGAAAACAGTTTCTTACATGCATGCTAAGTGGGTCTACGAGATGTGCAGCGATACTCATTTCATATTCACTAAGCTTGACATTCTTCACTCCAATTTGCTTCATTAGCTTTTCAGCCTGGGGGAAATAAAACACCAAGAAAAATCAGAGAAAGGAATTGAATGCTTAATTCAAAAATTAGTTTTCGAAGAAGTTCTTTCTAGTTCAAAATAAGAAATGAGGCTTTTCACTTCTTCTTCTCCCCTTACCAGGGCATTTTGACTGCTACTGGAGGTGGGGGGAGAACAGAGGGAGAGGGACAAAGTGCAAGCTGTTCTTAAAAAGGCACTTGGACAGCAGCGTTCCTCTTTGTCCCGAGTCCCTGCCTCTGCCATTAATCTGCCAAAAAGCAGCAGAAAATTAAGTTATTTCTGCTCGAGGTTTTAAAAAGCAACCATGAGACTGATGAGAGCATTATTTAACGTGACTGCTGCTTAGTGAAGTTGTCAGAAGCACAAACGGCACTGGGACCGCACACCTGCAGATAATGAGAGACAATGCTGCGCTGCAGTTCAAGTTTTGCCACCACTTCAAGCGAGAAAGTTTAACTTGTTATAAAATGTAAGCACCAAAAATGCTAACAGCCTAGATCCTGAGAGTTACTAAAAAAATAATTCTAGGGTTTTTTTATTATTCCACATGCTTCGGTCAATTACTTCGTTGGTTATTGCAAGTCCAGTTTCCAGTTAGCATATTTCTCTGTATGAACAGTAATGAACGAGACAGCATTTCACAGAAATATTTATGAATAAGATCCTACCTGTTTCTGAGCTTCTACCTTCTGCTTTCTGGTCGGATCAATGGCATCAACCATCCATTTAATGGTAAAGTATGTTACAGCACCAAATATGGTTAAACGAAAAATTAATCCGACCACTTCATTCCGGCTCAGGGGACGTGAAAACGCTTCAGCATTGACCATTTTGCCTCTCAGCGCTAAGTGTAAAAAAGCACAGGGAGGGACAGAAAGAAAGATTATTTAAATATAAGACAGATATTTTATCAGCTTTAACACCATTTTATAAAAACTATTTCCCAGGCACACAGTGGGCATAAAGCTTACCATGAAGTTATAATGAAACATCGCAATGATAGCACAACCCCAATGCATAAAGCTAGGTAAGATTAAAACGTGCAGTGCTGAGTATAACAACAGTTTCATTTCCACTTTGAGTAAGCAGAGAAGAAATGGCAGCAGCAATCTGAGGCCTTATTTCTGCCTGCAAAAAGGTCCTGATTTCACTCTTCCCCCAAGAAATCTGTATGGCTTTCAGCTATACAATACCCTAATAAAGTAATAAAGATCAATTTATTTCAGCGCCAAGTTTACACTGCCATTAAAACTGGCATTTTGTGGCTGTTATTGACCCAAGAATGCTAAGTCATGGAGACAAAGATAACAACGTTATTTAAACGAGTTCTTTTCCCAAAGAGGAAGTTTAAAGGAAAGGCACCACATTCAGAAATGATCAATGACTTGTACTTGAATAAAATGAGGTTAAGAGCTGGAGCCTGCACCTGGCAGAATATTTTTTGAGTTATTAATATCCTTGAAAACTGAAAATACTAGATGTGGCACACAGCTCTCAAGGGAAAAGGTTGGCTGCTGTACGAGCCAAACCCAGCAAGTAAAGCACCTTCCAGTTAAGGGATTGTGCTGCAGAGAGAGAAAAGCTCTTATACATTGAAAAAATTCCTCATAAAAATCGGGGTGCTCTTTCTCCAGTCTTTCTCCTCAAACGGCAAGGCCTTCCGCTGGAGAACCCGCGGCGCCGTCCTCGTTCGCGGCCCCGTTTTCCCACGGCAAGGGCAAGCCCAGCGGCGGCGATGCCTTTTGGCGGCCCCCGAGGCTCCCTGGCCGCTCTCCAAGCCGAGCTGTCTGCCGGGGAAAAGCCTCCGGCCAAGGTATCCTTGAATTCCCCTCGCTCCGGCCAAGGTATCCTTGAATTCCCCTCGCTCGGCTGGCGGTCGCGCTCGGCCGACCCCGCGCTCAGCTCCAGGCAATGCCGCACCAGAGTCCGCTTAGGAGGCCTCGGCAGGCTGGGATTAGGGGAAACGCCACCATACGTTTACCGAAAGATGTCAATGGGCTCGCTTCTGTGGGGGTCACTACAGGAGTTTTTGTTTCTTTTCACCATTCTCTGCCTAGGACTTTAAAAATCAGGGCTGTCGCCGTGCATACCTGCTTGGAAATCAAAATTTGCTTACTTAGGGATCTAAGCATGTAACACAGAGATTCTGCGTGTTCTCTTAAGCCTGATTTATTAAAATAAAAGGCATATATATTTAGCGAAGGAGAAAAAAAGCTCCTAAAAAAGCCAAAAAAAAAAAAAAAAACAAAGAAAAAAGCCACTTCTTATGCGACCTTTGCCCTGAACAGCAACTGTAAGAAAAAGCTTTGACAGGCGAGAATTTTAAGCGTCACCTTTCTTCTAACCGAAGTTCCGCTCACCCTGCATGAAGTTTAGCATTTCTTTTTTGCCGGACGGATCGCTGAAATTACGAGAAGCGAACAGCGAACTCCGGGTCGGCGGGGCCGCCACCGCAGTTCGCTTTAGCTCTGCGGGCCGGCGCCAAAGGGCGAGGGAGGGAAGGGGCGAGGGGGAGCGGAGCGGGTTCCCGCTCCCCGCCCGGGGACCCCCCGCCCGGCCCCGAGCGCTCGGGCGGCAGCGGCCGCTTCCCCCTCAAGGACTCGCCCTGACCCGCCCGCGGCCCCTCACGATGGCGGCCAAGCCCCGCAGACCCCCCCTCCTCGGGAGGGCGCGGGGGGGAGGCAGGAGCGGCCCTGGCAGAGCCCCCGGCCCCGCTGAGGCGCGGCCATGGCGGCGCGGTGAGGCGAGGGCGGCACCGGAGAGGGCCGGACCCGCGGCCCGTGACCTTCCCGCCGCCCGGCAGGTACCGGAACAGCGGCGGGAAGCGGCGCCGGGCGGCCGCTCGCCGTCCCTTCGGGTCACTCACCCCTCAGGCCGCTCTCTCCCGGGTGGCGGCGCGGCGGCGGCCGCACGGGCTGAGGGAAGAGGCGGCGGCGGCGGCGGCAGCGGGAGGCCCGGCTCGGCGGCGGCGCGTCCCGCGCTTCCCCCTCCGACCGGTTCCGCCGCCCCGCACGAAGGTTCCGCCCGGCCGGGCCGCAGCCCCCGCCGCCCGGGCCCCCCGCGGCCTCCCCGCCGTCACAAGCGCTCGGAGCTGCCGCCCCGCCGGCCGCCTCCTGGTAACCGCGCTCCGGGCCCTCAGGGAAGCGGCGGCTTCTCCGAGGTCAAGAGCGGCCGTGCGGAAGAGCCCGGAGGTTTTGGTACGTCTGGGGCGTGCCAGAATGCGAATTACGGCAATGTAAAAAAATCCATCAGTGCCTTACTAAGAGATACTGGGGGAATAGTTTTGCTTTTGACTGTTGGGTACTTGGCTATTTTGGGTGAAGTTCATTCTCCGGTCAGCGCAGGCCGAGCAGGGCTTTTCCAGTGACCTGAACAGGAGCGAGGGGAGAAAAGGAGTGGTATATTATTAATAAAAATGAGGAGGTCTGTGGCGGTTTGAGGTAGGAAGGGGGTTTGCAAGACAGCGGCAACAACGAAACACCAAGACAGGGAATAATGAAATAAATAACGGAAAGCACAACATGAGAGATGGGAGAGAACAAGCTAGAGGAAAGGGGATGCCTGAGAACAGCTTCATAATTGGGCAAAAGTAGTGGATTTTCCCCAGAAACCTCTTCCGAGCTTCACCAACTTGCAGATCGACAACTTATTGAGTCAGAGGACGCGTCGTATTTTATAGCTATTTTTTTTTCCTTGGATTTGTCTACTCTCTTCTTAAAAACTTCGGGCATCTGCAGCATTTTGTAGCTAAGTCCCACAATTTAACCTCCCGCTACGACACTACCTCTCTTGTTTTGAAACTTGGTCTGACTTGGAATCGGGAATCTAGCAAAATTAACCCATTTCCACTTCCTAGTGATGTATACGGAGTCAGATGTTAGAAAGAGAGGGGCAGTTTCAGTACGCGGAGAACTTTCAGAAATGTTTTCAAAGACAGTCTGTATTTATCTATGGATAACCTCCGAGTCCAGGACCTGAAAGCAGCTTTCGTGGTTTTATTTCATACATTCGAAGTTTGGGAAAGGAACAGCATGATCTCGCTGCACACACACAAATCGATCCCAAAATAACTGCGAGCTGCCAATGTGATCGTGAAAAGAAGGCCCTGAGAGGTCTCGGGAGCAACGTTCCTAGCAGAATTCGGAAGGGATTGATGCCATTGTCCTTGGCGCTGGCAAGATACCCTCAGGAACGCCACATACCATTCTGGTCATCTGTATCGAAGAGAAATAAATAATAACACGACTGGTGGAGAAATATGTTGCTGAGATGAGGGAGAGTGGAAAGTTTGGGGAGCTCGGCTAGCTCAGCACAGTCAGATGGTGGCCAAGAGGGACATTTCTGCCAGTAAGAAAGGGTAAAAAGGGTAAATGTTGTGGAGCAGGAGCCATTTAAGGCCGATGCTGGCCCAAGAATAAATGCCTAGAAACCAGTCGCAAATATATTTAGCACGAAAATCAGAAGAAGGTTCTGGCAACAGCTTCCCGGTGGGAATAATGGTGGCAAAAGATCTTAAGAGGGAACTTGAGACATTGATGAAAAGAATTATACAATATAACATTTGCAAAGGCTGGAGGGTGCAGCAACCCAGGAAATCCCTCCACCGTATGTTCCAGTTTATTTTGAACCCTTAAAGGCAAAATGTAGCATTTCACCCTCCCTTGCCTCCTGCTCCAGCCGTCCGCAGCCGGGCTTCAGCAACCCTCTGAAAAGCTGTTTGAAGACGGAACAAGACACTGAATTTATCTTGCAATTTTGAATTCCTTTTTGCTGTTCCTCAGAGAGGAAAAGTTTTGGAAACTATTGCCTAATTTATGTATGCAAAAATTGGTATTTAATAAATCTTCTCAGACACACGGAGTACTACGTTTTATCCAGTTTTTCCTACTTGCCAGACTTGCTTATTAACCACTTCCCCATAGCATCCAGCCAATATGCAAGCCCTATTTTTCTCTAAGTTGTCCTGCTCAAATGTATTTGCTGGCCATTCCCTGGGTAATGCAATTACTGAGGAAACCACGGAGAGATTTCCCACTCGCATTCCTGTGAGAGCTGTCTTCGCTGGGGTCTGGCAGCTCTGGCTAAGTCTCTTTGGCAAAGTGTCTTTCCCTACCAGCCTCCGAAACATTTGAGGTGGACGTATGAATTAAACCCAGGTCCGTTCTTTAGGGAGATACCTGCCTGGTTGACATCAGCAGTTTTTCACGGAGAGAAGGAAAAAGGGCTGCGTGAGTTCTCCTTTTCCCATCAGGCTGGTCATTTCCATGGTGTCTATTTTCTAGTCGTATAGGAAGTGGTTTCATTTTCCTTTCGTTTCTGTTCCTTCCGGCTTTTTGGAAATGTCCATCACCCCTTTATAAAACAAATTACTGCCTTCTTGATCCCTCCGAAGGTATGTTATCTTTGACCTCCATGGGATATCCTCACATTACTCACTGTCCAACAAGAGAATGAAGACAGTGTTTTTGAGGAAGGCAAATTTATGAATTTATTGGTCTAGTATCCCTGTTTCTTCAAATGTATGACCTAGCCAGCTCTCTCCTGATCCCTTAGCAGAATGGGCAGATGCTGATTTCCGGCAGATTCCATTCACGATGCTTTACAGAAGTCATACATTCCAAGCTGCTTTAAAATTTTGCTTTGTATTACCTCAGTAGGCTAACACTCTACCTGTCTGCACACAAAAGGAAAAAAAAAAAATAATCACACACTAAAAACCCCAAAACATGCCCTATCAAACTCTGAAACTAATAACTGAGACTGCAGCCAGCGTTCACATCCAGCAGCTCAGGCCGTGACAGGCTGCCTGACCCGTCATTTCCCTGCAAATCGCTAGCAGCGGCAATTCCCAAAGACTTAAGAGTTTTCTGCACAGAGTGTGAGGTTTTCAAGAAGGAGATTTAGAGATATTTAGAGACCGCGCTTTTCCCTGTCAGGATAACTGTGATCCATGGGGGAAGGAGTGGGACAGAAAGCCCCACGCAAACAGCACAGTGTGACCCAGGGCGGCACACAAAAAATATATATATATATTAAAAAAACCAAGACGATTAAACTAAACAGTATTCCCTAAAAATGAAACAGTTTCAGAACAAATACGAGGCCTTGGTACTTATTTTAAAAACGTTCTTTAAGCCTCAACGATTGTTTGGTGGTACCTTTATCTACAGTCAGGCCGAGTAAAAGTGGAAAGTTCAATGTATCCAGGAGGCGTTCGTGTCCGCACCTCCCTCCCCTGCTCGGTGCCGGCGGCCCCGGGGCAGCAGCTGCCCGCCCCCCGCTCGCTGCCCCGGGCCCGGCGGCTGCAGGGGGCGGTAGGTGCTCACGGACGGCGGCGGGAGGGCGGGCAGCGGCTCCCAGCCGGCCCGGGCCGCTCGGCTCCACTGGAAACCCAGCCCGGCGGCGGGGAGGGGGGATTGGCGACAGCCCCGCCGATGGGGTGACCCCCTGCCCGCCTCCCCACGGGGCTCGGGGCCGCCCCGCCCCGCGCTGCGGGCCGAGCCCCGGCCTCTCGCGGGCCGCGGGAGCGCCAGGGGCCGGAGCCGGCGCGGCTCCCGCTCCCGCTCCCCTCAGGGCCGGGCCCGCTGGCGGCGGGGGGTGGGGCCCGGCCCGGCCACTTCCGCCCGCGGGGGAGGGGCCGCCGCGAGCGCAGCGGGCCGCCCACGTGACCCGCCGCAGCACCGCCGCTCGGCGCGGCGGCGTCTCTCTCTCTCGCTCACTCGCTCTCTCTCTCACACCGTGCCTCCCGTATCCCTCCGCCCGCCGCCTCCTTCCCCGCCGCGGGACGGGGGTTGGGTTGGGTCGGGTGCGGCGCGGCGAGGGGCGGGCGGGGCGACGGGTTGGAGCGAGGGAGGCGGCGGGGCGGGGCGGCGACGCGACCCGCCGGTTCGTGGGGGACTACTTTGTCTAGGCGGCGGAGGTGGCGGAGGGGGCGGGGCGGCGCTGCGTCCCCTCTCGGAAGCTGCAGCCATGATGGGAGCCTAGCGCTGGCGCGGCGCTGCTGGGCGCGGAGCAGGCCGGGGGTGATGAGCCAGGCCGCGCCGCCGGCCCGCACGCCCTGAGGAGCCGCCGCCGCTGCCGCCGCCGCTGCCGCCGCCGCCACCCCGCCGCGGAGCGCCCGCCCGGCGGCGCGGCCCCACCGCGCGGCTCCGGGCCCGCCGCCGCTACCGCCGCCGCCCCGGGCGGGGAGCGGAGCGGGGCGGAGCGGGGCCGGGCCGGGGGGGCGCCCCGCGCCGCTGTCACCATTGCTGGGGCCCGGAGCGCCGGAGAGCTGCTCTCTCCGCCTCCGCCTCGCTCGCCTCAAAGACGGCGGCGGCGGCGGCACCCTCAGGGACTCGGCCCGGCTCCGGACCCTCCCTGCTCGGCCGCCGCCGCCGCTGCTCCCGCCCCGCTCGGCGCAGCGGCGGCAGGAGGAGGAGGAGGAGGGGGCAGCCGCCGCCGCCGGGAGCCGCCGCCGCCGCGGGGGGAGGCGGGCCCGCCCGGGGCTGAGCCGCCGGCGCTGCAGGCCCCGCTCCCGGGGCCGCCCGGTGGCCGCTGGCCCGCCGCCGCCTCCCGGCCCCGCGCCCCGCCGCCCGCCCCCAGCGCGCTGTCCCGGAGCGGCCCCCGGCTGCCAGACATGACCGCCATCATCAAAGAGATCGTCAGCAGGAACAAAAGGCGATACCAGGAGGATGGCTTCGACCTGGACCTGACCTGTATCCTCCCGGCGGGGACGGGGCCCGGCACCGGGCGCTGCACGTACAGCGATTGCATCAGACCTGCGCGGCGGTTACCTAACGCCGCCGCTCCGCCGGGAGCCCGCCGGGGCTCGCCCGGGCCGCCGCGCCCTCCCCCGCCGCCTCGGCCTCCTTTTGTCCGGGCGGCCGCCGAGCCGGGGCCCGGCAGCCGGGGCGGATTAACGGGAGCTCCGTGATGGCCAAGGATTAACGTTGGCGCTCCGTGGCCCGCCTGCTGCCACCCCCGTGTCGTGGAGCTGCTCCCCCCGCCTCCCCGGCCTGGGAGCCCCTGCTTGCTCCGGAGCACCGCGGGTCTGCCACTTATCTCTGCTTGTATTGATTTTTCAGCTCATAGCAAATATGCCTGTCCTGCCGTGACTCACGTCCAGAGCACTTTGTATTTTTTTAATTTTTTTAAAAATTTTTGATTTAGTAACTCGGCTTGAATTGCAAATATAATCGTGGCAGGCCTATTGCTTTAGTCTGCGCGGCAGGAGAGGCGAAGCCCGTGTCCTCTGCCCTGATTTCCATCCATTCAGCAAAGCAGAGCCTGTGCTCAGTTGCAGTACAATGCAGCAAGGTTCTCGATGGCAAGAAGTGACAATCGCTTCTACCAAATTAAAAAAAAAAACAACTCTTTTTCCTAGCACAGTGTGTGAACCATGCTTTGACATTATCTCAGATACAGTAAACACGAGGATGTGTTACAAATGAGAGCATGTTAGGTGTTGTTGAGGAGGATTGTGAGGAGTGCAATTCTGGAGTGTGTAATTAGTGTGCAGTTACAACGGTAGAAAAGCATCGCTAGTGTATAGTTTTGGTTGCCTTTCAGACAGATGTGCTGTAGTGGCAGCGGGCAGATGTTTGGCTTCGAATCCCTTGCAGAGTTAATGGTATGTAGTGGCTGTCCCATGGGTATGGTCCTCTCTGTGGTGGAGAAAAATCGTTAGGTTTGAGAGGTTTTGGAGCAAGAAGTTTGCTTAAAAATCAGAACTGTCCTAGGAAAAATGAGTATTGACAGTAGTATTCAGAGCTTGACTTATCCCTGTAGAGAGTGCTTTCTGTTCTGCAGCAGGGTCAGGGTGAAATTTATTGTTCCTTGGAGCAATCACGCTCCTGGCATAGCAAATGTTACAGATAAATCCAGGATCAAACCCGGTAACATCTGTAACTAGTGCAGAGCTCGTGCTGTTGCATTAAGCCTTGGCCTAAAACTTTGGTGGCTTTAAAGCAGCCCGAAAGGTTCTTGACTTCAGCAAGTGGCTGCTGAGCTTTTAGTTAAAAAGCAGTGGCTCTGGTATGTAATTCCTGCATTCTATTTGTGGTACTGATAAAATATAATATTAGGCTTGTGTTCTTAGTTGTTTGCACTTGGTTGTTTCGTTGACCTGCGACTAGGGCAGCTGTAACACTGACTTAGGCCAGTGCAGCACTTAATGCTGACCTGCCAACAGAAGCTGGAGTTAAAATTTTTGATTCTCTGAGTGCCAGGAACTTCAGGGTTACAAAAAGAGTTAAATGGTGGCAAAATGATGAGGTTTTGGAAGTTGAAGAGTCTGACGTTTCAGGGATCTTTGCCCAGATGTGCCATTGGTAGGGAGAGATTTTCTGACTCAAACAGATCTTTTTAACTAGTCATCTGCTCCCAGCAAGAAAATTGGTCACTGTTGAATTTGGATTTCTCGCTTAAGGTTGCTAATGGTATGTCAAATGGAATTTATTGCTTATTTTTTACTTTTTTTGTCTTGCTAATTTTATTCTTAGCATTTTGCATTAAAAGTAGGCCACTGATCACTGGGCTTAGGCTAATTTTTTAAAAGGAGTGGCTAGCTGCAATTTTGTAATGAAGTTAACGGCATTTATTGAAAAGGTGGGTTTTTCATGATTGCAAAAGTATCTTTGGAAGAAGCTTAAGAAGCTTGTACTCCCAGGTTTTTTTGTTTTTTGTAGCTGCACATTTTGAACAGATAATTAAGGAATGAAGACTGCTGCCTGTACAGTATAATGGCTTTGCTTGAAGGCTGACATTGCTACAGAAGCAAAAGTTTAATGTTTTATCACTTTGTGCAGGCTTCTTGGAGATGTTCTTTTTGCGGGGCTTTGATGGGATTGTTGCTTGTCGTACCTGGTGGCTGGAAGATAACCTATATATTTGTTACATAGATGGAGGGCCAAACTGGGAGTTAGCTCTCCAACCACACCATGTCAGATGAAGAAAGAGAAAATTTGAAACCTAAGCACGCTGTTCGGGAAGGCACATGGGGCATGGTAGGAGAGCCGGGGTTTAAGTTCTCAAAGGTAGTTCTCGTCGTGTGCTGAAGCTTAAAATGTTGAGACTGAAACAAGCAACCATCTGCATTCCTGCTGTTGGTTAGCTTTGCTTCCCTGTGCACCCCGTGTCCTCTGTTAGAGATTACTGGTTATTTCAGGGTAGCTGCTTCTGTCAAGCTAGTAAAGAAAGGTTGACAGGAGTTGGATAGCCCAGTGATTAGGGCATTTAGCTGGGATGTGGGAGCCAGAGGTGTGAATTCCTCCTGCAGGAAGTATTTCTGTACAAGTAGTTCAGTGGTGGTGGCTCCAAAATACTCAGTCGCTGGTGATGACGACCTGAGCTCTGGGAGGTGGAGAATAAATAAAGTGAATCTACAGTGAATCCAGGTGCGGTGCCTGATCTCCAGCCTATATTCGGTCATCTGTCTTGTCTTCTACCCATTTTTGAGAGAGAGTTCGTGTCTCAGGGGGACAAAGACTTGCGGTCTGTACGTTTCGGTCACAGCTGATTCTCCCAAGGTGTGGCAGGGAATACCTGAGTGCCAAAAGGCAGGCTGGGTTGGAGCGGGAGTGCCAAAGTCCCCTTTGAGGACTGCTGTATTGAATCCTGTTAAAGCTGGTGCGGATTTATTATTATTATTATTATATATTATTATAGTAATATATGTTATTAATATGTGTGGTACAGCACATCAGGCTTGGGACTCTGGGTTCCTGACCAGTTGGTTAAGAATTCTTCCTGTGTGGATATTGTAGGATTTTAGGAAAGGGAAGCAGTGACTTCTCAAAACCAGTAGCTTTAGATACACAATGTGAAAATAGTCCCGTGTGCTAGTTAGGAAAGAAGTGTCTTTAAAAAACATACTGACGTTACTTTTCATCTAATCAAATGTTCTTTTCTCTCTGAACAATCTTTTTATACACCTCTTGGAAAAAAATATTTTGCAATTAGAAGCAGAAGGGGTTTTAAAGGTGGGGAACTTAAATCAGCTTTTTAATACTTTCAGATGGTGTATTTATTCCTGATTTCTTTGAGTTTCTATTTCATTTCTGTAATACTGGATGCAAAAGAGATGGAAAGTTTGGATTAATGGCTTTCTTCTAAGATGGCTGCGTTTCTTTATGATGCAATGACCGTTACATTTTCCGAGGCAGTATAATCTTTGATATTTCTGAAATTATGCAGCTTGGTTGCTGACCATTTTACAGCAGAGGACAGTGAAGAGGCAACTTCTTGCACGTTGCATTGATTGCTTGTGTCTTGAGAGGCTCGTGCATAACGGAGTTTAGCAAGTGGCTTAACTATTTGAGACTAAAGGGGGAAAATTCATGTAACTGCTTCTCGTGCCCGTTATAGCTTTGGTTAAGCTTTGTCTCAGATTTCCAGGCCTTCTGTTATGCATGAAAATGGCCATTTAGGCTGAGCATAGGGCAGAGCATGCCTACCCTGATGCCTAACTGAAGCATCTGTAGCTCGTGACCTACATAGTCGTATAAACTGCAGCAATATTCAGTAAAGATTAGATGCTGGGTGCAGTTTGTTTACAAGCCTTGCGTGTAGTTTTTAGCATAGAAGGTTAAAATTGCAAGTGGAAGCTTCTTAGAGTATCATACCACTTTATGTTATTTGCAGTCCTAAAGCTCTTCGCATTTTTAATGAAATTTTAAATTATGTGACTTCACTCAAAATGGCTCAGCTTCCAGGAAAAAAAATGCATTAGTGGCATGAGGTTCGTACTGCATTTAAAAATAGAGCCCGAGTTAGAAATGCCATTCGTTTGAAATATTTGGTTTCATTTTAAAATTGAAGTTTCTTAGATGTTTTGTGACAAGTTTTTCTTGTGCACAAGTGCAGTAAGGGTTTAGAAGAAATGAACTGGCAACACATTTTATTGGTGGAAAAGTATTTCTTTGTTCTGGAGTAAACGATGTTAGTTAGCAGTGGTAAGAGCCTGACAGACTCGTTTTGCTCCTGGAGCCTGGGATGGTCTTGGGTTTTGGATGAGGAGGTTAGTGCCGGTTTTGCTGTGAATTCATCAAATAAGTGTTTCAATTGACAGCAGCAAAATGGTACAGGCCGGGCAATTCTCAGAGTTTGATTCAGTTCCCTGCTTGCTGTAGGATGCATTTGATCTTGAGAAAATTAAGTCTTTCTGCACTTATCGAGGATGAAAATTTTTGAGTAGTCCAGATGGAGAAGCAAGGTGGCGATGGATGCAAGTGTGTTCATGCATTTTCTCTTCTGGGGTTAGAGACGTGCTGGATCACTTTTCCTCACAACCTAAAAAAAACCAAACCCCTTTGACACATTGCCATAGGACGTGCATATTTGTGGATAGCATTGTTTGATGGTTGAAGCCTACGCACAAAACTTATGCTGTCCGAGCAAGCGCTCTGTTGTGCAACCCTCGCTGCGTCCATCCAGAGTAACCCCAGCCCTTTCTGCCCTGCTTTATCCACTGCAGCTGCTCAAAAATGGACTTACAGACGTTTGACAAATTACAGCTCGTCTCTTTGCGCTTCCTTAAATGTAGCGCAGGCTTCCTAATGAACCTGCTCGATCTTGCATCATCAGAAATTTTTAATCAATGTGCAGCGTTGCTGGAGACTGTTTGCACAAGCTAAACATGAAGTTAAAAAATAACTGCTTGTGCGCACTTTTACATGGGCAAAAGCTGTAAACTGATGAATACAGCTAATGGGAACACCTTATAAAATCTTCTTAAACTGTGACCTTTTAGAAAAAAACACAACTGAAACTAGTCTTTGCTGAAATTTGTTTGTAAGCTTAGTTAAGTGTGTGTAATTTTCAGAACATCCAAAGCTTTGCTGTCAAACCTTAAGAAAATGCTGAATAAAGTGCAAGCTTTACTAGGACTGATACTCGTTTTAAACTCTCTTTTTCTTAAGGAAAAATCCAAGTTCATCGTCATTATCTCATATATTAAGACTGATGAGGTGTTGGCACTTGAGACCCTTGAGAAATTATCTTTGAGGCTGGTCAGTGACTTTGGTGAGGACAGTTAGGTCAGCGCTGAGGACTTCTGAAAATCCCACCCCTTAAGCTCTCGGTTTAGCTCTCGGTGTAATTGGTTGGACGTGCGTCCACACTGGGTCCAACTTGAGTCTTGAAGAAGGCTGGGGAATTTTCAAAGTGCATCTTTCTAGGAACTGGAGACAGTCAGAAAGGCCTTTCTGTCCTCAAGATAATTACATGTGACTTCCACTGACTTCATGAGACGGTCACGGCATATTTAGGGAAGAGATATAGCTTTGAGCACGGGGCGTATGCAACACTTGAAATGGCTACTATTGCCGTGGTATAATACAGGCGGAAAGATTAGTTGGCTCTTGCTGGCTGTTAGGCTGGCGATCAGTGGATTTCTTTGGGACAAAAATATGTTTTTCCTGTGCTATCCAGTGCTACACTTAATACATCTCATTTAAGGCCTTTTTTTATTCCCAAAAGGTTTTGAAGTACAGTGACTGCTGTAGAGAAGGCTGGTATTTGCTAAATGACGTGTTAAAACACTCTGTAGAGGCGTAGAGAGTTTTCTAATTTTCTTCCAGAACAGAAGTGACTGTATATTCCATTTTCTTCCTTGTAGGATGATTTGGACACCTAAATCCCTGTGCATTGCAGGGGAGGTTGGACTAGGTGACCCTTGAAAGTCCCTTCCAACCCAAACTATTCTATGATTCTGTGATCTTTTTTTGTTGAGGAAGCATTTGATATAATTTGTTCAATAATAATATGACTGCAAGAACATGTTTCATTAACACATTATGTTAAAAACCCCGTGCAAAAAAAGTAAAGCCGTGCCAAAACTAAACTTCAGAATGCAGTAACTATGAAGTTGAAATTTTATGTATAAAGTTTCTGTCTACTGAGTTGCTTTTGCCAGTTGTGAATCTCTGAATAGTTTCTTAAAGGAAATGATATTTTTAATGGATTAGTTTTGTTGCCACATTAATACTCCATAATCTGACAAATTACACCCCTGGTACCTTAGCCTGGAGTCTTCCCTTACAACACGTTTAAACAAGAAAATGGCTCTTGTGTGATGATTTAAGGGACAATAGTTGTGTTAGAACAAACTGGAAGAAAAGGGAGGGGATAGGCAGTTGAGCTGTCAAATCCCTTAATTACATTACAGACCAAAGTCGCTGTCATTAGTCATAGTGAGCTCCCTTTTAAAGCCCATCTCCTTTCTAGCTTGAGCATCCGGCGAGTAATCTGGAATTTGGAGCTACGCATGGTTTCTGTTCATTTACTCTGCTTAATGTAGGGTGGGTATTGAAGGTTAGTTATTGCGTGACTTTTTCAGAGAGGTGAATGGGATGTAGCCTGGAGTTGCGAGTAGTGATTGCTGGATATGCCTGATGCCTCATCTTAAATGTTAATATCAGGGTAGTTGTGGGCTCCTGTGATGTGCCACTCCTGTGAAGGTTTTGGGAATCAAAGTTGGACACATTTGTGCATTCATGTGAGTTACTGGGATGGTGATTTCCGGACCGCAAGAAGGGAATTTATTTTATGATATGGGAACATTCATAAGTGGCCCCACAGAGCGGGATCTTTTCTGAAAAACGAATGCTTTGTGGGTGGTTGACTCTATTTCGGGGTCAGAGATTGCTGTTAGTTTTTGAATGTATCTAAGTCCCAGATTGATATTTCAGATACAAACAAAGCCTTGTTCCCGTTTCTAATTCAAGCTAGCATCTTCTTTGCTCCTACAGTCATCTGCCTCGTTTACCGTCTCGCCTATGAGGCCCCGAAAAAAGAAGTGTTGCAGGATGGAAGTAAATAATCGTGCGATTAGGCCCTGTATTATGCTGCATAAATCTAAGTTTTCTTAATAACGATTTTTAGGCAATGTAGCTAACGTAGTGGGCTCTGTGATTCAAATGGTAATTGACTGTGCAGCTAAAAAAATTAAACTCAACTGCTCTGTGTTTGGGATGATGACTATTGCAAAAGCTGGCATTGTTCCCTTTAAAGATGAAGTCCCAGCTTCACAGCCCCAACGTGCAGCAGTGCATAAAAACTGCTTCATATCCAGTTTTTTTTATAGTGAAGTGCTTAAGAAATGTCTTTATAAACTTAATTCTGCCTTTGTGGAGCTGTGGTATAATAGCTTTTAATTGTATGATTAATTTTCTTAGAGGCCTCTGCTTAATTCATTGTGTTGCCTGGGTATATATCAGGTTGGAATTAAAGTAGTTGTGTATTTTCTGGTCTTTAATTTCTTGTGTGGGTGAGTTAGAGAAGTAATGTCCTTTTTTTGTGCTAACATAGAGAGGAGGAAAACACTAAATCTTATTAGAATGAAACTAATATTATCTACTTGGGGCTTTCTGGTTGAGAAATGGTTTATTAGGATGGCCTTATGTCTTGTTTTGCTGCTCGCCTTTATTTTCTCCTGGATCACCATCCCCATACTCCCGAATTGAGGTTTGCTAAATTCATACAAATCCTAGGTTTTTTGGCTTACATTTCATAAAGCTTTTCAGTGTGACATATTTGTCCTCCAGCCCGATAGCTATTTTCAATTCCCTTGTCTCTGAAAGTTTTGGATGTCCTTTCAGACTTGCAAAAAAAGTTGAGACTGAGCCATTTTTCACTTCCTGTCAGTAAATATCAAAGTAGTGACTCTCTGTGCTGGCTTCTTTTTACTGAATAAAATTCTTGTCTTTTTCTGTGGGTGTTTGAGGTTAGGATATGCTTAAGTACACATCGGTACTTCTTTAAAGGAGATCCTGCGAAGTGTGGTAGCGTGCTGAGAACACGTACCAGGGAGGTCCCGCATCCTGCCTTGAAAAAGTTCCTGTTCAGTTTCCTTCGTTGGTTAAAATAGGTAAATTTTTCACGTTGGGAATCTCAAACTGAGGTGTGATGGTCAAGCGTCTCGTCTACGTTGCCTCCTTCTGAGAAGTTCTGCTCGCAGACGCGTTGCTGCAGGTAGTTGGGATGCGGGGTGGGTATGATGGGATGGGATGTGGTTTCTTCCAAAGCACAGACGGAAACAAAAAACCTTCCTAACGGGACCTCTGCTTGTTTTCACCTCTAGAAATATGTTGAGATCGTACGGTTTTGTTCAGTGCTGTAGACGCAGACTTGGAAGTTCAGTAAGGACTTTGAGCCCAATATGTGATTCCTCAGTTGAAGAATTCTTCATATCAAATTTGATATGGATAATATAGTGTGCTGTTTCATCTTTCTTTTTTAATGCTGCTGTTTGCTCTCAGCTTTTTCTTAATGAGAATGGTGGTTATTTTGTGTTCTGTAATATCATCAGCTGTTAATATTTTAGAGGGATTTGCAGCTCTTCACAGCAAGCTCGTGTTTCCTTTCCTATCTGCATGCTTTCCTATCTTCATTTGTGATTCCAAACCATGTTGAAATGGAAGTTTAAGGCATCTTTTCCTCAGTCTTTGTCAGAACAAGTTCTTCTGTAGAGTAGACATCACCTTTCATGCTTCTGTTACCATTTTTAATGTTTATACTGTGAGGTTTATGAGGTCGATACTCATGTTTTGCAAAAGAAATGGTGCTCACTTATTATGTAGGTTATTTTTCCACTCTTCTTGACACTATTAGCTGTTCAGCAAAGCCTCCATATGACTGAGAGCTCCAGGACATGTTTCATATACCTCGCAGATGAAGAGTCTTGCTCTGGGAATACTTCCCAAATGCAATATAGTCGGCAGGTACAAAAGCCCCACTATGGGGTGGAGGTGGGTTGAGGATGTAGCTGGTTCTCAAGACAACCTGGCAGTATCATCTTCCAGCATCTTCCTGATTTCCTTCTTTGTGCTGTGGGAATTTTGAGGGGTTCTCCAGACCTGTTGTCAGCCCCGTGACCTCATCTGGACAGGTTTGCCTCCCAGATACGGAAGAGCTACGGTTTTGTTGTTCCTTGACTAGGTTGCTGCATTTAAATTACAAGCTGAAAGATTAAAAAAAAGAAGAAAAAAAGAATTCTGGTTGAAATATTGAACATTAAGGAGTTAAATGCGTTTCTTCTAAATCATGAAATGCTTCTCTCAACCACATCTGAGTTGGTATCTTTTCTTGTTCTTTAAGGCACAGATGGTAGAGTTGGCAAGTGCAGCTGGCTGGCTACAAGGAATCCTCCTTTGCTCCGAAGAACTTTCTTCCTGTTCATTTCCTCTATACTTCCTGATGATCCAGACTCATAGAAAAACAGTAAACTTATTTTTGCGTTTCATACTGGCTGATGGAAATGCCACCTATTAAAAAAAAAGGTATGCATGTGTACAGGCTAAAAAGTATATATGCTAAGAAACTTTTCTAGATTTGGCTGGGTATATTTTCCTTTTTTTTTTTTTTTTTTTTTTTTTTTTTGTAGGGGTGCTGTCAAGAAAGTGGCACTAATAAAAGCTTGGCCATTTGTCAGGGCTCTTAAATCTGTTTGAGGATGGAGTGTGGACACTTCTCGTAACACTCCCCTTGTAGCTTCGGGGTGTCAAGCTGTTGAACAGCAAGAATGGTGGTTCTTTTTTTTTTTTCTTCTTACTGTTGCTCTGTGGACTCGTTTAAGCTGGCGTTAAAGGGCTTGAGGTCAGCACGCTAACATTTCGTAGCCGGTAGGGCCAGATGCACCGCTAGACCGTGTGTGCGTGGTTACTGAAGTCAGAGTTCCTGAAAATTGCAGACAAATTGAAGACAACAAAGCGACTTTTCGGAGACTTCAAAGTCACGTTGTTCCTCTGCCCTTTGGTGTCGCTGTCAAATGGGACCGAGCGGTTGGCAGCTTGGCCGGCCTGTGCTGGGGGCCGCTCTCCTTCGCCCCGGGGCTCTCGACAGCCGGGAGGGCGATGGGTGACGGGTGGTGGAGCAAAACCGACAGCAGCTCGGTGTGAATGAGGAGCGGGGCTGTTTAGCAGCAGATTAAAGCAAGCGCATGCCTTGCTTGCCTGAACTGGAAGTGAAAATTTGCAATCCTGGCAGTCGTGAAGCTTTTTTCAGGCCATAGATTCGCCAATTTAAATCTGCTCTTTGTTAAATAAGATTCATATGTAGAAGCTGGAAACTGAGGGCCAGGAAAAATGGACTGTTGTCATTACATTTGCGTGTGTCGTGTTCAGGTTTGGCAGTAAGTTTTTAACTGCAGAGTGTGACTTGAACGGTGACCATCATTTGCAGCTTCAGGAACACTCAGCTTGGTTTAAATTTTAAAGAAAGATGAAGTCTCATGCCTGGTAGGGCTTCCTTAAGCCTTTGATTGTAAAGGGCTAATAGTTTTAAAGTTGTTTTTTGTTCGTGATTTAAGATCTGTTGTCAGCGTTGGGTTTAAAAATTACGGCAATATGTAAATTCTTAAGCACTGCATGCTGTAGCATGCTTAAAAAATAGGACAATTAGGTCATTTGCTTTGTTTTTCTGTCATTTGCTTTGTTTTTTTCGTGAGCAGAGGGAGGGTAAGGGATTGAACACTTTGAAATAGGACTTCATAACATGGCTTAGATATTCTAATGACTCACATTCTAGATATTGAGAATGTTGATCATTGCAGGAAAGGCAATAGCTGTCTATTTTTGCAACTTTCTTGGGGTTGTTTAAGAACTCAAGAATTGGTAAATATTTCAGTATGCTTTTTTGGACAACTGCCATTATTAGGAAAACATCTGAACTTGTGAGTTATAGGACTAACACAAGTCATTTGCTTTTACATATACATACGTAACATTCAAAGTGTGTACTGCATATTCTTTAATTTGATCCTGGCATGATGTGAGTATATAGACAGCTATTTTTGAAAGTGATTAGAACTGCTGATTTGCATAATGATACAGGATTTTCCTCATAGCAACTGGGAAGACTGACATCTTTAGCATGTGGGAATGATTTTGGGCTTTAAGAAGAATGTTTTGTTAAATCTACAAACAGCATTAGAGCAAAGGCGCTTCTGAAGTGGTGTACGGATTGTTGCTTTGGTATGTCTTCAGTATTGACGGAGCATCGCGTTTTCCTTGTGGCACTTGATAACTTAGCATAATGATTGGGTGCTTTCATTTTAAGGTTCTTGGGTATAGTGTAGTGTTGTCATTGTTCATTTGGAAGGTGAAGTTTTGTAGTTAGAAGTATGAGCTCAACTAGAAGATGACATTTCAGTGTTTTGCTGTTGTGTATCGTGAGTCTGTCTCGTGTACTCTTTTTTATTGTGATCGCTACCTAAAATCCCAGCCTCCAAGTTTTACAAGGTTGAGAAAGGAATGAGTGCTCTAAAAACTGTTGAAACCGTTTCTGGGAATGGGTTTCTTAGGAAAGAGCTGCTTTGGCAAAATGTGGCAGGGTTTATTTTATTTCATTTATTTATTTATTTATTTTAGAAAGCCCATTTCAAATTTTGGTAGTTAGGACAGTTTGGTTGACTTCGTTTTGCGTTTGTTGTAGAACTCGCTCCATAAACAGCTGAGGCTTTATTGATTTTTTTCGTTTCCCTGTCTTAAAAAAAGCTTGGAATTGATAATGAACTTGGTGCATGTTTTAAATCATCAGTTCTTCCAGATTTCTAAAATTATCAGTATTATTACCTATTTCACTCTGACTCAGAACTCTTGCTTTGAATGTAAGCCCAGCTTCCAAGCTCCTTTGTAAGAAATCTCGCCTGGGTAGCAAATATCTTCGTTTCAGCTTTGGAAATGAGTGTTAAATCAACTGAGGTGTGAAAAGCAGTGTCTGGACTGCTGAGCATGGCTGGTGACAGCAGAATTTGCTGAAGATGATGCTCAGAGGATGGTCGCTTGGCTCCGTACCCTTCCCCGCCGTAGTCACAGGCTGTCCCTGGGCAGGACCTTTTTTGTTCCCCAGCATGAGGACAAAAAACAGGTTAGTGCGGATGCAGTAACAACCATCCCCTTTGCTTGCTGCACATTTTGGGGCATCTTTTTGCAGGATAGAAGAGCTTGGTTTTTATGGCAGCTTTTTCAATTGAGTGACGAAACTGCTATTTCTGCTCAGAGATTTAGATCATCTGTGCAAACAGCTTCCACGCTGTTCTTCCATCTCTACTTTGCTCCTTGAAGCAAAGGGCATTCATCAGGTGCCTGAACCAAAAAAAGAATTTCAAAGCCACGTGCTGCTTTAGCGTGCTCGTCAGAAGCATATATTAAAAAGACATAAAATGATCTTCGCCAGCAATATCAGTGCATTTGTCATAGTTGTTGCTCGCCGCGGCCACTGTCCTTAAGGCCAGATCTGCTGCAGACAGAAGAGTGAGTCAGCAGCGGCGTGTGAATCGCATTCCAGCCTTGAGATACTTTGAGATAATAAGTAAGGTACTTCAGGATGCTTATATTTAGATGGGGGAGGAATTGACTTGCCTGTTTAAAAAACAATCACGTTTTTTCTAAAAACAGCCCACCCATCTAGGCTCACTGTTGGATCCATTTGTTTTTCAGCAACATTTCAGTTTTTGTGCTGTCAGGTTCCAAAACCACAGAGCATCCAACACTTTTATTGAATCAGCTTCAGCAAATTGATTCATACTTCCCTCCCACCGCCCCATTTGAAGTCTCTTTTTCATTTTCTTTATTTACTTGCCATATTGTGGTACACCTTTTGCAATACCAGATCTGGGTTTAAAAATGCACCTGGAATGATGGACGATTAAGGATTCAGTCGTGCTGAAAAGCAGAAACCATGTGAGCTGTGCGAGTACTGTTCCTGCATTGGTGGATTGGGGGGTTGCATATTTTGGAACTTATTTATCTCTCTCTGCCTGCATGTTTTGAGGCTTTGGTGTTTGGACGAGCCTTGCAAACTGGAAATGCTGCCGTTAAGATGTTCTGTTCCCTTTGCTCGGGATGTCTGTCTGCTTTGCTTCCATCTCGCACCAGCTGGGAATCCTGGAAAGTGTCTCGGTTCTTAGGCTCTCGCGGAGGAAAAGCCAACAGCAGAAGAAAAGCATCTGAACATAAACTGCAGGCTGAAACGCGTGAAGAAAGTGTGTAGTAAAGCCCTTGACTGCAAATAGAAATGTGAGCAAGTTAGATGGTAATTTGATGAAGTTAGAACATGTGTTTCACAGCTGATACTATAGTTTCTTCTTTATATCTCATCTGAATCTCTCCTCCTGCAGTTTAAAGCCATCGCCCTTTGTCCCATCTGGATTATTTTGCTAGGGTAATTCATCCAGCCCTGCTGCTCTGAGCGGGATGCAAAGGGAGGTGCTTTGGGGTATAAATGCTGAAACTGGCAGTAGGTAGAAATCAGGTTGATATGGGGAATAATGGAGCGTCTGAAAGTCGGGTAATTCACTGTTAATAGGCATAGAGCAGATACACGTGGGTTACACCAGTTTCTTCTGCTTATGGCAAGTATTAAGTGACAACACAGTAAATACCTTGCTAATTATATAGCAGCTTTTGTTAATTTAACAAAAAGGTGTGGACTGCTCGTGGAGTAAAATGCATTCAGAGTGAAGTTCAAAGTTTAAGATTTATGTGATTCAGTCGTATCTGAAGTTATCACAAGCTCTGCGAGTTAAACAACATGATGCTTGGTGGTGTTTTTGTCTTTTTTCCCCCCAATATAAGCTTTTTTTGGGGGGTTGGGCAAGTACCGAATCGATTGGAAACCAGACGTGAACTCCTTTCCGTATCTGTACTTAAGGCAGCTACAGATATTTATTTGGATTTCTCAAAAGCTTTCAAATTTTTTTTCATTGTCTGCTTAAATCATCTTTTGAATAGTCCAAGCAGACCAATGTCTTAATACTTGGATTACAACATAGTAAATGCTGATTTTTTTTTTTGAGAGTAGAAAACATCATTTGTGTCTATTCAGCTCATAATGTTTTCCTTAAGTCTTCCAGGTAACGAACTGTAAATGTAGAATTTGGTCCGTGCTGCTTCCCTGCGAGTCCTCAGGCTTGTGGGAATTCTGCAAGGATGGAGTAAAGTGGTTTGTATCCCACTTCAGGCTTTTCTTCCTATGCAAGTAACAGGAATATTAATATCTTAGAAGCTGCTGCAGTGTCGTCCATTCTGATGTTTACTCTTTGGAGCTTTGTTGTATTTTAACCTTAAAATGAAAAACGGTTCTTAAAATTGTGGAATAATTGAGGTTGAAAGGGACCTCTGGAAATCACCTATTTCAGCCCCCTTGTTTAAAGCAGAGCCAACTTCAAACATGTCGTGCTTTGTTCTTATTCCTTCTAAAATTAGTTTGAGGAGGAGTATGTTAATGCGGTAGGGTATGGCCTGTTTTCGAGCTGCTAGTTTCATTTCTGTTTTACTTCTCAGTGAAGCTTCTTCACTATGTTATCATTTCTAATACTGTTTAAAATTTGGGGGTACTTTATTCTCTTGAGTTCTGTTTAAAAAAAAAAAAATCCATATATCATTATAGCACCAGGAAAACAAATACCAGTATTTTTTTAGCAATTTGTTTTGAATTCCTTACTGGCTCTGGATGTAAACTTAAAATTTTCTTATTTGGCCTTTTTCCTTAGCACTAATTTGTTTCTGGTAAAAGATGCTTTTTTTAAGTTCTTTATCTCGGGTTGCTTTTGGCAAGTGAATTAGAAGTAGTGCAGAATAAGAAACGAGAATATTTTTCCAGAAGTAGGGAGTTCTTTTTTTAGCAAACAAGATATGTAATTATTTTCAGATCTGTACTTTCCCATCTATTGCAATATCTTACATTTAGGCATTCAGAGCTACCTTAGCAGCTGCTATAGTGATCTGTGGTGTAGAAGTCATGGAAAGTGATAAAAACCTTCATGTTTTTGTAGCCTTGCGTGCCTAAAATGCACTTTTTTGCTTGTTTTTGCGTGGTATACCTATTTTGAGATCAGTGGGGACCTGAGCATGGGTTTTAATTCGGAATATCTTGCAAGTTAGTCACACGAGACTATTTTCATATTAAAAATATTATAATAGTGTCCCATTGGATTTAACATGCTACTCAAATGTAGCATCTGTGCAATTCTGGTGAGACGATGTGTGATGGAACTGGGTTACTTGACTTCGCTTTTCTGGTGGATTGTTACCCATCAGCTGCCCAATAGCACAGACTTCTAATAAATTATCTGTTGAGTTGTAGGGAGATTATAGTGGCTGTGGTTGAAGTGCTGCATTTTCAAAAGTTTCCCTCCTGATTTCCACCCCCTCAACCTTTTTTTCTCAGTTTTTTGGTGAGTGTGTGTTTGTTTGTTTGTTTTTAAAGATCCCTTATTACTGCATGTATAAAACTGAATTGTTCACATATGGGAATTGATTGGAGTTGTTGCTCTGACTTTGATACAGTTAAACATTGATTAATGGCCGTTTAATGCTATTGTAGAAATTTCACGTGCTTTACGAATGTTTCCGTAACTTGCCTATTCAGATATTTATCCAAACATAATTGCTATGGGTTTTCCTGCGGAGAGGCTTGAAGGAGTATATCGGAACAACATTGATGATGTAGTAAGGTAAGGCTTTATTTTTCCTTTCCTTAACTTATTCTTTTAAATCACAAGTGTCCTTTTCTGCGCTTATTTATGTTTTGCTAAGGAAAGGTGGTGTGTTCTGACTCATAGAAATGCCAAGACTTTTGTACCTCGTAGTTGTTGCCTTGTTAGATTTCCTGAAAAATGTTGGAAGCAGCAAAAATGATATTTTCAAGAATTTTAGCCCAGGCTGCTGTTCTGAGTTATCTCAAATGCATGTAACCTGCTTTTCCAGTGTGAAAAATTGACTTGAGTAAATTGCGTTGGAGTAAAAGGAGGTTTTCTGCTTTTAGAAAGATGTCGGTCTGTGCCTCTGCTCACGGTGTGGAGAGTTTCCTCAGATAGCTGATGGCATTTCAAAATATGTTTGCCCATATCCTTTCTTCAGTTGATAAATGGACTGCTCGATAAGTTAATTCTGGTTTAAAGTAGTAAGTATAGGTGACTTTAGATAAAGTTTTTTACATCTGGCTCTGTTCAGTAATTGTGGACAAGCGAAAAAATCGGCTAAAAGTCATTATTGCTAGTGATGCTTTATAGCACGTTTTGTAAAAAAACCTGCAGGTTGTAATTTTTATGTTAAAGTTATTTCCTGTGAACCGCTGGATGCAGCTGTGGAAGGTGTACTCAGTGTTCTAGGAGCATCGTTGTAATTTGTTTAGTTAGAACTCTACCTGGAATATGTAGTGTGAGAGGTTGCATTAAAAACTATATATTACAGTAGGCAGTAGCATTGGTTTCAGTTGCTTCTGTATGAAGGAAAGTAGATTTTAATGGTTAACTATGTAGATATGTGTAAATTAGACTTTTGAAAGGGAAGGACTGTATAATTATCAGTTGTCCGCAAACACCCTGATCAAAAGGAGTAGTGATCACCTAAAAGTGTAATCAACCAAATTAAGATACGGAGAGATGTAAATTAAGTGGCTGTAGCGAGCTGGATGCTGAAGTGATGCTATGTTTGCCCCTTATTTTTAGATGAGAATAATGTACAAAATGAGATCACGCAGCATTCTGTGTGTTGCAATCTGCAGCTCCTCATCTACTACTGTCACCTTTTTATTGTGGAATTTTTTTCCAAGACCTTTTTATGCAGAAATTCAACACCTTTGAGCTCCGGAGCAATTGCTGTTGAGCTGCGATATGCCAGTGGGCTCTTTCTGAATAGCTGGTATCCTGAAGAATTGAATGTTAATGCTGTATGAGAAGTACAGGGGTGACAGGGGGAGTAATGAAATATTTTTACTGATGAAATTGGAATCTCGTCCTCCATGCTGCACAAGGAGCATGCACATCTGTTCTTATTTTAATACATTGGTTTAACCACAGAGTTCTTCTAGGTTCTTCTGGAATATTATGACTGATAACCAGAGCATGTTTTCGCTTCAGCTTTCCAGGATTTTAGCAGCTAGTGTTTCTTTTCGATTTGAACAGCATGTTCTGTCATGGCTAATTAAATTCCTTCTGGCTGATGTGCAGATACACACTGTTGATGATGTTAAGTGTAAACATTTGTATGTTATTTCTTCTTGAACATTGCCAGGTGACACATCATATATAATCACGGCAATTTTGATGAATCATGTTTGCATTTTGGCTCTCTGAGGCTTCTATGGGAAGTTTTTGTTACAAAGTGAGCTTGAAAATGAGAGGAGTGTGAAAATTATCAGAGTCTTCTTCCTCCTTTCTGAACCCGGAATATCGTCGGGTGCTGTCCTCAGACTTCAGTGACAAATAACAGCCATTTAAAAACCTCGGCATTAAAATAAATGATTCTGACTGGAGCACAAAAGTTATTTTAACTGCCCTTTTTTTTTTTTTTCACTGGAAATACCACTGTGGCAAAATATTTTGCATAGATGATTAAATTGGAAGTGCTTACTGATACCTTAGGTAATCGATGCTTTGTGCTTTAAAAATAAAACAACCCTTCCTCAGCTTAATATATTGCCGTGCAGGTATCTTAGGAATCAGTGCAGATTGGTCCGTACGATGAATACTTCAATTGCGGGTCAGATCCTGGGCTCCCCAGTTGCAGAAGTAGTTGTATACTGGCTTTTTTGCACGAGTGAGGTTTGCAACACGCTGCCTCCCTGACTTGGAGGCACCGCAGGGCCAGATGGGACTTGGAATGCACAACCGCACATGCTGGATGGTACTTTAACGAGGCTGCAAATTAAGGTCACCGTTATTGCGATGTATATTAATACATGCCTTTTTTTTTTCTTTCTATTTAAGGTTTTTGGATTCAAAGCATAAAAACCATTACAAGATATACAATCTGTAAGTATGCTCTTATAGATGTATTTTCTGAAATAATGAGTTCTAAAAATAGCTTATGAGTGAGGGTGGCTCATTGCTGTACTGAAGCAGAGCTAGAGATGTTTTGCACATTTCTTAAAACAATTAAGCCTGATTGAGAGCACTGTTACTTCATTTAGTGGAGCTGAGTGAGGTTAAATGAAATGCTGGTGTGTTTTCGTATTACTTGAATGCTTTTAAATGACTTGGCATCTCGCCCATCTGGAGCTTGTACCATGTGATTAAAAAGTGAAAAGTAATTCACAGCAGGCTTTCTGTTAATGTATTAATGTCCACAGTGAAAAAGTTGCCAAATGAATATTTTTCTTGGTTTTTTTTCTTCTTTTTTATCAAACTGCATTGGTACCCAGGTTCTGTTCGCTTCCTCATTCTTCTTGACTGTCCCTGTTTTACTTTGAAAAAGCTATTGCAGCAATTGCTAATGTGATGGTTTCTCACTCTTTTAAGTGTAACATTTTCCTCTGAAAAATTAAGTTATGCAGAAAGCTGTTCTTGTTACAGAAGGGAACTTTTTTTTTTGTCGTTCCTGTTCCTTGATCATCTTTATACATTAGCTTAGGCTAATTCATTTGTATAAGTGATTTGGTGATGTTGAAAAGTAGGTCATGGTTTTCCTACCCCTCATTTTTTCCCAGAAATCTAATTTGAAGCTTTATTGATTCTCTGAGCTGTTAAGGCTTTATTGTTTAAAAATGAATATGTTTCTATATATCTGCAGCTAATGGAAAAATTACTGTAGTATGGAAATCTAGGCAATGCATTACATTGTAATTACAATGCATTGTGGAGATACGTATCACATAGAATCTAACACCCCCTTGAAGTGACAGGTAAAAGCAGTAGGTTGCTGTGTGTTAATTCCAGGCTTGGTCACAAAGTAAGAGTTGAGTAAGACTTCTGTGCACCTTAGCAAGTAGCTTCTCGGGGAGGTGGTGCTTGAAAAGTTGCCACTTTGCTGTATGTTAGTAACCTCACTTTACTGGAGAAAAGGCAAAAACCAATTCCCCAGCTCTACAAAGGGACAAGTTTAAAGTTTTTAGGTGAGCAGAGCTGTGACAAGACGCAAGCTTTTGACATTTATGTTGCTGATACGTGTGTTTTCAGCTGTGGAAAGAACTTGTCCAGGTGTGCCAAAGGCATGTGTTGTGGGGTTTTTGTCATCTTTTCGTGTGTGTGTTTATTTTTTCTTCTTTTTTTGTCTTCAAGTTCTTCATATAAAAATTTTAGCTCTTTAGTTTTAGTGCAAGAACCCCCCATCAATTTTTGTTGTTGTTGTTGTTGCTCACTTCAAAACCATTGCAAGTGAAACTTCCTAAAATTACTGTATTCACCCTCGGATGAAAACGTTTGCAGGAGAAAACATCCTTTTAAAGTGTATGGGTCTTCTTCCTCCCTAAAACATGGATCAGATGCAAATGAAGATTCAAGTGATTACTGCACAGCTTGGAAAGCATAACTTTTAAACTGGGTATCTCTGGCTAGACAGGCCAAGTTATCACTTCATGCAGGCAAAATTTGTCCACATGTTAAGTACCTAAGTACCATTAGGTGAATTGTTGCAATATTTGGTCATGAGATGGGAAGAAATTGCAGCCTTCAGGTATTTCAGCGGACAGAATCTCATAAAATTAAGCCGATCCTTTGTAAATAATCAACCTATTGTCTGTGTTTAAGAGAAGGAGGTGGGAGTGCAGAGGAGTTACGTGATTATATTCTGAATTATTTCAAACATTTGTCATGGGGTTTGAGTTCCCTTAAGGTAGCTGTTATATGAAGTTGATAATAATGTGTGTATTGAGCAGTTTCATTTAAAAGGATGTAGAGAGATTTTTCTGAACTGATGCTTCAATGTCAGTTATGCCTCATCCTTGCATCTTGGCTTTTAACTTCCCAGTGAATGTTTGAGCAGTCAATTTAATTTTGTTCGTTTGGGTTGGTTTTCTCATGTGTGCCTTTAGCCTTTTCCTATTTTGTTAGTATTCTTTATTTTAACAAGTTCTTTCATTTGCATCTCCTGATTTCACATACCACCAAACTGTTAGCTTCCCCTGTTGTAGTAATCTCCATCTTCTCCAGTGTATTTCTTTTAACTGTCCTACAGGCAGATAGTTCAAGGAGGCTGTAATGAACAATGTGGATTTTATGTGCAAACTAGGTGTACCTTTGTGTACATGGGGTTGGGCTTTGGCACAGGCTGCCGTGGTTTTGGTCGTGTCTCCAGTGGGATCGTGGTGACGATCAGAAAGGTGCCTGGCTGCCTTTAAACTCACTTTAATCACCAGGAGGATTACAAGAACCGTGGGAACCCACACTCCTCACCCAAAATAAAAAAAAAATGTTCAGGTTTCTGAACATTTCTGGAGATCTGGCTGTATTACAGGTCTAATAGTGTTTTTTAAAAAAACACAAATGCATTCGAAATGTGAAGCAATGGAAGCATCCCCCAAAGTGTGTGTTGGTGGGATCTCTGCTGCAGATACATATGTGTTTTGTGTAATTAAACTGGGGTATGTTTTGTACAGCCTTGTCTGGAGCTCTGCATTTGCCCTGTGTTGTGTACAGCTCCCATAAGAGGGCCTAGATTGACATGACTATGTTCCATGCTCAGTTTCTATCCTTGGTATCAACAAAACTATTTTTTATCCCTGGTGGTATTCTACTTGATACTCTCTCAAACTTCAAAATTTGAAGACTTTTTTGCCCATACGTGGATTTGTTTGTTTGTTTTGAAGACTTTCGTCTGTTAGTACCCCTTTGAACTGGGTGTTTCTTTAAAAGGAAGAAGGAAACTTTCTTGGGTAAGGCACTTTGTGTTAACTGCTTTGCTTCCTAGCAGGCTCAGCTTCCAAAATTCAAATGCTGAGCTGTTTATAACAGGCTTTGCCCAGCATGGCTGGTGGCCACTCCAGGTGTGGTGATTCCGTATTGGATGTACATACTATGTCTCACCTTTCTTCTTAAGTGCTCAAATGTAGATAATGGGTCTTTTTGAGTCCCGTCTGCCAGCTTAACCTGTGCCGTATCATTTTGGACCCGGAGAAAGCAGGAGCAGTGTGATCAGAGCTGTAAAAACTGCCAGCCGTGTCCCTAGCAGAGGCTGGAGGTGAGAAGGCTCTGGAATTTGGAGGAAGGCAAGCGCCGAGCACACATGCAACCCCAGCAGAGCTGCCCCTGTCCTTGATGTGCGAGTCTGGTGGACGAGGTTTGATGCGGCGCATGTGAGGCTCCAGTTACGTGCAACAGTCATAGAAATAGGAGCCTAAAAGTTTGTGTGTCTGAAAGTGTCACGTAAGCCCCTTATGGCTCCAAAGGCTGCAGTCATAACTTATCTATTGAGGAAAGGGAAGCTCGTGCCAGTCCTGAAACTGGTGTGCCTATTTGAACCCTATGAAGAGTACAGGTTATAATTGGAACAGAAGATCTGGATGTGTTTTGCCTGCTGAAATGTCTCCCCATCGTTGTGTTTCAACCTGGAGCCCTGTTGATTCAGGGCAGGATTGTTCTCGTCTTCCTTCCTCAACTCCGTTTTCCCTGGCATCGTGTAGGGGCGCATCATTTTGCCTGCAGAGAGCAACTCCAAGGAGAATTAAACACGGTCATCCACTTCTTGCCGCCTTTCCCCTTACCCTGAGCATCTGATGGAGCTCATTCTCTTGCAGCGTGCCATTTGTATCAGAGCCCTGCTGATCGGATTGTCTCTATCTGATTACTGATGTTTGTCCCTAGGCAAGTCATCCTGCAAGACTAGTTCAGCGTGGTTTGCTGCACTACTAGCTAACTAACTAGAGTGGGACTCTTACAGAACGGTGAGACAGACATTGATGCAACTCCAGAGTCTTTGGAAATGGACCATTTTCCAGAGTCTCTGAGGGGAAAACTGCTTGACTGGCCTTTTGAGTTCACCTATTTTGAAGAACAAATGCCAAGCTGGGGAGCACTAGCACAATATCTGCTTGATACAAGTGATCTCCGTTAAAATATTCAATGGTGCTTTCAGTAGGCTCTGGTGGTCCTGTTGTGGTCCTGTAATTGAAGGAAGAATGCTTGCTTAGGTTGCACAAACTGAGCATCTTTGAAATGTCCTCGGGATCCCCATCACCCATGTTGTTGACGCATCTTGAAATGCATTTTGAGTTCAGAGTCAATTGGATGAAGGTCGTAGCCATCTAGTCTTTCTGTGTTTGTGTGGAAGGATAAAGCTGCTCGAGTGGCTAGAGGTGTTAATACTACGGTGTTAAAAAGTAATAGTGTGTTGCATTACTTGTGTGAATGTCGCCAGTGAGAGTCACACTGACTAAAACATACTGATGCACCACAGTTACCGTAGGGTAAGTAATTGTATTTCAGTAAAATAACTGATATTTTAGTGAGCAACTTTATACATCTGCAACAAAACAGTTTATCTGTACGTAACCTCTGGCTTTTAAATCATGAAGGTGACGGCTATATATGACTTTCCAATATGTTGATCTGTACATTCCAAGGTGTGACAGATGTTGGGAGTGCATCAGAGACTTGTCTTGGACTCTTGTCTATTTTTCTTTTTCAGATGTGCTGAAAGACATTACGACACCGCCAAATTTAACTGCAGAGGTATGTTTTTACTGTTCTTCTCTTCAAACTTCAGCGTTTTTGAATGAGGGTATAAAGGAGGAGCTGGTGAATAGTAATGTAGGAGATTTGGGCAAAAGAAATGATGTCAGATGGCTTTGAGTCATTGGAGGAACTTGCTATATTCTTGATGCTTTCAAAAAAAGTCTGTTGCTGACAGTTATCTAGATCAAGATCTCTAGTAAGGCACTCGGAAGTCTACTGTTGGAAAAAATTTTGCAGAATGGATTATATAGGATTTTCTGTTCAATTCAGTGTAGAAACTTTTTGTAAAATGTAGATGTGAAGCCTAGAGAAGTCTGGTTTTTATGCAGGAGCATCACTTAGAATAAAAATGGAGAATACTTAAGCCACTGTTCATATAAAACAACTTTTTGAAGATCTGGAACAAACCTTCAGTCGCTTTAAAAAAAAATAAATAAATTCCCATGCGATTCCTCTTTGAGATGAGTTGGTTCTTAGACACTTTGCAGAGCTACCAGAGCCAGTGGGGAAAGTTTAGGTGCTCCTTTTGATCAGACCTTTGGTGAGTGGTAACTCATGTACCTGTTTTGTCAGTATTCACTCCCCAGGTAATAAATAAATACAGATTTCCTTTTATTCTTTGTGTAGAGGAACATCTCTGTCCACAGTAGTAGAGCTTGGAGTTCCTCTTCATGCAATGCTTTGGAGTGCTGGGTAGATAAGAAGTGCTTGTGTGAACATAATTTGTAGGAGATGGATAAACTTTGGAGTTTCTGGCTAATACTACATCATAGCAAGGGTTCAGCTTATTATGATTATTATTATTAATCATCCTTCTAGTTGTAAAGATCGTGTTTAGAACATGACCAAAATGTAATTGGCTGCTTTAATGTCTGAATATAGAAGGACTAAAATTGTCATGTTGAAGTCATCTTCACTTCTGATCTGCTCTTGTAATGTTGAATGACAGTGTCTTGAAACCTCACTCAACACATACAAGCCAGAAAAAAAAAATATTTTAAAACTGAGCAATACTTTGGGCAAGAGTAGGAAAGGCGTAAATGGAAAGGACATACTTCTAATATATCCAGAGCATATACCTGCTTTAATTTATGCTCTTTACTACACGGGCGCTCAGATCCTTTCACTGTTAATCCCAGCCCAAAATGCTCCTTTGTGACAGCACCTTTCACAGCTCCTCCTCTGCATAGGATGACACTGTTGTGGGGAGCTACGTGTTGCATTTTTTTTCTTTTCATCCCCAAATCAATTACATTAGATAACCCAATAGTTGACTCAGGACTTCACTTAGCAGAGGAGCAACAGTTCTGCTCTAAAGTCTCTGAACTGAATAAATTTCAAAGGGAACTTCCTATGTGTAGGCTTAGCAGGAAACACGATAGTAGTTCATTATTCAACTTGAGTCCTCTTGCATCGAATTCAAAACTGAACACTAAAAGCTCTTCATCTTCTTTGGACACTTGCTTTGTGTCCAGGGTTTTTGCAGTTTCTGAAATACTTCCATGTTCGCTTTTTTTTTTCTTTGCTCCTTTATGGGATTTTTCTTGCAGTGTCTAGGAGCTTGGAGAGACTTATCAGAACCCTTCTCCTTGATGTGTGTTCCCATGTTAAGAACCAAAATCCACGGAGGACCCGCACCCTCTCAAGGACCTGTTCAAGATGAGGCAGTTTAATGTTTCCTAAGGTTGCTTTCTGACTCGGAATCTCTCTGAGCCATCACAGGGCACCCATTTCATCTGCTCCTCATTCCATCTTTGAAGACAATACCGCAAAGTTTGCCTTTGATCCCAAATCTTGGAGAGCATCTTCAGAATGCTGTTAGCCACTTGGGATTTTTCAGACCATACTTTCAGGACTACTTTGTCTCTCCTCTTCACAGGAACCTTATTGGATTTAGTTATGATAGGAGATGCTGTGGATTTGTCTGTACAACTTTGAGTCTAATAGCTTCTTTTCTTAGGCATTTATAAATAAATCGCTCCTTTCATTTACATCTGCTGCAAAAAAGCGGCATTCACTCTAAGTTCACATAAAAATATAATTTGGGGAATCTTTAGATCTTCCACGTGGAAGAATTTCTTAGTGTACATTCATTTTCACTAACCTTTGCTGCTTCTTTAATGAAAATTATTCACTTTATTGGGCTTCCCTATTTGGTCTCCTGAGAGATTAAGTGGGTGGTCAGTACTGTGAGTGAATAAACTGTCCTTGCAGTCTGAAAGACTTTGGGCTTGTGCTGCAGTGATTTAGCAGTTCCATAACTTCATCCCTCGCTTCTGCTCTCCGAGTCCTTGGGGATTCATCAAAAAGAGCCTAGCCTGTGTGACAAGGGAGCAGTACTTACAAAATGAGTACAAACACTTGCCAAAAAATGGAATGTATCCCTTTTTAGACCAGAAAAGGAAATGGTGTTTCTAGCTGAGAATTATTAAATGAACCAGAGTTATATTTATAACATCCCCAGTCTGTCAATTGAGAATTGGGGTGCGCCTTTATAAAAAGTGCTGTTCTCCTGATGAAATTAGTACAGCCCTATGTAATTGTGCCAGTCAGCCTGGTGGCATCTGTCATCTCAGGTGTTAGAGGTCTGGCTGCTTGTCTCTGCTTATGGCTTATTTTTCACTCTTCTGTGTTTTCTTTCATTTCTTGCATGCTTGCTTGAGGTTCTTTCCATCTCTAGATGGAAAAAAGTGTTTGTGTGCTTGTATATATGCATATAAGAAAAAGGCCAAAAGGTTTGACTTTAAAACCTCCAAGTATTTCAAGTGCCTTACATGAGATTTCTTTCTCGATTACAATTTTTTTTTTTTATTGCGTAAATTGGAGTTTTTTGTTTCAAAACCCCTTTGAGCAAGTTCTGAGAGTTTGTTCCCAATGTAGACCCAACTGTGTTCAGAATTTTCAGCAAAATTCCTATTGTCTGATTAGTGACTGAGGTCTGGCCCTGTTTTCTCTCAGCAGGTAGTCTAATTATTGCTGGAGTAATGGGTTTTCGCAAGGTTGTTCTTTGTGCCAGTGCACTTTTGAATTCTAGAAAATTTGTGACTTAAGATACAGAGTCTCTGCCACTCATTTCGGTAGCGATGTGAAATAGCCTCTTCATGTAGCAAGATGCTTGCTTTGGAATTACTAGATAAATGTCCGCCATGCATATGATATGCAGTACATTTCTGAGTAATATTGGAATAAAAAAAAAATTATCTATATGTAAGACGGGCGGGTTATTTGGAAAGTTAATTTTTTGCATGCTTGTCACCAAGTTGACCTGTCTGGTTTAGCTTGCTGTAATTTGAGGTTTTGATAAATGACTACTTCTCATTGCAGTTGCACAGTACCCTTTTGAAGACCATAACCCACCACAGCTAGAGCTTATCAAACCTTTTTGTGAAGATCTTGACCAATGGCTGAGTGAAGACGACAATCATGTTGCAGCAATCCACTGTAAAGCTGGAAAGGGACGAACTGGTGTAATGATATGTGCATATTTGTTGCATCGAGGCAAGTTTTTAAAGGCTCAAGAAGCCCTAGATTTCTACGGGGAAGTAAGGACCAGAGACAAGAAGGTGAGCTATTTTCTGTTCTTGTACCTGTATCTTTATGCTTTTCCCCTTGTGCTCATTTGAATAGTCAAGCCCCTTAAGAAATACTTTTCATCAGTTGTTATATCTGGTTTGATTTAGCTTTGATATCAGTGCAGCTGTGAACAAGCTTTCCTAAGGAGCAGTAGTAATTAGTCACAACACTAAACCAGTCTGTTTTTTCCATCTCCTGTTCAAGGACAGTTTCTTTTAAATAGCCCTTTAAATAGCATTCTGCTGTGTGTTGCAGCAAATGGGCAGTTGATGACTGACCTTTCTCGTTCAGCATTTTCAGCCCAAATAAGAGGATTATTCTAGCTTGTTTTGCCTGAATGGGTGAGTGGTTCATCTCCTCAGGTTCTCTTCTGTGGTGCTGTCTGGAGATGTGTAGTTGTTACAGTTGAATATCCGTACTGGAAGAGTCTGTTAGATGCCTGTTTTCAATAAAAGCCCAGAGGCTGGCTGCCCTGGGGCCTGTTTCATGAGATGCTGCCATTTATTGTAGTTTCTTGTACTTCTCCTGAGGAGAAATGGGAGGATTTCATTTTAGAGAAATGATGTTCATGGCTACAGGAGCTTTCTGTTACGCCCTTGTCAGTGGTACAGACAGACTTAGCGATAACAGTGTGTTGGACCTCTCTGGCATGGTCATGCCTCATTAATAGGAATATAACCTCCCTATATGAAATCCTCTCTAAATATAATGAGGTGTAATATTTGCATAAAGTATTAATTTCACAGCGCGTGGGCCTCTAATAAGCGGAGCTTCGTGTTTGAAGGCTCTCGAGAGCAGACGTGTCGTGTAAGGAATTTTACAATTTGGCTGTTAATTCACCGGAAGGAGCAAATAACTTAGTTTACTCTATTTACAAGATGAAGCTGTTATTCCATGTGCTGCTGAGAATATAGTTGTGGTGTAATACTTGAGTGGAGACAGCGTCAAGGTTTCCTATCAAAACTTTGTGGCTTTGTGGTAAGAGTGTAGGATAGTGGATAGGAATGAGCTGTATGCTGAACAAACAGTGTAGATTACTCCTGCTGATGGAGATTATCTAAAGAACTGGATAAAATATCCTGAAAATGACAAAAATTCACAAATAAATAGTGAAGCGTGGTGTACCTCAGTTTCCCTTTTGTAAAAAGAGGGGTGTGCTTCTGCGTGTTAGTGTGTTGAGGGTAAGGTCAGTCGGGTGTTCAGTGGTACCTCTGGCATGTTTGAGGTAAGGCAGCACTTAGTAAACAGGAATAGCAGAGTCTTGTTTAGCTTCACTGTAAATATTGTCTGTAACCACCAACTTTGTTTTAGTTTCGATGTCTCTACTGGGAGACTTGATTTTTTTTTTTTTAATTTTTTTTTTCTTTCTAGCTCTACTTCAGCATGGTTATCTTTACGTGGACAGTGGGCAGCATCTGATTCATATAGTTCTTAAAGTAGTGTTTATAAACAGGTATTCAGTGCAGGTTCTGGGAGCTTTTTCTTGCCTTGTGGCCCGTATTTCAGTGTTATGTGTCAAGTGCTGCGCTCTGATTTGACACTTCACCACACCTTTATGTAACTGACTTCCTGAACTCAAAGTAAATGAGGCATTGCAAGAGTTGTTTGCACCTAGGGACAAGAAAATGCCTTTTTTTTTTTTTTTTTTTTGTGGGACTAACATATGCATGATGAAGGAAAACTGGCTTTATTAGGTACCAAATTTTCCTCGTTTAAAGTAAGCACAAGGTGTACACTTTGTATATAGCTGCTCAGAATAGTGTAGCTAAAATCGCCGTTGCCATTAACATATGTGGCAGTGTGATTCTCGAGAGGATTTAGTCCGTGCTGGCAGGAAGCACGAGCCTAATTGCAAGAGGAAATATGACTAATTGGTCAAGAGAACAACCTCGAGTACTTCTGTAGCAAGCTTTTCCCAAGTGCCTGCTGGGGGAAGAAGCTTCACAGAGGCTTTTGCGACATCAAGTGAGAGTTGTTGTGGATGAGGCTGACAGTTCCTCGATAGTCTGTTAATGTGCTGTTGTCCTGGGAAAGGTAGTGGGGAATAAGAAAATAAGAAAAAAAACCCTGTTGTGTTTGTTTTGGGTTTTTTTCCTCCATATAAGCTGACTCTTTTGACTTCTGAAACTCATTATAGTGGGGGGAACCTATTCAGAAGAAGGTAATGGTTAACATTAGAAAGTTAAAAAAAAAAAAAAGCTAAATGGTTGTGTCACCACTACTGTAGTAGAACAGGGCTGATTTCTATTTTCTCTTTGAACCAAGGGAGACAAACTTTTCTGAAATTGTGTAAAGAACTGTAATTGTCCAGCCTGTTTTCAGAGCTGACAGAGAAGTCAACCCTCAAAAAAGTCTTCAAAAAAAGCTGCTGCTTCCGCTGTTTGATATGGTTAGCTTATCAGCTGCTTTTTCCTTAAGATGAACGCTGAAATACTACCATGAAGATGAAGACTGACAACTTACCTTCCTACAGCTGGAGAAAGTCTTTCTTTATTCCCACTTCTGCCCTGAAGGTTTTATGGTGAAGATTAGTCTTGGAAGGAAGAGTAAACTCAACAGATGGATATCAGCTGGGAGCAACACTCAAGTGCTTGAGCTCGAGACGATCCATTCAGGAGCGTTATTTGAGCATCATACTGCTGTATTTTTAGGAGCAGCTCCTAATAGTGGTGTAACTGGACATGGAAACTAGTGCTTTTGTGCGGGGAAGCCTCAGAATGGCTCTTTGAGCAGGGTAGAAATCCGCCGTCTGATGTGTCAGAGCTGAGCGGTTGTGATGCCTGTTTGTTCGCTGTGCTCAGGCGACAGCCTCCGCTAAACCTAAACTCATGCCATAAGCCTGGTCTGAGGCTGCAGCTTTGGCTTTGCTGTTACAGCAGGGCATGCTATTGAGAATGTGGGAATATTACTTCCAAAAATGCTTGTTCTTCATAATACTGCCTGTGCTACATTGAGAGGAGAACCAGGAGCAGCACCTGACGTTCTTTGTGATGTGTGCACAGCTTGGCAGGGCCCTGTGAAACTCTGACATAGGGACTAAAGAAGCTTCTCTGATGTCCATTTAAAAAATGATGATGGCGATAGATGGGAAATGTAAGCTTCTTGAGGAGAACATACTTAAAACTGCTTCCCTGTTCTTTATTTTTCTTAAGTAAAAGTAAGTGGGGATTGATTGCACCTCTTGGAATATCAGCTCGTTATGTAAGTGTTCTCCATGGGGCCAATCCTTTCCGACATGGAGAATCTCTGAGCGGAGGAGGTTGTGTTTTCCTTACGCGCGTGGCTTTCTTCTGCTTGGCAAATTGCTGACGTCTTGCTCTGGGCCTGGGATTTTCTCTGTCGTGAGGCTCAGATCCCAGGAAAGCAAACAGTAAAGCTCCCTCAAGGAGTGGGTCTAATAACTGCTGAGATGTCTTTTGAGGCAAAAATGTCGGTTTGGGCTACTTAAGCAGGTCGTACAAGTGCTGTAGGGAAAAGTCTTTTCTGTCATTTGGAGACAGCTGCAGTGGTAAGGAAACAATTACTTTTTTTGTTTTCAAATAGAGGCAGGAAGTGATAGATACTTACTAAATTAGAAGTACTCTAGCTGCTCTTAGCTTATGGCTCTTGTGAGGTGAAGCAGGTATTAAAAGGAACAGTTTGTAGAAATACTGTGTTCTAGGGTTTTTGACCAAAATGCTCATAGACTCTCATATGAAAACCTGTTGTTATCTCCAGCGTATTGCAGTTTCACATTTAGTTTTAATATGAAAGTTTACTGACACAGTTGCAAGTGTGTAGTATGGGTTGTTTATAAGCCATGTAATGCATTTTCTAGGGAATGAAATTATTTTTCATCTTTATCACTTTTGCTTGGAAATATAAGAGCTTTAAAGCTATTCCTTTTACTTGAAGTTTAAGTTGATTTAAAATCAGTGATTAAAATGTTCTTTGGTACTGTGTTCTCAAAGCAAGTGTTTACTTCAGGGTTGTAATTCAACTGAGAAGTCCTTTATTTAACAGTTTGGGCTGTTGAGCGTATGTTAATGAAACTTTTCACTTTTGATTTTTGTGAAAACGTTTGAGAAGCGGCATTTTGCAATAGAAGGTAGCACCAGTCTGGAGCAGAGTGTTAATAGCAAACATCGTTAGAATCTTTTGATTTCAGCTGCTGTCAAAATGTAATTACTGTATCAGTGCTTAAAAACGTGTATGTTCAAGTCACCTCCTGCTGAATGCCTCACACTCCCCGTCCCCCAAAAAATGCAGCAGCCTTTGCCTTGTTGCTTGAGGTGGATGTTTGCAGATACACATTTAAAGTAACTGGAAAACCAGTGTCCTGCTCATTGCGTGCTGGGGACTGGTTAGTAATTAGTCGCCTGGTGTTAGATATCGTGTGCCAACAGCTTCCTCTGAAAAGCTGTGCAAGACGAGTCCAAGGGATGTGGGCACGTGTCTAGGGAAGGGGAGAACAAGGCTGTCTTTGGGAATGGTTTGCAGCTGGATTATGTCTTTGCTTGTCCGTAAGGTGCTCAGGATGGTGCAGAATGAAGGAGTCGCTGAGGGTGGTGACGAGTTGCTGTACAGAAACGCGTGGGGCTGGGTTTCTGTGCCGTGCAGAACGTGGTGCAGCTCTCCTCTCAGCTGCTTTACTCGGCGTTTCCATGTCCCGCGTAGCTGCTGCAGACATATGCTCTGCATAAAGCACGGTGGTTTATTCCAGGTGCTTTAGCTACCTTTTCATTGGTGCTTTATTTGCTTTTAATGATTTTTTCTGAGGTAGTGGGCAGGAGCTCTACGAGTGATGCTCATAAATGATGGTTTTAACATTTGTTTTCCCTGTATTTAGGGAGTGACAATTCCCAGTCAGAGGCGCTACGTGTACTACTATAGCTACCTGTTAAAGAACCACCTGGATTACAGACCAGTGGCACTGCTGTTTCACAAGATGATGTTTGAAACAATTCCCATGTTCAGCGGCGGAACTTGCAGTAAGTACCCGACACCCCGTTATCCTCCGTTAGTTCTCGCCAGGAAACGCGGCGGCCCGTGAACTCAGTTTGGTTATGTGGCACAAAGAGGTGCATATCTTCATGGAGGAGAAGATTCGACATTCCAAAACCTGCTGGGCTAGTGCAGTCTGTCTGCTATTATAATATTATATATATTATATATTTAAAATATAATTAATATAATATTTTAATAGCATCCTCCCAGGTGTAATTAAGTTGAGGTCTGTGAAGGCTCGTATGGTTCTGTCACTACAGTTTTAAATGGGAAGTATGTAATAGTTCGAAGGTTAATGATGCCGTATATATATATTTGGATATTCCTTTTGTAGAAAGCCGCTTTTTTTAATACAGAAACTCTTGAGGAAACATGAATTGCTGAAAAACTTATGCTTAATGGCGTGCTGGCTTCAAATGCAGCAACATCATTCTTCCCATGATGTTTTTTTTAAAAGAATAGGTTCAATGGGGTAAATATCTTATTAACACTGGAATAAACTTTATGTGGAGCTTGTAAAGTATTAATAAACCTGTAAATGATTAATCTGGTTTGCTGTTACACATCCTGTTAGTAAGGAGCAGCAGATTGCTTGAAACTTTGAAGTATAAATATGAATTCATGTCTGTCCTTCTGTGGGCTGCATTACAGGGCAGTAACTGCCTAGCGTCGCGTGCTCATTTTTTGTTAGTGGAAAAAGTCTTTGTAATGGCTTTGCTATGGGACTTACCGCAATGTGTTACTAATTCCAGTGCCTCCTGTGGCTTTGATTAAAATTGCACGATTAATATGGTCGTAAGGCAGTACCTGAACACGTATCACACACAAGAAACAATCGAGCAACTTGTCAGGCTCGCTGTATTTACAGGAGGAGGACAAGCCTCTGCCAAAAAACCTTTGCCTCCAGGTTAGAGGTGCGGAGGTTGCAGATTTCTGCAATTACCACTTATTTAATGTTTTGGATAAACTGTGCTATGCTTGCAAAACCGAGCTACAAGTACAAATTGCTCGCATGAGCAGTAGGTTATTTGTCCGTACCAGACTATTTTCACAATAGGATGTTGGGGTAAACGAAAGACTTGTGAAGCACCTGAGAAGGCAGAGTAACTATCAGCTTTACATCTTTGTGTACTGCGATATTTTACATTTCTGTGGAGTTTTCAGTGATTTTCTTTTTTTCCAGAATGTGAAACCAGTGGTCTATGTTATTTCTTTAGTCATGTTATCTACTGCGACAGTAGTAATTTTACCAACAGGTGATAACTTTAGATCTGACTTTCTTGTTGTCTTCCTTCTGTTTTAAAGTCACTGAGCAGGGTTGTGCCTCTCAGGCAAAGCAAAGGGATGCCAGGGGTTCATGGCTCTAAGGATTTGAGGAATATAAGCACCGCTTTTTTGGTGGTGGTGATTTACAGGACAGACTTACGGTCTGTGTAGTCTGTCAGTGCTGGTTGGTTTGTGCATTAATGTTAAATTTTGTCTTTGTTTTAATTTGTATAACAGTTCTGTTTGTATAAGAGTAGAAATCAGTTTGTGCTGACGTGACCGCCCACTCTGCAATGGAAAGAGATGAGAGAATAAAACCCCCCAGTTACATCCATATAATATAGAGATGAGACACAATATGCAAGGAAAAGTCAAGAAGTCGTGTCTTCATATAGTCATTTCTTATTACATTAAAAAGAAACAGCAATTTTCTAGGAACCTTATGGTATCTTGAGAGTATTCCTACACAGGACAGAAATCTGTTAGGTTGTTTCAGGTAACATCTTATAAAGTTTGCCCTGTGGTGCTTAACTCTTAATAGGTGTTAATTTAACTTCCAAGATCTCATCCCTCATGACTGTGATTCTAATACTAATATTGTACTTTTTGACACTTGAAGGCATTTCTTATGAAGTGACGCTTTGTTTTGCCATGCAGATCCTCAGTTTGTGGTGTACCAGCTAAAGGTAAAGATATTCACCTCCCCTTCAGGACCCTCAAGACGTGAAGACAAGTATATGTATTTTGAATTCCCTCAACCTCTGCCAGTATGCGGTGATATTAAAGTGGAATTTTTCCACAAACAGAACAAGATGTTGAAAAAGGTTGGTTTTCTCTCGCTTTTCTGGAAAATGTTGCCAAGCCAATCCTGATGCAGGGCTGGGATGTTGGTTATTCTCCGGTGATGTGTAATCACAGTATTTAATTCTTTGATGTCTAATTTTCCCAAGGAGAGAATCGACCACAAAATGAAAGCTGGATATTTTGAGAGTTCGTGAGATTATGTACAAAGGTTGGATAAAAATTACACTGGATATGTGTTGCAGTCGTTTGGGTAGTAGTGAGTAATCTAATTGAGGAAGAAACATTCTCATTCTAAAAATAGACTTGCATACTGAGCAAGTTAACTCCAGCTGTTTTCTTCACTAGATTTTCCTAAGCTTTGAGCAGGCACAGAAGATCCTGTCTGTGCGCTGTTGGCTGATTTCTACCCATCTGTCCAATTCGGTTGAATTTCCAAAATAATCGAGTTCCTACGCACTTTGTAAAAGTATCTCTGCAATCTCTTCAGCCATCTCTCAGTTCCCAGCTGCAATGCCTTGACATGAGGCATTTAGAGAATTCGCTCAGAACTGGGAATTTTATCAGTGTCTCAGTTGTGGAAAAAAATTAATCTAGAACTTATTTTGATGCCGAAGTCAGCAAGTTCTTAAAAGATGAATGCCTAATCTCGGAGTTTCATTAGTTCTGGTGCTTGCGGAGCTAGTTTGCACCTACCAAAGTGAAAGGTGAGGATGAGACCATGTTGATTAAAGGCTGCCTTTGTATTTACTACTTAAAATTCTTTATGAATAGTTGTTCACTATTTAATGGATGTTTAAAACTTCAGAGCATTCATTGAGCGAGTCCTGTTTACAGGCAAAGCATAAAAATAAGACAATACTAGAGTGGCTTGAGAGGCAAATGTCGGTGATAACAGTCTTAGCTACACGCAAGGTTGTACCTACTAGATGTGCATGTAAGTACCCATGCACAGTATTTTGTGGGCTTGTTCATTTACAAGGTATTGTTAACTAGTTTAATGTTGTAGCTTCACTAGCTGGAAGTGTCGTGTTCTGGTTTTTGCTATGTGCTGATGTATGCAAAAATTTTAAACCAGTTTATTAATTGGAATATTTTCCTCTTCTGCCTGTTTAATGAGATGTTTTGCGTTGGTTAGTGCAGCTACATGCAATGCAGGGAACTGTACAACAGAGCATTTTAGAGGTTGAAATTTCTAGTTTAAGTCAACATTAAAATTATTCACATTAAAACTGCAGTGCACAGGAGCCAGTTCTGAGAACGGACTTCTAAAGGAGCACCCAGATACGTGCTGTGGGCAGGGAGGAGATGGAACAAAACCCAGACATTTGAGACAAGGTCCCGTTTTATCCGGTCTCTGTCCTATCTCTAAATTTGTTGTTTCTTTACCATCTTCGGTAATAGATGGATTGTGAATGGACATTGTAGGAAGCATTTTGCTCAGATGCTGGATCTCAGCTCTGTAGCACCAGGAACAAACTCCTGTATTTGTTTTACCTTTCTAGAGAGCACTGAGATCCAGTGCCAGCATAAACTGGAGCTCCTTGTTGTCATATACAATTTCTATAGTATAAATTTGGTCTTCAGGAGTGCATAGAATTGTCTGCAGAAATGCAAAGAGCGTGTTACTGTGCTGTAGTTTCATTTCAGAGTGTCATATCAGTCATGGTTTCATTTCTTAAGAATCTCTTTGTAGTTTCTGAGTACCTGGTTGTGTTTGGTTTTTGGTGTTTTTTTTTCTTTTTTGTCTATTCTTATCAAGTATCCTAACTGTTCAGGTTGTGCGGATTACAGGTAGTGCAGAGGTGTTCCTTTTCTTAGTATTTTTGTACTGCAAGGGCCAAGAAATGCTGAGAGGGTGAAAGCTCTTCTTTCCACGCCTGCAAGCTTTTTCTGAGAGATAAGAAACTGTCCCTTCACCAGACGGAAGTATTTTGTAAAGAAACCACCTTGATAGTCTGCCTCAAAGATCTGTTGAATCTCATGTCTAATTGCCCCCAACTTTGGGTAGGAATGGAGGCCAAAAGAAAATAGGTGTATGGTGTAACACAGTTCTGGTAAGACCAATTCTGTTAGCCCTAGTGTAAATGCAGACACCAACCGAGAGCATCTGGGACTGGGTCCGTGGATCCTCTCAGGTGTCAGCATGTTAATCTGTTTTATGAAACCAGTGCCGACATCTTCGTGTTGAGAATTAGTGAAATATTCTGTCTCTGACACGTGCTTTGGCACCAGAGGAGATCCTTCCACATGGTCCTTTTGACAACTTGCTACGTAAAGTGACTAAGATGGGAATAGAGCCAAGGTGAATATTTGTGGCAGAAAACCTACCTTGGCACAAAGTCGAACACATTTCTCTGTACAACTGTTTCACATCGTGCCTGTTCCTTTTCTAGATAAACTGACTGTACACAGGTTTTTCTCAAAATCCCAAAAGAGAGGGCCTTCCACTGTGGAGACTTGTCACATTTTGGAGATGGTCACCTCTATGCGGTGATCACCTAATTAATGAGGAACAGCATAATTAGGACTAACAGGATCTTACCTTTCAGAAGTTCTGGTTTATTCACGTGTGTTTATGAAAGCTGGAATTGACAGGTCTGTTGCCTGGTTCTTGCTCTTCCAAGGTTTTCTGTTAGCAGATTTGTAGGTAGCTGCTAAAGAAGTTTTCTTGCACACACTTAAAGGCATCACATATCTACCAATCTGCATTTTAACTTTCCATAAGAAACCTAATGATGTTTTAATTAAGTGTAATTCTCAATCCATTCTAAGCCTCAGGCTGGAGAATGGTTCTGTGTCATCTCTGGAGATAAAGAAAACTTCTGTGTTCTTCTGCTGGGTCTGGTTTGCTGTTTGGTACCACCAATCTCAGCTGAAGTGCTCTGTGTTCACTCACCTGTACTTGCTTTTGAATTTCTTAATCCTCTGAAGAACATCAGTGTTACCTGCAGAGCTCTCTAGTGTGCAGGGTTCTCCTCAACTTCGATCAAGCTCTCCTTGGATAAAATTATTGTGCATGAACCAAAACAAGCTTGAATGACCAAGTGACTTTAAGCACCTAGCGTTGCAGCATCAATGTGAAATTTAAAACAGTCAAGTGTCCTTTTTTTTTTTTTTTAATGGCAAAACTTAATTTAAGCAAGTTCAGTGGCTAACGAGAGCTGACCTCAGCCAAAGGATTATTGGTGCTGGGGAGATGTTGGTAAGAGGGTGACTGCTCTAAAAAAGTTACCCTGTTTTAGCTCTTCCATATTTTGTACAACCTGGCATCAGTTAGTAAGTCCCCACGTTTTGGTCTTTTCTTGTCTAATAAAGGTTTGGTTTTTTTTTTTTAATTCTTGGACCATTTTTTCAGTCTGATGTAGCTACTTCCTTTCAAGAATGAAATTCATGCTCATATGAGAACAAAATGGCTTGAGGCTTGAGTGCAGTTACGATGTCTGCATTTCTGATGGGTAGAAGTTAGTAATTTGAGTGGGGTTTTGAGCATGTTTTTTTGTTTCTCTGGTTTGTATCTCGGCTATTTTTCCATCTCAGACTGCTGCTGTGTGAAGCCTTTTTCTTCCAGTTATTGATGTTGACATGATGATCTTAAAGTATTTCAGATTATCCTTATATCACTTGGTTCGATGAGAATCTGTTTAAAAAAAATACAGAAGATCTTGTAATCTTCCTGCCTGCAGAGCCTGGAGGTAAAGGAGACCTTTTTCAAGAGTCCTTCCAGTATAGATGAGAAGGGAATGTTGGTGTGGGGTGTTTCTGTAGGAATCACTGCTGGTTTATACCCAGACTGTAGCGTGGGCAGCGCTGACAGCATTGTCTGAGATCTATACAGATGAGAAGTTCTTCTATATGGTTCAAGAGGACTTTGGGCGATTTGCTGTTTAGCAAACACTGAAAAATGAACTCTGAAAATGTCAGAAAACTTCTGATCTGAAGATGGTACAAGAAGTTCCATCGGCCATGGCTTGGGAAGGCTGTGAGGCCAGCGTGGAACAAGTTGAAGCACCATCTCCAAAACCCTTAGCTGGTACTGCAGTGCAATTATATAATAATAATATTATAATAATAAGTACCTAATAATAATAAGTGCCTGTAGAGCTCTTGGCAAAATTAAACTCTCAGGAGGATATACTAACTCCTAGCTGATGGTTTAAATGATTTTGGATTTGATCGCAGTCTTCAGTTAAAGGCAGATATTGCCTCTAGAGTGAGGTATATTTTTCTATTACTCTGAGAAATGAGAAACTGCATGGAGTAGGGATAAGTACTGTATGTCAAGACAGTGTGATTAAATCAGCGTCTGTCTCAAGTGTCTGATACTGCACTATAGATTTTATGATACAGATTTGTTTATGGGAAGAAACACATCTGTGGTTTGTGTTTTTTTTTAATTTAAGGCAGATGCCTGTGATGGAAATGAAGCAAAACATATTCAAAAAAAGCCTCTAGCTAATACTTGTTTTCAGAAGCCTACTCATTAAGTTATGTTCCTGTGAGCACTTGATCTGCTATTCTGATTTGCTGTATAAAGCCTAAGTTCAGTTCATGCCTTGATTTTGAAAATTCCTATCTTTGGCCCATATTACATCAACTTTCTTAGTTGTTCCCACTTAAATATCTTGGAGCCTGATGCTTTAGCTGAAGCTGGCTGAATTTTCACTTTGAATAATGAGTTTTGTTTTCCAGTGAAAGCAGTGACATAATTATCAGCCTTAAGAGCTAATTTTAATAAACATGACCAAGTCTACCCTCAATATGAGTGGCCACGCCATGTTCCAGTACCCTTGAACTTAGTTTGTTAAGCTAATGAAGTTAGTGTAGTGGGAAAGGAAGGAAAATAACTTGATGCTTTAAAAAGCTGGAGGGAGATAAAAGGATAAATGACCAGCTCAGCCAAGTTGCTTTGTTTAGTTTGAGTCCCTGAAGACTTCTACAAATTTATCCCCAGGAAAACAGATTAAAAGATGTCTAGTAAGAAGCTTGTCATCTGTCTTCTCCAGACTGTCAGTAGAGCTGAGTCGCCGCACTTGCTTGTTCAGGCAGGCCCTTAAGTGCCAAGTAAATCCTTCCTGGTTCTGCTCCACCTGATGAAGTTTAAGGTGAGGCATGACAAGACCATGCCTTCTGCTGGCAGTGGTTGACGTCCAGTGGCCTTGTTTGCTTTGGCACTGTGTTCCTCCAAAGCTGCTTCAGCACTGCTGGTATAAGCTGTTTTCCGTCCGTCTGCTGTTCATCAGGTTTGTCCTCTCCTCTGCTGACCTCGCTGGAGGTGTCATGGGTGGCACTGAGGACCAGCACCAAAGTGCATTGCTGCTTCTGCGTTGTGGTCCTAAAGAAGAATGGAATGTAGTATTATCGTCACCCCAGCTACAAGAGGTGGTACCTCCCTTAACTGTGGTCATGGTGTGGAAATCCACTTTCTTCTCTAAATCCTCACTGGAAGAATGTCCTCTTCAGCAGTGGTGAGACTGCAGGTGGTGTACCCACCTGCTTACAGAGCTGTTGGGTGCCGGAAACATCACTTTAGGTTTGCCCGTTCCCACTGTTTATTGCAGATGGCACCTGAACTTCAAATCCCTCCTGTTCTGTGGCTGGGAAGCTGATGCCATTAATTGTTTCTGTTTTGAGCTGAACCAGTCTTTTGGTTTGAGCAGGAGTAGCCATCTCATCTCCTTGAAGGACTAAGTATCTTTTGAGGGACTCATCATCTCAGCAGAGAATGAACCTGGACCAGGTTACTCTGAAGACATCTCTCTGGAGGTTTTGTTCACGAGACAGCAGCGGGCAGGCTGATGGCTTGTTGGATCATTACAGAAAGATAAACACTCTTGCCCAGGATGTTCATCCTCTACTTTCCAGATCCTGGGGCAGGCATTTTTAAGGCTGTTTCTGAGGTAATGTTAGCAAAGTAGAGGAGAGTGTTTAGTGTACGAGCGGTTTGGGCCTAGCAAGAGTTTGCTGCCTGCATGGATGGGCTCCAACAAGGCTTCTTCACAGATGTGGTGGCTTGAAGGGACTTGGTGGCAGTGGCAAACATCTGTTAGTCTCCCACAACAACAGTAATTACAGCCTCTTAATTTGGTAGATGAACTTGATTCCCAAAAGTGCCGGAGAGGCATGTGTTGAAGTTGGCAACTTCTTAACTACCAGAGGTGTTTCTGACTGAATTATTTAACTTTTGTCTTTGCCTATTGCACGTCCTTACAGGTTGGGAGTCTCTTAGGTGCTTGAGGAACATCTGATAGAACCGGGGTTGTTTATCCTGGAGAACAGGAGCTGAGGGGAGACCTTCTGATCTCTGAACTGCCTGAAAGGAGCTTGGAGCCAGGGGGGGTCGGGCTCTGCTCCCCAGGAACAAGCGCCAGGACCAGAGGAAACGGCCTCAAGTTGCGCCAGGGGAGGTTGAGGTTGGATCTGGGGAACAATTTCTTCCCCAAAGGGCTGTGGGGCGCTGGAACAGGCTGCCCAGGGCAGTGGTGGAGTCACCATCCCTGCAGGGGTTGGACAGACACAGAGATGAGATTCTCAGGGACATGGTTTGGTGCCAGAGTTAGGTTATGGTTGGACTCGATGATCTTAATGGTCTCTTCCAGCCCAAGTGATTCTATGATTCCACAGAAATGCACACAAGCTGGAAGTGGTTTTGTATACTTTACTTAAAATACTGAAAATGGGTCTACTGGCCTTTGGCAGAGAAGACAGGTAGAAGTTGTTTGATCAGACACTTCTGAATTCCTGGTATTTCTGTGCTTACATCTTTTTGTTAATTTGTGAGGAAGAAGAATATAAGTTAAACAGTAGTCCAGATCTTCCCTGCCCCCTTCTACATGGCCCAGGGGAATGTTGTGATATTTTGTGGGTGCCGAATTGCCTTCAGCAGGAGGGCGTCTCCCATGGTGCACACTAGAACCACTTCTGTTCCACCTCTGATTCCCCCCCCCATTTACCAGCAGTGGTGAATAGCCAGGAAAATGGGGCAAGACCTCAGTTTTCCCATAAGAAGTTGGAATTAGATCTGTCTGATAAACCAAAATAGGTCAACCAGCTCAGAAGGAATCTGTTTGTGTTCTGGTGCTGTACAATATCAAGGAATGTTAGGTTCTGGTATGTGCCAGCTTCATCACCCCTGCAGCTTGAGCAGAAATGCAGAAATACTGACTGCTGTGGGAAGACTGGCCATTTGCATTTTGGAGCTTTTGCCTGAAAACTCATTTGAGAGTGAAACAGATGGTTTCATTTGTCAAGAGGAAGTAAACGAAACTCAGTTTCAGAAGGAGAAGTGCGTAATGTGGTCGTCAGGACCAACCTGCTGATGGTAGTTGATCTCGGAAACATCAACTCTTGACTGACAAAGTATGGCAAATTAATATAATTAAACTGTTGTCTCATCAGATGACATCATCATCGTCTTCATCCTCATCTTCTCATTAAAACTTCCTGTTGAGTACAAGGACAGCAGATGCTTTCAGAGTTTGACTCTATCTTGGTACTGGTCATCAAACATCTGACTGGTAGAAACCATCTCTGTAAAGCGGTAATGAATCCACTGTCATAGGAGGCCTGTATTTGTAGGGTGGTTTTGCTCAGTTACAGCTATTTCTGTATAAAAATAAAGTGTTCTGCTATGGGGGACGGTATTCTCTATTGATAAATATTACTTAAGCTGGTTTGCACAGGTTGTTGGGTCTGGCTACTGCTTGGTGAGGTATAAGCAAAAAAAAAAGTCTCTTTATGCCTTGTGATTACAAGTTAAACACTTGTTTAATTTATTGTCATCTGCTCTTTTTTGTAGGTATGATTGTTTTAAAATCAGCTTCCCTTAAGGAGTGAATTCTGAAAGCTTAATTGGTTAAAACTGAGTTGGATTAATGCAGGGGTTTGCATATTGTCTAGGAGAATTGGTGAAAATGTCCTTGCATGCAATGTAACCAATTATGTATTGTTGTCCAGACAAGTTTTTACTGATATTACTGATTTGTTTTTGACCAGATGATGATAGTAGTCTAAGTTAATGTGCCACTAGTGAATACTAAAGCAAGCTTGTTCTTTGTGTTCTTCCTCCCCTAGGACAAAATGTTTCACTTTTGGGTAAATACATTCTTCATAGGACTGGATGAAAATTCAGACAAAGTAGAAAATGGAAGTCTAGTTGCAGATCAGGAACTTGATGGTATTTTCAGTACAGAGCGCTCAGATAATGATAAGGAATATTTAATCCTTACATTAACAAAAAACGATCTAGACAAAGCAAATAAAGACAAAGCCAACAGATATTTCTCTCCAAACTTCAAGGTCAGTATATATTATGTGTACACAAAGCTGAAAAGCTGCATGACGTTGTCTAATTTGTCTGTCTTGCCTTACGTTGGAACCATCCGAAACTGAAAATATGTAGAAATTGAATTCATGCATTAGTGTTGCCACCACTTAGCAAAGCTTCTAGATTTGTAGGTTTATCTGCTTTGGGAAGTCGATAGATGTTGAGAGACTGGGAGTAAAGGGTTTGGGTTGTTTCAGGTATTTACTAACATCATTAGAGATGAGTAGTAGGAGACCAGAGACCCAGGGAGCATCTTTCCTGTACCAGCTGCATTGCCATGAACTCTGAGCTGGACACAGTAATTCCCGAGTTGATTTGCAGAGATACTTGTGAGTTTAGCTTTGAGGAAGATGAGCCATTGCCAGCACTTGTTTTTAAAAGCGAAAAAGGCATTTTAAAGAATTTTAGCATTTTCCAACTTGCTCATTGAATACCGGTTAAACCCCAGCAGCGCTCATTTGAAGGTAATGGTCATAGCTGCTTGTTGGGATGTTGCCTGGATCAGACTTTAACACACACATCACCAGTCGCAGAGTATTTTCTTGTGCCTGTGCGCTCTTATTACAATCTCTCTGGGCTCGCAGAGGTCTAGAGGGTAGGACTGTCAAAAAGCTCAGCGTGGTGTGTCCTGCTGCTGTAACTCATGATGCCAGTGGTTGGTGCAGATATGCACAACTCCTTCAGCTGGGCTTGAAAAACCTTTGTCGGGGTGGTAGCGAGAGGCTGGCTAACCTCTGAAAAGCTCTTTTTTTCCCTTCTTTCCAGAGAGGAGCACTCGTGTGATTCAGTGTAGCAAAAGGAACCATGCTGTTAAAAGTTGCATTGTTACCTGTGCTCTGTTCAAATCCAGGTTCTCCTTTTAAATGTTGGTTTTTTTTCCTTCCCCAGGTGAAGCTATTTTTCACAAAAACGGTAGAAGAGCCATCAAATCCAGAGGCTAGCAGTTCCACTTCTGTAACACCAGATGTTAGTGACAATGAACCTGATCATTATAGATACTCTGACACCACTGACTCTGATCCAGAGAATGAACCTTTTGATGAAGATCAGCATACACAGATTACAAAAGTCTGAATATTTTTTTTATCGGAGATAAAAGAAAAAAAAAACACACAAAAAAACCCGACCACCATGAAGATTGACAAACTTGAATAAACTGAAAAAAGGACCTTTTTAAATGGCAAAAGGACATAGTGTCAGATTACCAATTATAGGAACAATTCTTTCTGACCAATCTTATTTTGCCCTATAAATCTACAGGGTTTGACACTTGTCCAGTTGGGAAAAAAAAAGGTTACGTAGTTCTGATATGTATATACCTTTTTGTGTCAAAAGGACATTAAAACTTCAATTAGGAACTATAAACGTGGCACTTTCCCATTTTATTCCAGTTTTATAAAAGTGGAGACAGACCTAATGTGTATACGTAGGAATTTTTCCTTTTGTGTTCTGTCACCAAACGAAGTTTCGAAAATACACAGGTTCACATCCTGCCCCTTTTTTTGCACTTGTGTGGCAACAGAAAAGTCTGCAGTTGGCTAAGAGATGTTTCTAGAAGGTTTTACTACATTCTAATGCATGTATCTTGGATGGGGGATGGAAAGTAATGCTCGGAAAGGAACATAGTCTGCTGGAGCTTGGCCTCTGTACCATATCCGGCTATTTACATGCACCTTTCTTTAGCATGCTACTGTAATTCATCCTGGACAATTGAAGAGTCGCCTCTGTCACTGCTTGTTGTTTGTGCATTTTCTTTTTTTCAGTGTAATGGTGCTAGAAAAGGCAGCTAGAGAGAGTGATTCTGTGTAGGGGTACAGGAGTGAACCTTCACAACATCCTAAAGACCCGCAAATGAAGGGAGAAAAAATTATTGGGGTCACAGAAAGGAAACACAGCAACAATGACTTAACCATACAAATGTGGAGGCTATAAACTAAAATATGGGCTTAAAACAAATTGTTAAAAAATTTGACAATGATTTATTATTTTTTTTTCTGAATTGTAATGGCTGCTCCATCTCCTATGTAATCGAGGCCAGTGCTAAAAGTCATATGCTATTAGTGCATACATCAGTCAACATCTTACATTTATATTGTTAGTTTTTCAATCATATTCCTGCTGTGAATACTTCATGTGCTGCCTTGCAAGCTTTTTTCTCATTAATATAAAAATATTTTGTAATGGTGCACAGGAAATTTCAATTGGAGATTCTCCAGGTTAGTGTTTGTTTTGAAGATTTATGATGCATTTATTCAATCAAACCTCTGTCAGCCGTTCCACCCCTTTGACCTTACACATTCTATTACAATGAGTTTTGCAGTTTTGCACACTTTTTAAAAAAAAAAAAAAAGTCATTAACTGTTAGGGAATTTTACTTGAATACTCAGTACCTACATTGTTTTAAAAACAGACGTTATACACGATATAGAGGGAACCAGTGTCGCAGTAAATCCTCAACGCTCTGTGTATATGAAGATGTGTACTTTTAAAAAGCAGAGTTTGCCCCAGATATATTGTTTAAACAAAACAAATTAAAACAAAAACCAAGCTGCCCAACAAATCAGATTCCTGAACTGGCAGTTTTGTATTATTTCTTCATAGAGATACAGCCAGTAGTAGGGCTTGAGATTCACCTTTGGTTTATATTAATAATTGACATGCCCAGACTGCAGGTGACTTGAGAGCACAACTACTGTTGCAGACAAAGGTCAAGTAGCTGACAAAATTGTTCTCTCTATACCATGAATCGCTGTCTCCAAATTAACACTTTTTTTTTTTAGGATGTAATACACGTTCCCACCCTTTTAATTAACTTATTGGTGCTGACATTTAAGTTCATTAGCTGTGTTCTCACCCAGATGACAACCGCATATGGAATCTGTAAGGGCCCTGTACAACAGCATTAATGGTAAGAATTTGAATGAGACAAGGCAGGACTTCCAGTAATTGCTATGGGTAAACAAAGGTATAAAGTGCTTTTTTATTTCTGGTATCTGTTGGTCAATTCTGCTCATCAGGTTCATGATTCTAACTTCTAACAAAGCTGATACATAGTTTCTGACTATAGGTTTAATTAGACTTTAATAGCTTAATGGATCAAGATTGCTGGTTCCAGCGCTCATTAATCCCACTCTTATTGACGAGCAGGACGTGGTGACCTTGGGATGTGACATTTAACTCTTACCCTTCAAATCATGTTTCACCTCGTCTGTTTTTTAACAGTTGAAAGTTGTGTTGGTTAATAAACAAAATCGTTTATGCTTTAAAAGTACTCGGATATCGACGCTGCTGCGTGTCCCACTCGGATAATAAAATTTGGATCGGTGCGGTTCCGGTATGTAACGCTGAGGGCCAGATTGGAAATCATGACGCGATGGGCTTTTGCACTGTTATTTTTCCTTTGGAATGTGAAGGTTGGAATGAGGGTTTTGATTTCTTTTTTTGAATGTTTTGATGTCTTTGAGAAGCCTTGCTTACATTTTATGGTGTAGTCATTGGAAATGAAAAAATGGCATTATATATATATTATATATATAAATATATATTATACATACTCTCCTATACTTTATTTCAGTTACCACCCCCATAGAAGTTGACAAGAATTACTATGACTGAAAGGTTTTTGAGTCCTTATTAAAACTTTATTTATGACAGTATTCATAATTAGCTTGAACTGCATTCTGTAGGTAATCTCTCCTTGAGTTTCTGGACTGTATGCTTAAACCTTTTTGGATGTGCAACAGCTTACATGTCTGAAACTACTTGAAGGCATCACTTTGGTAAGAGCTTACTGTTAGGGCCTGAAGCATCCCCTCGTCATTGGCAGCCCCACTCAAAATCTTTGCCACAGCTATTAAAGGGCAGTTGTACAAAAATCCGGATTTGTTCCTGTGGCACACATTGTAAACTGAAGTGGAGTTTACATGCAGCATCAAGCGTTTCAGCTTTCAAAAAATAAAAAAAATTTTTTTTTTAAATAGGATGCTAGTGTGCAGGTTCCATGTTTAGTCACAGCAAATGTGTGCAATATGTTAACGATGCCTGTGGTTGCCACGAAGTGCCTCGTTTACCTTTTAAATACTGTTAGAAAGTGTCGTGCATGCAGATGGATGGGGTGGAACTGTGCACTAAAAGGGGCTCCAACTGCAGCGTTTGGCAGAGCTGCCTTTCTCTGCCAGTTCAAATTTTCAGTCTGTTTTCATATAGCATATATATATATAGATACTAAAAGAAAAAAAAAAAATCAGTCTGTTAAGCAGCCTTACTCTGATTCAGCCTCTTCAAATACTATTGTGCTGTGCAACAGTGGCTCTGTGTGTAATGCTATGCACTGAGAATACACAAAAACCAAGTATGACATGTACAGGATAATGCCTCATACAAATCAGATGTCCGTTTGTTATTGTGTTTAACAACCCTTTATCTCTTAGTGTTAAAACTCCACTTAAAACTGATTAAAGTCTCATTCTTGTCACTGTGTGGGTGTTTTATTGAAGTGTTTTGAGCATGGCAGCAGTCAGCTAAAATATTCTGCTTGTGAGCTGTGAAATTTCGAGCGTGATCATTAGAGCAAAGGATGCTCCTTGTGCATCAAGGGATTTTGAGGGAACTGCAGCTTAAATCCCTTTTATGTTCAGAAGCTTTGAACAAGTGTTGGCGTTGGAAGTGCAGATTGTGTGCGGGGAGATCAAACCCTTCACCACGATGCTGTTACCGCTTTCCCAGGGAACTAAACCATTTGTCGTCTCCATGTAAGAGAACTCTTTCCAAAATGCGCATTACCTTATTTTTAGCATCGACCAGTGCATCTCCAGCAAAATGAGATGCGAGTCAAACCTGAGAAATTCTTCCCTAAAGTAGCTTTAAATGGGCAATGAGATGCATTTTTTTTCTCCAGTGGAAAAAGCGCACTGAACACGTATATTAAGTATGTAGTTTGGGATTTTTTTTTCTCTTCTCGTTGCTCATCTGTTTTCAAACTAGACTTTAAATCGGTGCTTTATGTAAAGCATACGTGGTCGTCTCTTGCGTTAGGGCTGCTCTTGAGCTTTAGGAAAGCGAGGCCGATGGATGGGCTCTATGTTTCTAGCGCTGGCGAGGGACCAGGGCGCTTTCTGCACCCCGAGAGTCCCGGCGATGCCGAATCAGGTGCCTTTAGGTAACTCGGGTTGCTCCTCGTTCCTTCTGTCTGGTGTTAACGTCAGCCCTGTGTCACATCTGGCTGAGCACCTCCCAAAAATCCTGCGTACCAAGTAGTGGTTTAGTGCTGTGGCCCGTTCTGCCCTTTGCCGCTAAGAGAAGCGGAAAGTGGTTTTGGAGCTTTCAGGGGCCGGAGCTCTTGCCGGCCGTGTCTGGCACCTCCAGGTGAATGGCACAGGTTTTTTTACACCAGTTTAACTGCCCAGTCTGTTAATACATTTCTTTTTTGGGATGCGTTTGTTTTTCATCTAGAAAAATAAAAGTGGGAAGGTGTAGGAAGGAAGGATGAGAAGCTTTAGGGAAAATAGCCTGAACAGCATTTGATAACGTTGAGTAGCTTCTATGGATATAAGGATCTATACATATGGAGAGATTCTAGTCTGAAGACGGATGACAAGTGCTGTTGCGATGTGGATATAGAAAATTCTATTTTCCTTATGCTCGTCCTGTTGACTAAAAGTCCCATGCTCCAGTCTTTAGCAGCTAAAAGCTGCTTTTATTAAAAAAAAAAATCATTTTTTTCCATTTACAGCTGTGTGTATGAGCACATAGAGCAATTGTTAATGATGTATTTTTTTTAAAAAAAAAAAAAAAAAACAACTGCAGCCAGAGTTGCACTCTTCTAAGAAGGAATTATCTTGGTAGCAGACCCCAAAAAAAGCCCAAGAAACTATCCCTGCAGGTTGAGACTATTGATACAAAGGGAGGGCAGGTCATAGAGTGAGCCCGCTTGATTTTCGGGAGATGTCTTCTCAAAAATGGAATATGAACTGCTTGCTACTTCTGTGTCTTTGGTTTTCTCTCAACCGCCCCTGCTTTCCACCTCTGTCCTCCTTGGTAGTCCTTGTCATTTTTTTCATACATTTGAAAGCATCTTGTGCTAGGCAGATGAGAAAATTCATTTGTTTTGAAATGATGTATCTACTACAATAAAAACCCATACTTGGGTGGGGGTCGTTTTTGCATTTTTGGTGTATTTTACTCCCTGTGCTTTGAGACCTTTCCTGGTTGGGCTTTTTTATGGTCTTTCATTATTTCTCTGTGTGTTTCTTCTCGTTTTCTGCTCTTCCTCTATGCCATCCAACTTTTTACCCACTGGTATCTTTGTTGCAATGTAGGACAAGTAATTATTTTCTGCCTATTTCTTTTTATTTTTGATAAAGCTTTAGTCTGAAGGCATAACAAGGAGAAATGCTTTTTAGATTGCTTTTAGAATAGCTCTGAAAAACGTCGGGGTTGTGCGAGTTCAGCAAATGTGTTCGCCTTGGTGAGCTGCTGATCTTTTTTTTTTAATTTATTATTTCTTTATTATTTAACCCGCATGCATTTATTCAGCCTAACGGCGACAATGAGTACATGGATGTGATTTGTGATGAGCAACCTCCGCAAAAAAACTTGTTAATTACCTGCCAGGCTGTGTTTTCCAGCTGCGAACGTTTCTGTATGAATTGTACTGACTACGGCAAAGCAGAAGAGGGTTTTAGCGGGTTTTATTTTTATTTTTTTGAGGATTTGTGTGCTTGATAACTTACCTTGTGTCCCATAGCTAACTAAATGGTGAAAACAGGTGGCCCTTTGCCTTCATGGGGCATCTTTTTCCTGCTTCAAAGCCTGTTCATGTAAGAGTTTTAAGTTGCTAAAAGATATTTTGGAGGCTGAAGTTTGTACTTGAAAACACCCTTTGTATAATTCAGGCTCTTTGTGGCTCTACTTTTTTTTTCTGGCCTTCAACAGGCAAGCGATAGTCTCAGGATTATGTGGGGTTTGGAAGACGAAGGGGCTGAAAACAGGTGGGAAATGCTGGATTAGGAGATTTGAGCAGGCTGGGCAGATGTCAGGGGCGCCCCGTCCTCCGTGATGCTTTCATGGCAGAAGAAGGAAAATGGGAAAGATTCTGTAATGGAAATACGCACACGCACGAACATTTAAAATGGAAGTTAATGAGTTCGAGGACAAGAAGGCAAAGTCTGTGACATAAAGCAGGATTTGGTGATGGGTGGAGGCATGGAACTTGTGAGACAAGGGGTGACGGCACATGTTTAGACAGATTTGCTGAGGTTTTGCGAAGATGGTGTAAAACAGCTGACGAGAGGTGTCTGAGAGGCATCTGGAGGGCTGAGTTCAGGCGGGAGGTGAGTTTGGGAGGTCGGCTTGGGGACTGTTTGCTTTAATGGCATTTGAAACTACGGAAACGGGGCGGCTGGTGCCTATAGACCGCGGGTAGGACCACAGCCAGCTGAGGAAGACGTTGCCATTTGCGTCGGAGGATGGTGGAGAGCCCACGTAAAGATCGTGCAGCTGCGAAAGTCAACTGATAACATCCTCTCGCAAGCAAAAAGGAGAGCTACCCTTCTCTGAATACTTGGGAAAGACTTGGCTTTTTCATAAGGTTTCTGGATAGACGGTCAAGTTGCTCTGGTATGTTATTTTTTTTTAATTTTTTTTACCATCTCGAAGGCTCGGTATTGCTCAGATCTGACTTGCAGGTGGGCTGCTGGGACGTGGTGGAGAGGGCTGAGCGCCTGATGGCCTCCTGGATGAACCGCAGCCCCACGCCGGAGGAGAGGATGGGGAGCGCTGAACTGAGAAATACAGAGAAATAATGAAAAGCAGAAGAGGAAGGAGGCGCTTCTGCCAGCTTGGGATTATTTTAACCCCAGAGGGTTGTTCCATCCTCTTGGCTCTTCTGTGCGGAAAGGAAGGAAAGGCTTTGTACAAGAACCCAAGCTCACAGCTCGTGTATTTGTGTCCTGTTTTATGGACCTGGAAAGCCGCTTCTTGCAATGTGTCCCCAGTGATGTCCTCACTTCATGTTGAGCGTAGAGGGATGAGACCTGGTGCCGTACAGCCTGCTTTCCTTCAGTGGTAAATATTTTGCTACTTGATTATTTCTTCATGTGTTGCTAACTTTCGCTTACCATTTGGCTTCTGATGTCTTCTTCAAAGGCCTCCTTTTGAACTATGTGCTTCTTGCAGGAGTTTCCTCTTCTCACTGGTGGCACTCCAACGTCTCTTCATGCCCTGGAGGCTTCTCCACACTCCAGAACGATGGGTGGTCATTTCCCACACCTTCAACGAGAGCTTAAGCTCCGAATCTTATTGCTTGAATGCACTGAAAGTCACCCCATGACCGGTGCTGCCAAGTCACCCCTGAGCATCCCTTGTGCTGATTTACCTTCTGCAAATGTTCTTTGGGAGGCGTCTGCTGTTCTTGTTTAGCAGTTGGCACGTGGCCAGAGCAACGGAGGTCTTGGGCTCCCGAGGTGGCTGTGTAGTCCCCTCATGAAGCCTTGCTCCTGAGCGTGGCGCCCCCTGTATTGGTTTTGTCATGGGGATTTTGCCTCCAACATTGCTGCTTCACTTCTGCTCCCTGTGCTGGAGACACCAAGCTTTGGGACTGGGAGTTAAGGTGCTGTGAACCATTCCTCCGAGCCCTGCTTTCCTCCTAAGTTTGGTGAAGAGTCTTCTGCTTTGAGTCCATCTGAGGTCTGTCTGCCCACCAAAGTCCGTTCACTGGTTCCAGCTTCTTGACTCATCCTCCCTTGAAGCAGGTGAAGGGATGGCACCCAGGGGTGAAGCCCATGTGTCCTTTTCTGGTTGTGGCTATGCTGTAGCGCTCCAGGGAATGCCCTTGCTTCCTCTGAAGCAACCCAAAGCAAAGAAGGAAGATGCTGCAAGGAACAAGCTTTGCCTTCTCCGTCTCTGCAGCTCCATCTGGTGAACTAACATTCCAGGAGGGTAAGACCTGGAGATCTTATTGTAGGGGAATAAGGTGAGACCTGCCAAACTCTTATGTTCACATACAATAAAAACCTCCTTGTTTGATGAAAACCTTGGCTTTGGCAGAGCGTCTCTTGACTGATACTTGGAAGGCGATTTGATGCTGGTGGTGGAACTATGGATTACTTCATGCCAGCCTGTTGACGTTGTCCCGTGGTGCCCAGCTGCCGCATTAACCAAACAGGGAGAAGGGGATCCTCTCTGCTTTGCTACAAAGGACTCAGATGGGTGTAAACAACATCAGCTTCTCTGCGGCTGATTTGCCCAGCTCCTCCGCTGTCCCCATGGATGACGGCAGGATTGCAGCACAGCCAGGAGTCAGGGCCTCTGCGTTAATTCGTGACTTTGGTGGAGGTCCCAGTCTGTGATCATGAGCTGAACCGGTTTGCTTGCTCAGACTGTACTTTGCAGAGATTTTCCCTTCCGACTGACCCTCATCCCTCTTCTTCCCTGTCCTCACAGAAAAAAAAAAAAAAAAAAAACAAACCTTTGGAGTAGGAAATCTTGATTATTTTGGCTCAGACAAGTGAAAGGGCACGACTTCAGGTCCCTCTGGGGAGGCAGGGCCCATTCGTTAGGGATTTTACATGTTCCGCAACACCAGGGGATGGATGGGTGGACGCAGTCCTGCGCATACGAACTCCCCGTGGTGGTGATTTCGTTTGGTGCTCGCAGCCGGGTCTTGCCGAGGAGACGCGAAGATGTGGTGCGAGGAGGTGGATGTACCTTGGAACCACTTCTGTTGGCCAAAGAGGGCATTGACTGAGCATTAGACAGTCTTCTGAGAGCGGTTTGGGACCCTGATTTGGTAACTGCACCTTCATCTAGATGCTATGGTGTGGGCTGGCCAAGAAGTATTTTCCAAAAATGTTCAAGGTGTGGTTTTGACGTATTAGTGGCAGCAACCTGGCGTTCTCACGCAGATGCTTGTCTACCTTTTGAAGAGTGTATTTTTCTAACCAAGTTCATGACCTTTTTTTTTTGGATGAAACACTGTGCCCAGTTCATCTGATGCATGACTATAGCTGAACTTTTAATAAATCAGCCCACTCCCAGCAGCAGTTGTGTAGGAGCTGGTTTGGTCTTGCAGAGTTTCAGACCCAGAACGGGTAGTCAATGGGTTGGCTGTTTCTCCGGTGCTTTCAGTTCGATGCTTCCTTCTCACTTGTTACCTGCAGCTTTTGGTGATTTCTCCCCGTAACACTGCTGGTAAGATGACTCATGGCAGAAGTTGGCTTGCTGCTACTTGTCGCTTCCTTTCAACAAAACCATTGGTGTTTGGCTCATTTGCACATCTGTTTGTTGGGCTGGAGTGATTTATTTCAAATTGTGCACGTTCATGCACAGCAAAGCTTAAGTGCTGTCCAATTCCTCTCTCGCCTGTCTCCACGTGGAGCACTTCCTTAATGAAGAATTAAGGGACCTTAGGGACCAGATGCAACTCGGTGATGGAAATAGTTGCACAATAGTGCGTTTGATTAAGGCCTTGTGACTCCTCCAAAAAGTTGAAGTCCTTCAGACAAAGCAAGCTTGACTTAATTGCAGGGAGGATGGGAAGGTGAGATAACTGTAGGTGGAAGGGGGATAAGCACACTGAATGTCCACATTAATGCATATCTGAAGGAAAACCTGCAATGCAAGAATTGGATAGCCCATTGCCAACTACTTGCTTTGGATGGTTGGAGGTGTTGGTTGGGTTTTTTTCTTTTAGCTCAGCATCTTGCCGTAAAGCCTTGAAATATAAGAAGTAGCCGTTTTGAATGTACATCTGTGTAACCGTACAACCGTTTGGGGTTTCTGGCTTGTTGAAATGGGTGTCCTGCCTCTGTGGCTGGAGGTGACTGTTCAGGGATGAGTAAGAACAGGGTATGCGCATACGAGACCAGTTCGTAACCAAAACCAGTTGGTGGCCAGGGACTTCCTGAGCCCGATGTGGTTTGTCGCTTTAGCAACCTTTGATACATTCATCTGCAAAGCCCAGGTCCAGTTTCCCATCGAATTGATGTATAAACTCTTTGCATCCACTGCATCTTTGTACAAAGGTCCTACAACCTTTTGGGTGAAGTGAGGAAACATCTCCTGAACTTCAGTTGATCACTTCTAGTCCTTGCGTTGGAAAAAACAGGGGAAGGTCAGTCCTTCCTCCTCCTTTCTTTGCCATTTTGCCTCTGGCAAAGACGTCTCTTCTCCGGGCTGAAGACTTCTGGTCTGAACTTCACACAAGCCTTGCAGAAGAAAGAAGCCTCTGAAGTTCTGCACCATGGCAGAAGCATCCTTTTAGGAGCGATTTGCACAGCAACTGTATTTCACTTTATCACCTACCGTGCAGCTGTGACCGCTGGACCTGTGCAGAGTTTGCATTTCCCAAGAGATCACGCAGTTTTGCGTCATCCTCTTTGTGACTTGGGCGCTGGGGGGGGATGTAATTAGCGACAGTTTCATGGGGAGACGGGCACGGGTGGTTTTCCCTTGGGGTTTACGTGGCAGAAGTCCTGCGTGTGCAGTTGCCATAGGTCCACCCTGTGCCCTGGCTGCCTATCAATGCAGGCGGTGCGGTATTATTGCTGAAATGCTTTTCCTATCTGGCCCGTGTGTTGAATTTTAAATCATAAGATCAAAGTCAGCAGTTTCTATCTCAACACGTGTTTCCTCTTTTTTTTTTTTTTTAATCGAAGCCCATTAAGTAGTTGAATTGGGAGACAGTTGCTCTTCAATAAGCATTTTGAATTAATGAGCTGGTTTAGCAGTGCTTATGCCCTAATAATGCTTTTTTTATCTCATGTGAGAGTCAGTCCTCACCTGTTTTCTCCCTCTGCTGCATTTGTGAGATGACCCAGGCTTTTATTCCCAACCAGTCTTTACTTGCCTGGGGCCATCAGGTGCTGCTTTGGCACCTTGCGGGCGGCCGGGAAAGGGTTAATCCCCCTTGCGGCATTGCAGGCTTAAATAAGAGTGTAGGCTTAAATAAGGGTGGTGGTTGTGCTCTAATCTCGGCTGCCAGGGCTCCATCAAAGCCCCAGCGGGGGTTTTGCAGCCTCTCGGCTACTCCGTGTCCATACAGGTGCCCGATGTGCATGAGCATCAACCGGCTACAGCCCCTGGGTGCTTTGGTCTCGCCAGGGCTGCAGCTTGGGTTTTTGGTTTTTTTGGTTTTTTTTTTTTTTTTTCCATTTGCTGCTGAAAGTCGCCTTTTTATCTTATCTGTGGTCTTTCACCGCGAGCTGATGTGGTCCCTGCTCTGATTTGCGCTGCGCGGTGCGTTGGACCTGCCATGCTTGGCGCGGGCTGCTGCAGAACAGCTGCGATCTCAGAAAGTCTGCTTTTCTGTAGCTTTTCCTCCTCCTTCATTGCACAAAGAGGCTCTACTTTTATTTATTTCTGCAATGTATGCAGTAGCTGCTGTTCTTGCTTTCCTTGCGTTGATACGTATCTCTTTTAGGGTTGGAAAAAACAGCCACGATCCTGTGCCCTGACCTCCTCAGGCTCCCTCGGTTGCAGCCGTATCCTCAATTTGAGCTCATTGCATCTTTTAGAAGATTTTTTTTTTTTTTTTTTCAATGCGAAGTGTGCTGATATTGGACCATTTGAGCCTGGAGATGGCAATCATCTGGCTTCCATCTAAGGGCTTTTATCATGGGAACCTCTACCAAAGCTTGTGACCGTACCCAGCACCTGCGGACCTCAACCAGTGTAAACCGCGTGCCGATCCACAGCGAAACATAGAGCTGTAGTAAATACCAACAGCCTGGTTCTCCTCCGTGGATGTGGCCGTTCAGCACAGGGTTTGTCCTTGGTGCAGCAGCAGAGACCAAATAATGAAACCGCTTCCAGCTGTTGCTGCTACATGTCGAGCATCTCCTGTCGCAGGGCGCGTGCTCCCTCTCAACTTGCTCATCTTCCTCCTCATTTTCTTATTTAGCTGGGTTCCTGGTAATGCATTATTATTATTATTATTATTATTATTATTATTATTATTATTATTATTATTATTATTATTATTATTTTCTTTGCATCTCTATCATTTGCTGAAAGAGCAGTCTGAAACCCATCTGTTCTGCACTGGGCTCGTGTGTGTTTGGGCTTTGCCCGTTGTTGCCCAGGGATTTTTTGGCTGTTTGAATTAAATGTGGAATAACCTGACCCTTGTATGCCATACAGATGGGAATACCTTTCTCGCAGCTCCGTCAGGGTTTGGGTATGGGTCAAAAGAGCAGGAGATGCTTAGATAAGGTGGTATCTTCCTCCACCAGGCTGTCAGAGTCGCTCACAGGGCTGAGATGCCAATGGTTTCCACTCCCATCAAAAATTAGAGGGTTAAAAATCCCCACGCTCTGTCTATATTGGGACAATCAAATAAAACACGAGGCATTTTCAGGTTTTGGCATCCTCCCGTGGATGCTGTGGATGGAGCATCCTGTGTGCAACGGCGTGAGGATGCTGGTGCCTTGGGTTCAACTCTTGTGTTGGGTGCAATCAAGACCAAAACCTGATGTTTCTCCTCTCTGTCATGATTTGGAAAGATTTCCCACCTGTTCAATTTAATAGCAGTGAGCTTCCAGGCTGCACTGTAAAATTTGCCCACAAGTCTATTTAATAGCATAAAAAATTATTTCCCCCTCCATAAATGGATAAATAGGGTGTTTTCACCTCCAAAAGACCCTAGGCAGAGGGTTGTGTTCGTTTACCCACCTAGCTGTCAAGAAAGCTTTGGCTTTCTCAAAAACATATTATTTGCATTATTTGCATTGTTTGCATTTGATGGACTCAGGTCCATCAAAGGACCTGAGCGTTTTAGTTTCAGATGCAAATAATTTAGTATCAGTGTGCTACATGCTGCTGGCTCAGGTTTTCTGACGCTACGTTGGATTATTGAAGTCACCAGTAAAATTTCCGAGCATGCAAGTCTGCTTCAAGGTGATCAGGTATTTAAGCGTAACTGAAGGTCAATGAAACTCAGGATTCGCCCTTCTTTTCCCTCTCAGAAAAGAGCCTGAAGACCCCTAAAGTACTCCAGATGTCTCTCAAAACAGAGCTCCCTGTTTGCCTTGATGTAACTAAAACCCACGTTGTTAAACAGATTAGACTGAGACGTCTTCTGGCAAAATGCAAATTTGGTGATTTGTGACAGAACAGAATGGAATGGAAGAGAATGGAATGGATAGAATAGAATATTTTCAGTCGGAAGGGACCTACCATGATCAAATTAGGTATTAGACTCCTTGAAAATTTCCCTGAATTTCTCCTCTCTACAAACATTTCTTCAATTATATGTGTTTTCACAATCATGTGTAATTTTATTCACTATTGTATGTATGATCACTATTATATATAACTTCTATGCATACAGTCACGTGAAATAATTTTCTTATAGGAAATAAAAAATGCAGACCTTGCTAAAAATATCAGTGTTGATTATTGGGCATATAGTGATGGCAGGGTAAGGGCTTGTGCTCTAAATGGGGTCAGATTTTATTCAGGAGATGTTTCTTCTTTAAAAAAAAATATTAAGTCACTCTTGAGCTCAGCAACACTTTCTCATGGAGCAATATGTGGAAACAGGCTTGTCGCTTCTGATTTTATTCTGCGTAGTGGGTGCAAGAGGGATGCCGAATGCTTTCCCGCATTGGAGCAGCTTTGGGATGTCGCAGACTGTGCTGGTGTCTGTTAGACGTCTTCTGACCAATGCTATTTGTCTGAATTCCCAGGAATGCTGCTTGTTCTTCGGAGCGGAAAAATGTTCTATTTTTGGCCATGACAACTTTTTTTTTTTTTTTTTTCCCTGGGGGAAAAAAAAAGTTTTAAACAAAGCATGTCATGGATTCATGTGTGTGTAGGTCTTAATAGTGTGTAGTGGGGATGGAGCGAGCTTTGCAAGTAAGCTTCAGACAGATGCATGAGGAAGCTATTAATGCTCTACTTGCAACTTAAGGTGAAGAAAATGCTTCATTAAGTGGATGATCATGGAGACCCTGGTGTGTTGGAGGCTAACTGGGGTATGTGGGAAAATGCCTCTTTGACCAAAAAAAAAAAAAAAAAAAATTAAACAAATTGAGTAAATAAACATAGAAGCCTATGTCTCAAGATTGGAAAAAAAAGCAAACCAAACCAAAACCGAGATATGTGGTGGATCAAAGATTAACGTCATTCAGGAGCTTAAGGAAGCCCTGGATGAGCAAAAGGCCGGCAATGGAGCTAATGTCAGAAAAAAAAAAAAAGTCATTTTGGGGTTGGCAGCTCAAGGCTGGAGGTGGCTCCAGCCATCCCTCCAGTTCCTGGTGGTGGTGTTGGCTGGTGGTGGGGCTCCTCGTGCCCTCCCACCCAGCTGGTGGGGTCCACCAAGAGCGGTGACCTACTCCGAGGTGTCAGAGAGGTGTTCCCTGCTTCCGAAATGGTCAACCGTTTGGGCTTATTGCGGGTTATTGATCAAAAGGTTGGTTGTGCGTGGCTCCATGTGTGATGTTCTCTGAGTGAAGAAGTGTTTCCTAATGTCTAGCCTGAACCGGTGGATGATGATCTGGGGTTGCGGCCCCTCGTGTCGTGTCTTGCTTCCAGAAAGGGTTCGGCCCCTCCGTCCCCTCCGTCCCCTCCGTCCCTGCCCACGCCACCCTTGAGAGCTGCTCTCAGATGCTTCCCCGTGGCCAGACCCAACAAACCCTTTGCATTGCAAACCCCACATTTCATGTGCATTTACACAGCTTTGACCTTTGCGGGTGAAATGGAGTTAGACACCAACGGTAACGTTATCAGGAAGAAGGAGGAGGCTGGCTTCTAGGCGATGGCTTAGAGAAGAGTTTCGTTGACTTGAGTTTTTGCTGGCTCCTTCTCCTGTCATAGGTGACGCCGTGTGTTACAAGATTTTTATGGGATCATTATAGCCCTTTTTACCTCATTTTTAAACAAAAGCAGCAACTGGAGAATCTCAAATATATTCGGAGTTGGTGATGAATGAGCCCCAAACTGCTTTCCTTTAGAAACTGCACTGCAAAGGCTCTGGTTTGAGATCTCTCTGAAATACTTTGAAGTAGTACTAAAGCAGGAAGTTAATTAGACCTGCTTTGATATCTTACAGCGTGTTTTAACAGCTGCTTCGGAGGCAGCTCGAACAGTTAAGAGCCAGCATGGTTTAGTGGTTGTCCCGAGAGCCTGCCGTTGCCCCGACCAAAATGCCTCTGCGTGTCATGGCCACAGCTGGTTGTTTTCTTTCCGAAGAGCTCAAACGCGCTTGCATGGGGACTTGGGAAAATAAAATGGCCAAACCTCATTGGACTGCTGCTTTTTGTAATGTTTTCTAAGTAATAATAATAAAATCCCTTGATGCTGTGGTGTCGCAGCCACGGTCTGAAATTTCCCTGTTCCTCACTTCTGCTTTCAGTTGTCTTTCTCCCGAGTTCTCCAGCAGGCTAACATTTTCCATGGCTTGTTTGCATTTAAATGACTTCCCTGGATATTTTAAAATGAAATCATGGCAGTGAAGAAGTCTGAGCTGTCTCTTCTTGGTAAAGAACCCCTATACAGCCCAAAAGCAAAGGTTTTTGACCCTGTTGGTCCACCTTCTTGGAGGAAAGCCCTTGTGCTTGCTGGCAAACACAAATTGAAGTCTTGTACTGTGATGATTAGTGGTTGGGTTTGGGCAGTGTGTTCTGTCATGGAAAAAAATTGACCCTTCTGACGTTTTTCCTCACCGAAGCTGTAGCTTCGATAACTTTTATCCTCCTTTCTTGTCTTTTGACTGAACTTTAATCTTATTACTCGATTTTTGTTTGTTGTAGTTTTGATTGAACGAGTGGTGCTTTGGAGTTGCACACTACACATCAAGTCCTACTCTTAGTCTTATTCCTTGAAGCCCATCACCATGTCAGACAAGGAGGAAGGAACGGAGAAATCTCGCATGTTATTTAACATGCATGTGCAAATCCTCGTATCACCTCTCTCTTGTGCTTCCTTCCCATGGTTTTAGGTGAAACGAGAATGCAGCGTTAAGGCTGGAGAAGGCAAAAAGTCCCAGGTCAGCCTTTCTGCCCTACAAGGCAGTTTCTCGTTATGACTGCATCCTTCTGGGCAGCGTGACAGTCTTTGCCGTAAACATAATGAGACCGGCTGCACCTTTTCCTAGAACGACAATTGCTCAGGGGCAGCATTTTACCCCAGTGTGGGGGTTCAGCCTTGCAGAGCAGCTCCGGTGGTTCCCTCCGTTGTGTTCTGCCCACGTTGGGTTGATCTTAAGGAAGGTCAATGTCTGAGTATAGAATTTTAATTTTTTTTTTTTTTTTTTTGACTGGAGAGTAAAATAAATAAAATTGAGAAAAGGGAGGGAGTTCTAGCTTGCATAGCTGCAACCTATCTCTTTTAACTTAATGCATGTGTACCTAAAATGGGGGGAAACGTATATTGATCACACAGTAGGGCTGAAAGCTCCCTTAATTACGGGAGGTGGGGAGATACCAGGGCTTTTTTGTTACTCATTGTTCCTCCTCTTTTTGCTTTGCATGAACTTTTAGGAAAACATCCCACCAGGGCTGAGCTGTAAACACTGGGCATGTCGGTGGGGGCTGTAAATCTGTGGGGCTCTGCTGCAGTCAGTCCGGTTAACAGCTGTGGGAGGACCTGGCCTTGCAGAATCACCCGTGCACAGGACCAAAGCCCTGGGGAGGATGAGCAGCCTTGGTGTGTTTCTTCTGGAGGTGCATTTCAAGGCAAAGCTGGAGGACAAGTCCCACCAAAGCCCTGTTGCACCTCCCGAGCATCTCTGCTTTCCCTGCCGGGATCAGCATCGCTGCTGCTACCCCTTGGCCCTGGACCTGCCGCCTCCTGCGATGGCTCCAGCAACATCTGCTTTGTCCATTAGCCACTCTCCTGGCCTCCAGCCCTCCCCTTTGCTGCTGTTGATTAACAGCAACTTCCTTCCCAACCTGAACACGTGCGCTGAATGTGTCGGTCGTCTTGAAGTATTGGGGGGGAGGGTGTGGGTGTGTGCACACATAAATATGTAAATAGCATGGACTGGTTTCCCTGTTAGGCATCTTCTTGGAAAGGGCTGTGGGGCATTGGAACAGGCTGCCCAGGGCAGTGGTGGAGTCACCATCCCTGGAGGGGTTGGACAGACGGAGATGAGGTTCTCAGGGACATGGGGTAGTGCCAGGGGTGGGTTATTGTTGGACTCAATGATCTTGAGGGTCTCTTCCAACCTCAATGATCTTATGATTCTATGATCTTGGGAACCCTTCTGCTCACTCTGAGGCTGGGATTGCCTTTCAGCTGCTTCCCCTCCTCGGTTATTCCTGAAGCCATGAATACTTGCACCTAATTTAAAACATGCCAAAGCTGAGGCGTGAGGCTGGTGTTAACTACTTGTGCTTGTGAGCCGTCTATCTGGTTAGCTTCAGTAACCAAATCGATGATTAGGCGAGGTTTTGGGGAGGACTGCGATATCTTTGTATTTTGCCTGATACAGGGCTACACAGGTGCTTCTTTTGGGGTCAAAATCAATGCTTTTCTTGCAAAAGTCAATGGAGGTGTCTACAGGTGTCTCCAGTTGGAGGGGCTTCAGCCAACGCACTACAGGGTATGGGGAGAAAAGACCAAGAAGATGAAATAGCTTGTAGCTGATCCTGGTCAGCTTGTACCTGATGACTGGTAAAAGCTACCACTGCTGTTCTGCAATCTTTGAACTTGCTATTGATTATTAATTCTATTCGTTGTGCTATTTGTATTTTGCGGGAATCGTCACTGGTTTCTCCTGCCATGGAAAACTGATGTCTGTGTTACAGTTCATAGAACACTGACTTGTCTTTCTGGAAAGAAAGGGAAGTTGTTCAAGTGTGACTGTGTTTGGGGTTTTTTGGTTTGTGCTGTTTGTTTGTTTTTTAAATATAAATGATCCTTTGCACCTTTATTTTTTTTTTTCACCCAATATCCCAGATATGAGACCCTTTAAAGCTCTAGAAAAACAGTTGCCTTCAAACATTTTTTCAATTAGCACGTTGTAGTTCCCTGTCTTTGGGTGCCAACGCTACCAAGATGTTGGTGCATTGTCCATCACTACAAGATGAATGTGTAGGTGATGATACATTGACTTGTGGGGAAGACAAAGCCCATCAAAGAAGGGAATAGCTCCTGTGAGAAGTGCTAGACACGGGATAGCCTGGGTTTGTGGGACATCAGCTGCTTTCCTATTGAATGGACATTCCATTGGTTTAATGCAGGATGTGGCTGCATCAGGCTGTCTCCAAAAGAAGAGACTAAGAGGAAGTCATGCCTCCGTGTAGCACAGCATCGTGACGTGGAGGCAAACCAAAGCACTTGGGAACACGAAGGGATAATTTGGTGAAGTGTCTAGTGGAGGAAAGAGGATGTGGCTTAGGATCAGAGAATTATTTAGGTCAGAAGAGCCTTCTGGGGGTCTCTAGTCCAATCTTTACCCAAAGCGAGGCCAGCTGTGCCAACACTACCAGCTTCTGCCTGCCAATGGCATGACTGAAATCAGGTGGGATGGCTTTCCTGGGATGTCAGGCTGCTGAGTTCAAAGACTTGCTCAGGAAGGTGCTTGGCCTCCAGGATCCTTCCTCTTGCAAATGCTGTCTGTCACTAAGCCACTGAAAATGTGGAGCGGGACGGGGCAGATGGTCTTGAATGCCTAAAGGTCAATGTCCTTCCAGGAAAAAAAAAAAAAAAAAGGCATAATGGTGTTTAGCTCATGCTTGAGAACAAACACAAAACTGCACTGGCTGTTGAAATTGCCATCTGCAATAGAGGGAAAGGGAAGAGCGTGTTTACCATGGCAGGCTTGAGGGTGATGCAGGCCGTCAAATTATAAAATACTCTTGGATTTGCTAAATGTTGTAGATGGTAACTCCACCTCGGAAAGTCTCATGGTGCAGATGAAATCTATCATTGACTCAACACAAAATGAAACTGTGCATCGGTGTAGGAATTGGCTGCTGTTTGGTCTCAGTTTGTCAAGACTTGCTTCAAGGATGTTTTACCAGATGCTCCAAAACCTGGAACCCAGTAAGGAAGGCTGCACTGGAGAAAAAGCCAAGTTGGCAGAGAGGGAAGTGCAGAGAGTTTGGCTTCCATTTGAAGTGGAAATGAAACCAAGCCTCGAAATAGTCTGCAAGAGGTGGAAATAGCAAACAGAGAGCCATGGGTGTCAATGAGATGTTAGGAGTTGTTAAAAACTGGCAAGGAAGTGGATATAAATGAGAAGGAATTTTGGACCAGTGGAATTAAAAGGAGAAGACAAATGCCACCGTCTCCCCTTCACGCTGCCGGTGTCACCATTAGGAAACCTCAGCCTTCAGGTGGAGTCGATTCACAGTGGATGAGGTTAAATGGTTAGGATTAGTCCTTAGAAGATAAATTACATTGGGGTGGATTGACCAGGAAGGTGTTAGACCTTCTTAAAGCCAGAAAAATCTCCCTTGGGACGCTGTGCTGGTGGGGGAGAGGCATGGTGGGCAAACGCCCTCCCCTGTCGCTGTTTGAATGAAAAGCAGCCACCACAATGCCTTTGGCTTTTGGACAAGTAGATCCTGACAGCTCTGCAGAAGCCTGAGGAGCTTGAAGAGCTGCTGAGAGCTACCAAAACCCATTATTGAGGAATAGCGTAATTAATACCGCTTGGTGGGCAATCATGGAAAAACACCTAGTCCAGCGTTTTCTGCTCATGATTGGCAAGTTTTAAATGTTGAATCTGACAGAGATTAAATACATTTGACTCTCTTTAAGGCATTGCATGTGTCCTGCATGTCCTGCAAAACAGACTGAATAGGAGACGTCTAAACATGTACATGGAACACATTAACGGGATTAAAACTGGCTGGTGAGTCTGGACATCCCTCTAAGTGGAAATAATCGAAGGGTGCAATTCCCATAGCGAGGGTCTGCCCTGGATTGATTCTTGGCCATGTGCTATTTTTTAAATTCAAAAAAAAAAAAAAAGCCATTTTGGTGGTATTTGCATTACACTTCTGTGCCGCTCTGTGGGGAAAAGCCTTGCCAGTGTAGTTTTCATGTTTTTATGAGCTTTCATGCTGATGAGCTTTTTCCAGCGCTGGCCCTGGTCCCTGGACCCGTTTGGTTGTAGTGCCGGGTTGGCCAGGCTGTGTTCCAGCCCTGTGTTGCACAATGGCTGTGGGTCCTCGGCTGCTGCTCAGACTCCCCATCCCCACGTGCAGCTTGTTCCCGCATCCTTGCACCGGTGGTGGTGGTGGTTGCTGCTTTTTTACCTCGCTTTGGCAAAGGGTTGTTTTGGAACGACCAATAAAATAAAATTTTAAAAAAGCACTCTACAGAGGTAGTCCTGTAGACAAGAGCTTGCATGCGAATAAAATTAAGATAACGCTCGGAAAAGCCAAGTAATGCCGAATTTGGGTAAATCCTGCTGAAGCTGCCTGGTTCCTCTGCTGCCACTGCTGAGGCTGGCTGTGGAGCTGAATAACAGCCTTGGTAGCAAGCCAACCAGACGCTATTCTTAAAGTAAAAAGACAAAAAAAAGCACATTAGGATCAAATATCTGCTAGTGGCCTTGGTGTCACAGGCTGAGGTTGCAGCACAGCGGGGACCAAAGCAGAGGCTGCAGCTCTCCGCTGTCTGCAGGTACCACTTTGGCTGAAAACCCCGTGAGAAACCTCTTGCGTGACAGCCCAGCCACGTCCTGCCACCTGTGCAAGGAGGGATGGTGCAGGTGGCAGGAGTGTGCTGGGTCATTGGCTCTGGGACTGTAAATGAGCACTGATGATGGGGAATTAAAATTTAAAAAAGCCCATATGGTGGAATGGATGGCCTCAGCTGAACTTCCAACTGGTGGTTGTTAAGGCCAAATTCCCACTTGCACATCAACTTTCAATAGATGCTGAACAAACGTTTTTGAGTAGACCACAGTTTTCATGACTGTTTTGAGGGGGGAAAAAAAAAAAAAAAGCAGGATCTGCCATGACATCATCCTGGATAAAGTTTAGTGATGGAAAATCTTGGGAAGGAAGGGATCTTTAGGGCCAACGTTGCACCTACAGCAGGTTGCTCAAGTGAGTTGGGGCAGTCCTGAGGATGGAGAACACCCACCCCTTGGGGACCTGTCCTTGGGACACCCCACTTGCATGGGGAAGATCACGCTTTCCCGTGCAGTGCTTGGTGCGCCTGGTAAAGAAATCAAGAAGCACAACTGTCAACACTTACATTTGTGTCTTAAATTCCTTAAACAGTCTAAAAGTCTTGGTTAAATCAGGTCTCCCTTTGAAAAATCAAACCCTACTTGTCAGGTGACGGAGTATGACCTTGTTGAACCGTGATGCCCTAAGAGCAACCAAACCACTAACAGTGGACATGTGGTTATTTTTGGATGTGGAGTTCCTATTATTTGGTTTGTTCTCGGTTTTTCTTGAGCAAGCTTGGCCGTGGAGATCTGTGGTTTCTTTTCTGGATTTTATAATGGGGACCAAATTGAGACACCTGAAGCATCAGCATGGTTTGCTACTTGACTCAACAGACCTCCGAAAAATCTTCTCCTCAGAGGGAATCTGGGGGAAGGCAAAGGCTGTTACCTTTTAAGGTAACAGGCACAGTATTTTGAAATGGGTGTACGGAAATCCTCCCTGCAATATGTATTTCTTTTCCACAAAATCCAGGGAATGTATATATGCATTTTTGGTGTGTTTTCCAGAGGTGATTGCAAGCGTTTGTGCACAGCTGCAAAGACGAGATGCCGCGTGCAGGCTGACTCAAAGCACCGAGGTTTGAATGATTGATTTTATTTAGAAAGTTTCAAATCCACTCACTTTCCAACTGTGCTGCTTGTGCTCATTTATTAACTTCCTTCTCCACCTCATTTACTGTGCGTCAGATGTTCACACCCAGGAAACGTGTGCTTGCATAACTGAAACTTTTGCAACTTGAATGTTCAGTGGTAAATTCAGCTTCTAGTTTTCTTTTTCTTTTTTTTTCTTTTTTTTTTTTTTTTTCCGAAATTGTACTGTGCAGCCTCTGCCGCGTGTGCAGATCTGTAGTACTAGTGTGCTATTAATTCCTAGGGCTGAGTAAAACAGACCCACTCTCTTCCTCTGGCAGGTGATAAAAGCTCTGAAAACCAGCTCTGTGTAGCATGGGAATTGGCTGGTTTTTGAGGGGGGAGGGAGGCAAACAAAGCATTTTGAGCGAAAATGTGAAGCAATGGCTGCACAGATAAGAGCCAGGTCTGCTCCAGTTTTCATTCTTGAATTCACTTGTTTCATTTGGGGGATCAGCATTGTCTAAGTACCACAGATAAATACCTGTGGCAGCCAAGTTCTCATTTGAAGATCACTCATTGCACGCTATATTAGAAAAAAATAACTATTAAGTCTATATTTTTAATAATACTCAGGGAATTATCTTGTCACATACCCATAGTTTCAGTATGAGGGTTTCATTGTTTGGAGGGCGCAAGTAAAGGAGGAATGTGCTTTGCATCCTGTAAAAGCATTACTGGTTCTGATCTTTAATTTGCAGCTCCCGTTTTCCAGGAGATGTCTGCCCTTGCTCCTGTGTGCAGGAGCAGGGATTAGATTCCCCCGGGGATCTACTCCCCAGCAGGGATCTACCTCCCCGCGGGGATCTTGCCCCGCTGTTCCCAGCATCGCTCCGTGCTCTCCCAGCTCCTCACGCTGCAGGATCTCCACCCTGGGCTCCACAACAGGGTCAAGTTCTGCATTTGCACAAGTGATGTCCCCCACGCAGCCAGCTGAGCTACTGGGTCTTGGGAGACGGTGACTGCACTGACGCTGCCGAACTGCTTGTTTTTGACTTGTCGGAGTGTCGCGTACCCAAGCACTAAGGGAAAAACCCTCAGTATTGCGTATGCAGACATGAGGGGGTGAAGAGCCTTGTCTGAGTGTTTTGACGAGACAAACGTTACTTTAGCTGCATATCATAGAATCATAGACTAGTTTGGGTTGGAAGGGACCTTTAAAGGTCATTGAAGTGACTTAACTTCGAGCTGATAAATGTGGGGGTTTAGTGCAAGGAGGGTAAGGGGGCTTTGCTTCCACCTCTTGGTGAAGAGGGAGAACAGCTACAGAGCCACAGCACCTGGTCAAGCAGATGCTCACCTGGAGACCTTGAGCTGTCCACAGAGAAGGGGAAAAGGTGGGCTCAGACCATGGAGTCCTGGCACAGGTCATCCAGAAACCAAGGGGGATCTTTGCTCTCCTTTGCCGCTTGGCTGGAAAACGCCACGGCTGCTCTGGTCCTTTGGTAGGACCAAAGACTCATACTGAGTCCATCTTGGGGCACCCAGGCTGGAATTTGCTCTTGTCTGAGTGGGATTAGCAGGTTGTAAGGGAAGGTATCGTTTGCCTGTGGATGTAGGGAAAGAAGAAATGCTCTGTTGTCTAGGCTAGGCTCCCACTATGGGAGCTCCAGAGAGCCACCAGGCAGGACAACCTCTGCTCCAGAGTTAGCATGGGGAGCATCAGCTGTTCTTCTGATGGAGACCTGATATTGCACTGTCTCGGGCAGCGTATGGAGAGAGAGGCTGTTTGAATGATGCTCTTGCCATCTGCTGCAAGGTTGACGTGTTGGTTTCCTATGGAATCCTCGCTAGTCCAGGGAGCAGAGCAGATGCTCCACTGTGGACCTAACTCATTTTGAGACAGTTACAGTTCTCGCACACTGTAAGAGCAAAATTATTTCCAGATTAAGCATACATACCTGAGGTGTTATTTAGAGCATGCAATTCATTGCTTTTCAGTCGATTGCAATCTAAAAAGAAGAGATGCATGTAAAGATATGAGGTGAGACGGGTTAAGATTGCAATCTAGCAAGGTGCTGAAACGTGTGCAGTGATGAGAGAATTATATGGACTCAACTGGCTTCTGTATTTAATAGATGTGCAGATACAGCTGTCCTGAAAGGGAAGCACTGACTCGCAAGAATCCTCCTTTTGAGTAAGCAAAGCTGCTATAACAAAATCCTGTAATGATACACGCAGGCTTGTACCTACCATACATCACACACACTGTCATTGTCTCAAACATGTGACGTTCCGGAATGACCCCTGTGATGAACTGTGGTCCTAAATTAGCAGTAACAAATCACAGATGGTTCAATATCAGCACTTTGCTTAGCAAAGCAGTGCGTGTGTTGCCTGCATATGTAGCATGCTGAAGGCCCTATCTGAAACCACAAAACAGAACAGCTCTGAAATGAAATTTGTGCCCTGGCCAAAAATGTGGAAAGAGGAGCTCGTCGGACCTTCCCTTAGGTTGTTCGGGGTGCAACACTGGGTTTGCTGCATGGTGAGTAAATGCCACATTGGGAAGCAATGTAAAGGTTCAGTGGTGGAATCAGAAATACGATTTATGACCCGGGTTTGGGTGAGAATGTGTTACTGGTTGTGTGGATAAAGCATCTCCATCACCAGGGAAATATATCCCCTGAAACAGCAGGATGACCAGTGAGAAAACAATTTGGTGTGATTTCCCAACCGGAAGGTTCAGAGCCTGGTGGGATCAACGGAGCTTTGCAGGTGACAGCAGAGCCTAAGGGTTCGCAGAAGTGCCGTCACAAGCTTGGATGGGAAACTGGAAGTCGGATCACGAGCAAAAAGGGTTTGGGAACTCCTGCTCTGCGGCTGGTGGCGGCGGTCAGCGCCCTCGCAACGTGCAAATCCCTCCAAGGCAACGTCTTAACCATCAGGTCGTGCTACCTCGCCAAGGTCAGTAACTTAGACACAACCACAAGCCTCGAGAAGGGGGATCCTGGACTGGGAAGAAAAGGAGAGAGTTGCGTCCCAGATCAGGTAGTAAACCAAAGGTGGAAAACCCAGGTTCAAGTCCATGAGCTGAATTATAGCAGAAATTTAAGTCCGCGTGTCCTCCCAGAAGGTTTCCAAGCACCGGGATGCTGTTTATTCCTACAGAATTCTACGAAAAGCTTCAGTTTTAAGAAATCTAAGTTTTTTCCGGAAACGTTTTGTTATGGAAAATGTTCAAAAGAACCTGAAACTATAAGCTTGCTAAGAAAAAGTGTGTATTATTTCCAGCATGGTGGGACTTCCCACAAGCATTCAGTGAGTTGTTTTGATGCGTTTGTTAGCCTGTGGCCGTGTTCTAACCACTCAGGTCTGCTGGGCCCTCGTTCTCCTGGCTAGTGTGGAGGTTTATGGACTGCCCTTGTCCTCCTCACCATGAGGGTTTCATACACAACCTATGTGGTCTCCCAGTTCTCCTACTTTCGGCTTTTATTGGAGTAGAGAAAATGGCAGCTCGCTCCAAAGAGATCACACCTCTTGCTGATGCTATCTGGCGTTTTCACGTTGTTGTCATTTCTCAAGCTCATTTTTGTGGTCTGGCGCAAGCACGTGTCAGGGCATCTGAGTTTTGGTGCACCACAGGCATCACCTGCTTCTGAACCGCCGCTAGCTGGAGGAAAGTGTTTAAAATGCAAAAGACCTAAACAGCTAGAGAGGAAAGCATGTTACTCGGAAATCAGAGGGAGCCACCCATTTGCCTTTTGGGTGAAGAATGGGGATTTTCAGTATTTGGTCTGGATGTGGCTGGGTGGTGTTACAAGCTGGGCTTTGGTCCCGGGGAAATCAGCTTTGAGCTAATCAGCTCTACAAAACCTCCATATTTATTTGGTACTTTTTTTTTTTTTTCCCTATCCTTTTCTTTTTGTTTGATAGTGGGTTTTGGTTTTGTTTTGGTCGTTGGGGTTTTTTTGGTGTTTCGTTTGTTGGTGGTGGGGTTTGGTTTCGTTTGGTTTGGTTTGGTCTTCCCAACTTCCTTCGGTGTCCATAGCAGAAAGAACAGCCTTTACAGCAGCTGCCGAGGGAGCGAGACGTGCAGCGGAGGGAACACCACGTTCCTCCTGCGGCATGGAGCTTGGCTCCGGGGGTGCTCGCTTCAGGTGGCGACATGTGTGGTGTAGGTGCCACGAATGACTCACGGATGACTGCAATGCTTGAGATTTCTTGCAAGGGGTTGATCTAAGGTGAAGAGAGAGAGAGAGAGAGAGAGAGAGGAAGGAGGGGTCTTACACGACTCTGTAGACTTGTTCTTCGAGGTTGATGTAGAAGTCATTTGCCTGTGAATTTCTCCCTCTGGCAAAGCCGAGCCTTACAGCAAAATATTCTCAGGAGTTCTAAACTGGTAAAAGCCAAGATGACCAACACGTTCAGCAAACTGGACATTTCCTACAGTGTGTTTGAATGCAAATAAAGTCTTTATATAATGTCCCAAACTGCTGTGGAAACTGTTCCAAAACTGGAATTAAGCTTGTGCAGCCTACAACTGCTTCCACAGGAACTTATTTAGGTCTACGGGAGTGCTGCCTTCAAGCTTGCTCTGTCCTCTGCTGCCCATATCTCTTTTGGAGCACCAGAAGAGCTGGCTGTGGTTCCTGTAGTTGTCAGCATTATTTCCATCTTGTTTCAGAAGTATAGCTTGGCCTTGTGCAATTGGGATGGATGGATGGATGGATTGAAGAAATGCCAAAATGATGCACATTTGCTATCAAATACAATTTTTAGACCTTACTGCTTATCACTAGCCCGGACACATAACCATGGTTGTAATCACATGGGTGCTACAACAGATGAGACAAAGGCTTAAGACTATATTGGTGGAATTTCTTTAACCTGATGTCAGCAATACTAAGCTATGGATGGGCAATCTGTGAGTCCATTTGAAAAACATGAGCAAAGAAAATGACACAAAAGATCAAGGTTCCCCTGTGTCCTGGTGCAAAAGCTTTGGAGATGCCAGAGGTTGAAGCAGCCCTGCATTTCTTAAGGTCTAAAATTCACATCTACCTCTGGTAGCTTGGACTTAACCTTAATATATGCAACTGCTTTGGCATGTTACACTAAGGCTCTATCTGGATGGTGTTGCAACGTCCTTTGGGCTGCGAGAGAAGACAGCACTTGAAATATGCATGTTTGAGCAAGTTCAATGCAGCTTGCCTTTGCTGGAGCCTGACTTCCTTCCTTGGACGAAGCCAGAGATTTGTGGGCTCTAATAATGTGGCAGCTAACCAACTTGGCATATAGAAATGAGAAGGGCGCGTCCCTGTTCCAGTTGCATAAAATGTCAAGAGCGTGTGGAGAGTAGATGAAGGTAGAAGGAAGGCATAGTTTATTTTCTTTCCTGCTAAGTGCATTGTGTTTCTTGTTGCTGAGAATGATTTCATAATTGCAAGCATATGCTGAAAATTTCTGGGTATCAGCAGAGAGTTGAGGTCTGGACCCGTGGCATTTAGAGGGGGGAAACTTGTGGCAAAATATCTTGACATTTTCACGCAAAGAGCAAAGGAAATAGGCATTGATTATGGTCACTGGTGTCATTGGTTTCCTGCGTGAATTTGTCCCAACCTTTCCTCTGACAGACACTGTGGTCACCTCTGCTCTTGTGGTCAGCTACCATGGAGCTGGTATGGGATGGATGTTCATCACCGCCAGCCACATGGTGACCTGCTTGGCCCACGGTGATCTCCAAGAACAAAACATGGGCTGTTCTTTGTTTTCCAGCTTTTTGACAAACTCAGGGTCATGTTTTTGAGCTGCACCCTGTAGCCATGTGGACTAGATGTTTTCTTCTGACAGCAAGGAGAATGGATACTGGTGTAACTACTGGTTTTCAGGAGCGGAGGCTTTAAAACAAATCATCAGAAGTTACAAAACTCGTTGTAAAACTGAGAGTTCGTGTTTCACTCGTTACTGTTCTTCCAAATGTAAGACCAGAGAGCATTTCCACATCATTGTGACAGTGCTCTTCCCCATGAGGAAAAAATGCCTTTGGTCTGTTGGGAATGACAAACAATGCTGGCAAATGGAAAGTCAACAAGGCTAAAATCAAAATGCTTGTATTTATAATTGCTTTTACCATGGTCCCTGGAAGGCTCCCACTGCAGATGCAGGGTCTTGTAGGGTTAGGTGCTGTGCAGAAATAGAACAGAGCATAATCCCAGTCCCAAAGGGTTTGAGCTATGTGGGACTCCTCCACTGGCCAGACTGACACTGACACACTTGGAGTCCGTGTCATAGCCATACTGGTTTTAATTGGAAAAAAAAAAGAAGAAATAGACTTTTTTTCAATTGCAAATTAAATTTCTTCCGTCTTGTCAATGGCTCTTGGATGGCCACTGTGGAAAGATCCCTTTGGTGAGACAAAAAGCCTACAAAAATAACAGAAATGAACGTCTGCAGCTGAAGAGCTTGGCTGAGACTTGAAAAGTTTGCTTTGGGTGGGAGCCAGGTCCTGCTGAGGTCTGCAGGAGTTTTGCTCTTGGCCTCGGTGGGGCCAAGCTTTCACCCCTGGAGATCATGTCCTGAGGAAGAATTCAGTCTAAAATAATCTTCAAAACTTGTATTGCTTGACTCACAGCCTAGCCTTTTTTTGGAGACCGAGTGGCGTTGTGTTTCTGATTGACTCAGATTGCTCCCCTCAGCATCTTCCAGGGGTGAGCTCTCAACAAAGGGCCAAGCACAAGGGAGCATCAGGTGTGGACAGGCCTGCTGCTGGGTTCCTACACCAACAGCTTCTTTGATTGTATGACCAGAAGGACTTCTGGGGTGTCTGCTTAGGCTGTATATTTTTGGTGGGAGATATGCCTTGGAGCCCCAGAACATGAGAGAGCCACACTGTGGTCATGGCCAAGGTCTGGAGCGTGGTATCTCTGGGAGATCCCTTCCTCCCTTCTGCAGATGTCCTTTTGGTCAAGCAACTTTTTGAAAGGGGAAAAGAGAAATGGTAAATAATCCCTACTACGTGTGCATGGACTTCCTGATTGTTTTCCCATTCTTGTTCAGGACATAGTGTCAGGAAAAGAAACTTGTTCAATTTAGAGCCCTGAAAATCCTGGAGATGCAAGGCCAGGTTTTTCCCTTGGTATTAAGACCTTCTCTAGTATCACACTTAAGCGGTATGTAATTATCAGGATTCACAGCAGACTCTGAAATATTTTTTTTCAAGAAGTTCCCTTTTGAAAACCTTGAAAGCTGTTTAAGACAGAGGTTTACAGTGTGTAGGCTCCATTCTGTTGCACTTGGAGTTGTCCATGGAGTGCATGATTTAGACTTGAAAAAAAATTAATCTGTGAATCAGTGACTGCAATATGGGGTTATCAAACATCAAGAGGCTCCTTCAAATCTCCGCCGAGTCATGCTCTCTAAAAAGTGTGTGTTTGTGTGTGGAAGAATAAGATGAATAAAAGGAAATCTGAGCGCTTAAAAAAAAATTATTTTATTTTTAGAAAAATTATTTCTTTTAGCTAGGACAGCTTTCATTTTCTTTGCTCTAAAATAAAGCAATGATATGGTCCTGCTGTGCCTCAGGCTGTCCGCTTAAAATAAAGGGCGGACCAAAAAGACGGACCATCTGGCAGCCTGTGCAGTGGGAGCGTGCCAGTGCAGTTTGACGTGTAAGAGCATCCTTTGGACGTATTTTTGAACACTGGTCAGTCCACTGAGGTTTGGTTTTTTTCGTGTCTTGAGTTGATGGCAACTTCTCAGAGGCTTTTGCTTTGTGTTCTAGTCTTGGTCGCTTCCTTCCTATTTCATTACAGGCTGAAAGGGAATGCCAGGACATGGCAGCTTATCTTCCCCCCCTGTGTCTGGCACAAAAACCACCTCCTCAGAGGGTGAAAGAAATGCATTTTCTCTCAGGTTTGGGGTTTTGTTTTGGTGCTGTTTCCCTGGTGGATTTCCTCAACAACCAGGGCAGCACTTTGCATAGATGGTTTTGCTGTTGTGATAAGTGCCTGTTGTGCTTCCCCTACCATGCAGGGGGTGATGGATGGTCTCTCACCTTCCCTTCCCTTCCCTTCCCTTCCCTTCCCTTCCCTTCCCTTCCCTTCCCTTCCCTTCCCTTCCCTTCCCTTCCCTTCCCTTCCCTTCCCTTCCCTTCCCAACCCTTCCCTTCCCTTCCCTTTCCTTCCCTTCCCTTCCCTTCCCTTCCCTTCCCTTCCCTTCCCTAACTTTGCAGGGGTGACCATGGGCACTGCTGTAGCAGCCGCTTTTGGGCTGAAACTGCTGCTGGGAGTGGAGATTTCTCTGGGTCAATGGTCTCCAAATTTTTTTCATCATGCACTCATATCTGCAAAAATTTTTGAGCATGAAGCCCCAGTGCATGTGTATATAGTTATTTATAAATTATAGACGTGTGCTACTGGAATACTAATTTTTTTTCCTGCAACCCAATGGATCATCTTACACATCCCACTTTTTCTTTTTCTTTTTCTTTTTTTTTTTTTTTTTTGTGGAAATTTTCATGACGCAAGCAAGATCAACTCCACCTCCTAAAACAAACTCTCAATGCTCCATGCAGCTTCCGTGAGGAGATGATTCTTGTTTTTTTGGAGGGTGGTGGAGAAGAACATTTGAAATCTGGTGCCGTTTTTCAAAAAGAACAAGTGTAGACACTTTTTTCTCCTCTCAACGTGACCCATGTAGAATGCATTGAAGGACTAAAGGACATCACAATGTTGTGGACATTTGTGCTGCTAAATGCTGTCGCTTTCATCAGCCATATGTACAGCTGCGTTCTTTTTATAGTGCCACATATGGCACTATCATAATTGAATTTTTCATAATAATTGATCTGACCTGTATCATTCTGTTCGCTTTCGCAGAGCTAATTCGAACAGATCGAGATTAGGCCTAAAAATACGGTCTGGTTAGCAGAGGAACCATAAAGAGCCTGACTTCACAGTGACGATGATTCACAATCTGTTTTGCCCAGTCCCGTTTGTACTATTTATACGTAGCACGTGGTCAAGGCTGATTCCAGATTTGTTTCCGTGCCATAAGATGTGACACGAGGGGAGCGGGTGGCTGCCTCTGTCCACGTCAGCATCGTTGTTCCCTCCAGCAAAGCCAGCAGGTCTAGGGCTGTGGTTGTCCCATCCCTGGTCTGGGGGATGCTAAATGCTCTTATATCATCTGCTTAGCTTCACACAGCAGGCTACAAAAATATCAGTGAAGAAAAAAAACTGGAATTGGTGAGCTGAGTCTGGCCTTGTATTTAGAGGAAAAACAAACCCTTCGGTGGTTTCCAAATCTCTCCTCGCTGAAGCCAGAGCTTGGCACTTTGTTTAAGACTCAAATGAAGAAATGGTGGTGCCAGGCTGCGGACAACCGAGAACATTAGAAACTGCCCTACAAGATTAGGAATCTGCTAAAATGAGCTGCAGCTCCTTTGTCTCCCAGTGCTCTCAGATGCAGCTGAGAATCTAGACCAGACTTTATTTTTGGCAAGGGGGAAAAAATAAGTCTCCTTTGATACTGTGCAAAAAATGAAAGTAAATGTTGAGCCCTGTGCCTTGAGCAAGAATCTCTTCTGCTGTATACCAGCAGTGTTTTAGAGCTGAAATCCACTTGCTTTGATCGCTGATGGGGAAAAAAAAAATTTAAAAAAAGACATTAAAGGGATTTATTGTGAAATTATGGATTTGATCCCTAGTAATCCTTTCTTTGGGATTAAACTTGGAATATCATTTTTGTGATGTCTGGAATTAGACCATGCTGCCGTAACAAACCGAAGCATGTGAGTTTTGCTGCAGGATGAGGTTGAGCTGTGAATGGAGCTGGGCAAATTACTTGCACAGAACAAAGCAGCTGATGAATTTACAATTCTATTTTTGATTATGCAAGATCTATAGGCAAGCGTACAAAAAAAAGACCTCAACCCAAAGCAGAAAAGACCCCAGACCCTCTCTTCTTCGTAGCTGAAAGTATGCCTGAGCCATTGGGATCTCTCAGGACTACTGGTTAGAGCATCTTTATTGAGTGTTTGCTGCTTCTGGGAGTTACAGGTTGTATCTGCTCCTGTTGGTGTGACTGCGTAGGTGAGTTTTTAAATGCTTGTGCAAGCTCGCTTGGTGTAGGTACGTGCGTGTGGCCACAGTACTTTCCAGAGAGGTTTGGCAAGCCTGAGTTTCTCTGCCCAAGCAGTGCCCACATTCACAAGCCTTAGGTCTCTCAACGCTTGGTTAATTTGGCTTGGTACGTGCTGAGAAGTCCTCCTGAGCAGTTTGTTTACGGGTGTATTAAAACAAAATAGGTACAAACTGTGCCGTGAAACCTTGGTATGTAACGCCGAGGTCCCAAATCTTTCACAGAAAGCTACTCCAAGGAACGTCTTTCAGTTTCCCTGCCAAATTTCAACTTTCCACACTCGAGGTGGGGCTGTAGATGGCTTTTAAACAGGGGGAAAGTTCTTCTGTGTTGTGCTTTGAAAGAGCTGATCTTTGAGAAAACAAAACAAAAAACGCAACAAAAGCTGTGGGACAGAGGGTAAGCTATGGAAAGGGAAAAATATTCAGTGCCAGCCCCATTCCTGGTTTTCTGTTGGACTCACAACCTCGCTTCTGGTCGCGAAGGTCACTCTGCCATCAAACTTTGATCAGGGGTTTCCTGTCATTGCACTGCTTGGGGCAAGACCCGCGTTGCCAACAGCCACTCTTTTGGGAGCTGTGGAGTGCCCAAGACAAATGAGAAGCACCCCAGGCGTTACCTTTTCTGAAAAAGCATTGCCTCCTGAAAGTGCTGGGGGTAGGACTGCTGTGCCGGCTCTCCGGGTTTGGGAAACTCATAGAGCACTTGAATTCCCATTCAAACTTCTGCTGCTAGCATGGGGATCCCTACCAAAAGAGACTTGTAAGGACTTCTTGAAACTGGGCAAAGCATGCCATGCAATCCCCTTGGAAGCAGCTAGTGACTACAGCCCATTTTCCAAAGGTAAAACGGTCTTCTGTTTCCTTTGAGGGATAAAGAAAAAAGTGTTAATCCTTTCCATTTTTGGTTCAGAGGGAGCGAGCTACTTTTCCTAGCAGCAACGTATACTGAAGGGTTACAAGCGGTGCATGAGGAGCTTGGAATAAATCCTGCTTGGCTGATGTTCAGAGGCTTTTCTTGAGTACACTGTGTCTGATTACGGCTGCTGACAGCCTTGTACACAGCGTACAGCAGACTCGCCTCCAGTACAACACCGTTGCGTGCCACCTGGCAGAACCGTGGGTGTAAACTACCGAGATCCAAAGACTGGCGTGAGAGTTTCTCCCCTTGGAACCCTTAGGAAAAGGCAGGAGGGATGATTCAGACGCACGGGCTCCTGCTCTGGTGTGTGTTAGTGCATGCGTCTTCTCTGCTGGTAGCTTTGCTTGTATATACCGCTGATGGGGGGTGTCCAGCAAGGACCCCCAAGCCCTCATGACAAGCCTTCATGGTGCTCCAGACCTGTCTGTGCACCACTTTTCTTCCATCCATTCAGTTTGCAAAGCCTGGTGCCGATTCCTTCCCTTTCAGCCACATCGTGGAACATTTACCCAGACTTCTCATGTTTCTACTGTAAAATTTTGCTGTTGAATATTTCCTGGCCCTTCCTTCCCCGTGCCTTTTCCCCCCACCTCCCACGCATGCCCTTGGACAGAGTGCACCCTCAGCAGCTCTACAGACAATGGCGAAGGAGGGGGAGTGGCTGATGTGCTGAAGAGCAGAACATCAGTCCAGAGGGACCTCAAGAAACTTGGGGATTCGGCCAACAGAAACTTCCTGAAGCTCGGCAGCGAGACGTGCAAAGTCCTGAACTGAGGGTGGGAAAACCCCATTGCATAGATCCAGGCTGGAAACCAACTGTCTGAGCAGCTCTCCTGGAAAGGACCTCGGGGTTACGGCACATGTTGAGTTGAATATGACCCAAGGTGGACTCTCACCGCAAAGAAGGCAAATCGCATCCTGGGCTACCTTAGGTGCAGCAGGAGGTCAAAGGATGTTGTTATCCCCTCTCTTCAGTCCGGGCGAGGTCACGTCTGGGTACTGTGTCTGGTCTTGGGCATCACACACAGATGTGGTGCTTGGAGTAAACCTGCGGAGGTCTCTGCCAGAAGATGCTGAAGGTGCTGACAGTTCCCACGGCCTCAAAAAGAGGGAGCAACCACAGAAAACAGCTCTCCTGGGAATACATACAGTGAGGTAAAGTCTGCATGGAAAACCACTAATTATATTGGTGCCACCTCTAATTCAGTGAAGAACCCGAGCCCCAAACTGCTGGAGCCTGGTAGAGCTTTCTGGAGGCGTATAGCTACGGGCTTGCACTGTTCCTCAGTAATAAATACTTGTCAGTGACTGCTGCTGCAGGCGTGATAGGTATACAGGTTTGAGCTACAGTGCTTGTTTTGTTCTTCTGCATCTCCTTGGGAAGCTCTTCCTCATTGAGAAGTGTGGCAGGTGGATAGAAATGTGCCCAGGTTTGGAGAAAACTCAGAGGAGCTGTTGAAGGTGGAGCTTGGGACAGTGCGCAGGAAAAACAAGGTAGAGGATTTTTGCCCCATGCCCAGATCTCGCACTTGGAAGGGCTGGGAGAAGAGCTGCTTTGAGGAACTTCCTTCAAGATGCCTCCTCTTGAATCTCCTTGGAAGTCAAAGTGTAACTTGGTGTATGTGAATGTGATTTGTTCTTCCTGGCCTCCTGGCTCAGTAGAGAACAACATGTCTGGAGGCATCATTGAGTTGTCTTCATTGCTTATTCTCTTGTGGGCCTGTGTTGGTTAAACGTACAGTCTTGTGCTTTTCCCTCAAAGATGCTGGAGCGCAAAATACACAAGCAGCCTTCCTGGAATATCACCCTCTCAAAGTTAAACACTGCTTATTTATTGAGAGAATTCTTGTTTAAAAAAAAAAAAAAAAGAGAATATGAACAGGAGGAAAAAGCAAACCGCAAGTACTGACTCTCAAATTACCGTGTTATCAAATATTTGGAAGTTTGGGGCCTGAAAGTAAGGGATGGAGCCACAAGTTTCCATTAGCAGACACAGCTTGACAAATGAATGAACATGCTAAGAGCTGAGTAACTCCATGGCAGTGCCAAACTCCCCTTGTACACTAGCCAGAACTGTACCCACAGAGATTTATTTTTTTTTTTTCCAACCTTCATTTAGTTTCTAGATTTGAACTCTTTGATCCAAAATTCCCTGTCAGCAGAGTGCTGATGCTTGGGAAGTTTGCTGGAGCTGATGAGTTAGCAGCATACCTGTACTAGGGATTTGTGCCAATATAACTTACACCTGTAACGAAGGAGCAGCTCACGGTTTGGGATGTCTGGACTGCACACCACACAACATCTGTTTTTTTCCCCAAGGGAGTTGCTTTCTACAGGACAGCAAAATCCACCATCGCCTTGAACTTGAGCAGTACTCGCAGAGGAAAATCACACTCACCTGTTGAGGATGAAGATCTGGGCTTCAGATTTTGGTGGTGATCTTCCAGCTTCCCAGCCTGGCATCCCACTTTCCAGTACGTGTTTTTCCGTGGAGGTTGTGTCTGGCATTAAAACTGGTTCTAGTCTATACTCACAGGTGACAACCTAGTGACACGACAGATGTGACTTGACCTTTGCATGAAGCAGAAGGGCACCCTAATTAGAGAATCTGCATCCCTACCTAGTAGAGGGGGACCACAATGGTGTTTGCAAATCATGTCATGTTTTGCTTGTGTTGTCTAAATAGCTGTGCGTGTAATTTTTGAGTAGCTGGGAAGAAGTTAGTCTGGGTCCTGTTATGTTGAGAGACAAAACAGTCGTCCCTGAGCACAGCGGTGTGCACAGTCCTTCCATGTAGGTAGGACCTAGAGAGGAGGCTCTTGTTCACAGTGGGGGCTGAATATCCAACCAGTGGGACCACGTACAGGTGGAGGCCTTCAAGGTCACTTTTAATGTCAGGTTTCTCATTGTAAGCACACTTGAGAATGAACATATGGGAGACTTGAGTAAAACAGGGCAGAATCTTGATATGAATGATGTGGGTACAAAAGGCCATAGAAACCATGCAAAGGCTGAATTTGGGAAAATACCCTCTCCAATTGAGAAAACCTTTGCAAAGAGATTTCCAGTTCAACAGTATTTCTTTCCTGAAACATGAGGGCATTACTCTTGCTTCGTTTCAAAGCATTGTGCTGTAAAACAAAAATCAAAATTAGGTTTAGCTTTTTAGCTTGTCACTGCATACAGAAAAGTTCATGCAGTTTGTGTTCACTTTTGGGCCCCTCACTACAGGGGCTGGAGCGAGTTGAGAGAAGGGAACGGAGCTGGGGAAGGGGCTGGAGCACAAGTGTGATGGGTCTGAGGGAGCTGGGGGTTCAGCCTGGAGAACAGGAGCTGAGGGGAGACCTTCTGATCTCTGAACTGCCTGAAAGGAGCTTGGAGCCAGGGGGGGTCGGGCTCTGCTCCCCAGGAACAAGCGCCAGGACCAGAGGAAACGGCCTCAAGTTGCACCAAGGGAGGCTGAGGTTGGATCTGGGGAACAATTTCTTCCCCAAAGGGCTGTGGGGCATTGGAACAGGCTGCCCAGGGCAGTGCTGGAGTCACCATCCCTGGAGGGGTTGGACAGACGGAGATGAGGTTCTTAGGGACATGGGGCAGTGCCAGGGGTGGGTTATGGTTGGACTTGATCTTCCAACCAAAATGGTTCTGTGATTCTATGGTTCTGTGCAAGGGGAATGAGGATCCCTCCCACCCCTGAGGACCTGCTCCCCTCTCTAGGTGCCTCTTCTCTGTTCCTGCTCATGCCATGGTCAGGGACTATTCTCAGATGTCCCCAGACTCCCCATGGCCGTACCAAACAATCCCAGGTCCCTCTCATCAAATTGTGGGTTGGGTGCTTCAAGCGCTAAGCAGTTTGGTAGAAGATTATTTTCAGCAGTCTTTCTGCCACTTCTGTTTCTGCTCCGCAGAATCAATACCTAATGCAAAGATACACATTTCATTATGTCACCACTTACCAGCAAAAAGACACCAATGAGATGCACGTGCATTTGATTACTTGATTTTTCTTGGAAGAAAAGGAGAGTTTCCACTTCCTATGGTGGAGCCTGTGCTCCCCAAGTGCTGTCTGCAGCTCAGGAGGGAAAATCCTCTTTACCACGTGGGCAGGGTAGGCTTCTGGTTACAGTCACGTAAAATCAACCTGTACCGTTTTAGCAGTGCCCCACGCACCAGCTGTGATGAGCTCTCAGTCTGGCGTCTCATGCGTGCACGCTTTGGTGCTTGCCAGCCACGCTAAATGTGGTTAGCTGCAGAGAAACTCGGTGCTGTCTCTCAAATTTACCGTTTATCACCAGCAAGATTTCAAGCACTTCCAGATAATTGCGGTTTCTGCCTGTCTAAGTGGTGTTTCAGCCAATCGTGTTGTGGAGAAAGGCACTATGTTTTGACACCGGCTAAGTCTTGCTCATCTTCTGATTTGTGGTTCTCGGAAACCCCTTTTGATCGCTGCCTTTGCTCTGCCTAACAGACACAACAAGAGCTGCCGTGCTTCGTGAGTTGCAGTTGATGATTACTGCTGGACTTATCTGCTTTTCTCTCTCTTTTTTTTTTTTTTTAAAGTGTATCCTGCTTAAGCATATCCTCACAGGTTCTTCCCTTACCTCTGACCAGCCCCTGGTCCCTCTCCTTTCTTTGGGGCTCCCCAAGTGGACAAATGGTATTCTTCTGTTTTCCTTCTCAAGTTCTAAGCTGGTTTGAAAGAGTCATGTACATGCACTTGGCTGGACCCCACATAGTGCCTCTTTCCTGCCCAAGAGGTTACATATAAAACCACGACACCCCAAACACACAAGCAGCAGTTGAGTATGAGCTCTCCTAGGGCCTCGTCAAAATTGGGAGCCACAACCTGACAATGCATCCAAGACAGCGGGACTGATACGATTCCTCAGGCCTGCGGTTTTGTCCCCATGCCATGCCCAGCTTGTGGTTTGTAGTTTACACCGAGGCCTTAAAACATTTTTCCCTCCTTAGAAGAACAGAGAAGATGTTGGCCTGTGCTTCAGCTGAATGGCCATTGGCTTCTCTTTCTTTGGAAGCATGGCATGGTATGTTATCAGGTCAGGCAGGCTAGTTCCTTGCATTTGACTACAGAGTTAGTCTCAGAGAGCTCCTTGCTCAGTATTTACTGTGTGTAAATAAGCCTGAGATGTTATTAAAGAGAGGAACAGACTGTAGGATTGAGGCCTGCTGTTGTAACTTGCTTTTTCTCTTTCCAGCAGATGTCCAAGCCACTGGGATGTCTGTGGGACATTTCCACGTGCTCTCATGTTGCCGGAGCCTTCACAGTAGCACCTTCAGGTTTCTGGGTAGGAGATGCTGAGGTACAGGAGAAAGGATTGGAGGTGGCCTTGAGTCAAAGAGAGCATGGGCGGGATTCCAATACTAAATACTCTGGGCTGTGAGGGAAAATTGCTGGTGCTGTCATGAGTACTGGATCTTAAGTCATGGTAGAAGTATTTAATTGCGTTTCCTCTCCCTGGCAGAAGCGAAGCAGCTGGGGTTTGGTTCTCTGAATATCAGAGTCTTCTTCCCCATTAACTGCATTTACTGCTCGTTTATCCTGCTGAACATCCAGTTTGTACAAAGGTTTGGTGTAGGAGCAATGAGAAGAAGGCACTTAACTTGATAGTGACACAAGAATAGTTTTTTGTTGGGGAAAAATAAGAACATCTCCTTGCCTTCCTCCAACCGTCTTCCCCCAGTAAGGACTCTTCCTCTGTCTCCTCCTCGTCATCTTCTCCTTGTTTGCTTCAACTTCAGTGCATGAAAACTGATCCCTTCTACCTTTCTAAAGCTTCCTCAGAGCATGGCTGTACGTTTGACTCTATATCACTGTGAGCAATTGTCCCTGAGCTCAGGGGAAGACCAGATAGACTCTCATGTCCCTCATCCAGTGGATACTTCCCATACAGTTGGGTAGCCACGGTATATCAGGCAATCGCCTTGGCGTCCAGCTGTGTGCGCAAAGCTGGGGATGAGGGTTTGCATCTGGAGCACTTCCTCACCATAGGTGTGATGGCAGCTTTGAAGTTAGCCCAGCCTTGCAGGAAAGGGCTGGGTGTCAGAGTTCTGCCAAGAGGGCACAAGCTGTCTTCTAGGGCTAAACTTTGAGACCCTTTTTTTGTGCGTGTAGGGTCGACTCACTGCTTCTTGACAGCAACGGAGTCGTGCCAACGGGAACACCTCTACTTCCAGAGATGTATGTGTGTGGGCTGTTTGTGCCCGCACCCTTGCTGAAACCAACCTGCCGCTTGTGGTTTTAGCTCTTGCAAAATATTGAGACCTAGAGAAAGACCTCTTGTGTTTCCAAAGAAGCCTTTATCTTTGCCCTTTATTTCTACCTTCATTTGTTTGGCTTTTGGGGCTTCTCCCACATGAGACAACTGTTGCTTGGACCAAATGCAGAGACTACTGCGTGCTGAGAGGAGGGGGAGCAGGGAGACCTCGATGTTTTTCAAGGAAAAACGGCACTTCAGCATCATTATTGGACTTCTATTGTTTTCAGTATCAAAGCTCAGTTTCCCTTTCACTAGATCCAGGACAAATAAAATACTACGAGCTGCGTGCAGTTGCTTTCATTCTTTCCGTTCTTTTTTTTTCATTGTGAGTCAGAGTGCTGAGGTTCTTGGAGAGGCTGGAAAGAGAAGAGTGCCTAATTTCCATGGGCACACAGAGTACCATCATCTGGACAGAGTTATAACAAGCAAAAATTATATGTAGTGTTTATGGTTATGAAGAAGCTCATTTTCTTGACCACATGAGGCATTCACAGATTCTGTAAGAGAGAAAAAAGGCTCAGGTTTTCATTAGAAGTGGCTGTTTGATAGACGAATAAGATCAAGCCAACAGCTGGAAAAGTGTCACCAACGCTGACATCGGCTCCGCTGCCTGGGCTGTGGCTCGCTGCATCGGGCATGTGGACACACGTCCAGGTCCGTATACATCACCTCATGTTTCACCTGCTCTGGGCATCACAGGAAAACATGTGTCGTTATGGTGACAGGAGAGATGCAAAAACACAGGGGTGAAAGGCTGAGTCTTACTGGTGGATCTGTATTAACTTTCCCTTCTGGCTCAGGGTGGAGGAAGATCCTGGAGGTCCATGCCTACGTGATTTCTCTTGCTGGGAGCACTGAGACTTTGCCTGCAAAATGGGATTTGAGCTACAACTGGAGATGCCATGGCCGTCAGGTAAAAGTAAGGGCACTTCTATTTTCCAAAGGAAAGGTCCAGTTGCACCCAGGGAGATAGACTTAAGGCACAAACCAGAGTTGTCTTAATCCTGTGACTTCTTGGTTGCCAACATCCACTATCACTCAGTAAATCTACTAATGGGTCAGGTCCAAGGTGTCTTTGTGACTTTGACTGGTGTGACTGCTGTGGATACAGAAATTATGTCATGAGATGATCAGTCTCCTGTTTTATACCTCTCCATTATTGCAGACCAAGGTGCATCAGCCCAGCAACAAGGGCCATGACCGTTTCCCATCTTCTCTGTCATTTTTTCTTGCTGCATGCACCAACAGTGAGATGCCACTGATGTTTTACCCATGTTACATTTCTTCTGCTGTTTGGTGTAAGGGTGGATCGCTCTGGTTTTATCTACAGACACAAGACTATCCTATTCCCTTCACTGCTGGAAGTGGTCCATTTGCTCATTTCAATGGTCCTTTTCAAAGTAGCTACTAAATTTTTTTTCACATTGCTTATCTGAGTTGGTGAACTGTTCAATATTATCCTGATTTTGGTAGAGATAGGTCTGGTTTCATCCATCTAGAAACATGCAAAAGGAATCTTTTTTCATTAAAACAGACCTAATAGAAACTGAGTGTGGGCACTGTCCCCACCAACACAACAGTGCCCGTCCTGATCCTTCGCATCTCTCAAAGCACAGACACCACATCTAAAGGGAACACAGGGAAGCCAAAAATCCATATCAGGAAGACTACATGGCCATAAGCAGAGGGGGTTCTTCTTTTAATAAGTCAAAGCCCTGTTTAGCATCAGCTGGAGAAAACCCAGGGGAAGTAAACAGGTAGTGACACAATCTACGGACTGCAGAGTAAAGAGGTGAGAGGTCCAGTCTATAAGACCCGTCTCAAAATTATACAAAAGCTTCACTGCTGATGGTGTCAGGATGCAAAATGGCATCAGCTTCTGCAGCGCCAGTGGGGCAGCTGGGCAGAGACCTCCCCCCGTCTCCACAGGCTTCTGGGGAAACTGGTCCTGAGCCTGCTGACCTCAAGGTGTGTATTAGTAACTAATACCGAAAATCTTCCACAATAAGTAGCTTGTGATGGAAAGCTTTTCTTCATTCTCGCGAACCGTTGCCCCCGCAAATGTATTTTATGAAGCGTAGGAACCCAAAAACCTTAAGTTCGGTTTCCATTGCTCGTTGTTTCAGTTTTGCACAGCCATTTTTCTTGCCTAAATGGAGCAGTCTCCTGCTTAATGTTGTGCCATAGACCTAATTTCTTTCTGTGGCCTGCTCACCTTGGAGGCAAGGTCACACATCGCTGATCTAGCAAGACCTGATTTTTCTTCTCCCCACCCCTGATCACACAAAATAGTTTCTCAAGCATACCTGCGTCATGACCTCGATTTTGATAATAAGTCTGATTAAAGAAATAGTTTTGACAGAGAGAAAGAGGCAGCTGGGGGAAGTTCTGCTCTTTTCAGCCCTGTTAGTGCAGGAACAGAACAAACCACAACCTGCGGGCAACCCGAGGTGTGATGCAGGGCCCTCAGCCGACGAAATGCAAGAATATAATGATGGGACACACAACAGAAGCAAAACTATTCATTTCTAAATGAGTGCCTTCCTCTGGGCTGCAGTGGAAGGAACATCTACCTGCCAGGGGAATCCTTGACATTACAACAAGCCTTAAGGGACGTTTCTTTGCATGGAAGTAATGTCTGAACTCCTGCCATGGATATTCAAATGTTGTGGGTCCAATTCTGTTTTCATTTTGTGAAAAAAAAAAAAAAAAAAAATCTTATTGAAAGAATGAAAAACAAGCGATTGCATGTAGAAGGCCAAAGCACTACTTGATGTGAATCTTCGGGACTCAACGGTTTTATTTCAGTGCATAGCAGGTGAGCACCCGTGCCAGAAACTTTTCTCCATTTCCCTGTCTCATTGGCATATATTGGTCATGCATTATGCCTGTCTCTGGTTTATTACACAATAAAAGCCATGCTAAATAGCGTAAAGGTTGAAACGGTGTTTAGGCTTTGTATCACAAATGTTCTTAGCAGCCCTTGTCCATTGTGTCGGGTGAAGACAACAAAGCCATCTCCACGGCTATAGGTCCTTCTCCTGTTGAGTCAGGATGCTCTGCCACAGGGTTCTCCATGCTGAGTAGTGCCTTTCTCTGCTGAGCTCACTCTTCTGTCCTCTCCAAAGACTTTGTTCTCTTCTCATGGATGATGTACCAACTCCTGACCCAGCCTTGGTTACTGCCTTGCAGAGGGTTTGAGAGGTCCTGCTGCTGCCTCTTCTCTAAATTTTGGTTGAAGCGTGAGACCTGAGCTTTAGGTTTTCTTGCTCAAGCAGCTGGTGAACGTGTCCTCGTACCCTGGATTTGGGTATGACCATGTGGCCTTGGAGCTGTTCTGGAAACTTCTGGTGTGGCTCTACCTTGGAAAAGATCATCTCAAAGGTTCATTTGGTGTGTTTGTCTTTGAAGGGTGCTGTAAATCCAGTATCTCCAGGACCTGCCCCAGAGTCTCACCACAGGCTGGTTGGTTTGCTTGTTTGTTTGTTTGTTAGTACAGAGAAGTGCTCTCTGGTGCTTCTCTCTCTGTCCAAATCTGCAGCAAAGTCCTGGGATGGGGCACCTTCTGCACCTGCTGGCCTGGGTTTTCTGCATGAGGATGGGTTGTGATGGAGTTATCTCTGCCAAATTCCTCCAGCCTTGTCTCAGCACTGCTCTCCTGATTGGGTGGGTTGGAATAGGGCATTCACCTTCTCCTCTCTCTGCTTCTGGCACTGGTGATGCCACTTGGTGGGGCACCAAGGGCTGGGAAGGAAGTATGTTACTGCCTTCCTGGCTTTTTTCACCTCGTTTTGATGCCTGGCTTTAGTGGAGAGGTTTTTGCCCTCATACCAGAGCGTTGCCCACCTTTGTCAGTCCCCATGGATGTGATTTAATGGACTTCCCAAGGAGATGCAGATATCTGCTTACTGCAAAAGGAGCACCTTTTGTGTCTGTTTGAATCGAGGGTCGTCAAAATCCTCTGTTCTTCAATGGACATTCATCGAAGTCTGCATAAAATCGGCACCTTCTGTGGAAATACAAGGTACATAGTCATCATCTCCTAGGTATAGGTTGGCACAGAAATTGTGTTGTGTTATGTTACTGGCTTAATAGTTTTTTGTATTCACGTATGATTTCTATACAAGCTTTTGGACATGTGTTACTGACACAAAGGGAGGTTTTCTGTTTGGTCTTAGGTAAGCTAATATCAGTTTAGGTCCTTTCTGTTCCTCAATCAGTTTGTTCTTCTGCAAATTCTGTTCTCTTCTTTGGCTGTGAAAGTCACACCTTGTGTTGCACTCCCTACGAAATGTGTCAGTGTGCAGGCTGAAGAAAAAGACTATCCGTTTTTATGCACATTTATTAAAAAATAACTTTATTTACACTCCTTTGCAATTTTCCTAGAAACTTTCCTCAAGAGACAAATAGGACATGCAGGTCTGGGCTACAAACGAACTTCTTGCTGCTCGCAGAAGGTATATTATGATGACATATTATCTTGCTGCAGCCTCTATCCATGGAGACCAGGTGGGTACCAACCCGAGGGAAGAACGTCATGGGACAGAGTTGCTTCAGCACAGAGGAAGACTTTTCCAGACCCTATGTTGTTCTTCCCTCACCCTTAAGATGTACCAGTGCTTGCTAGACACAGCATTGGGATTTTAAAAAAAAAAAAAAAAATTATGGGGGTTTTTGTTTTATTTGTTTGTTGTTTTTGTATTTCCGTGTCTGTGTGTTTAGCAAAGTAACAGTATTTGAAACAGCAGAAGACAAGAAAGTTAGCAAGTGTTGGGAGATACAGAAACAATAATTTCCCCTTGATTCTTTCCACCTTCAGACATCTTGGAAATATCTTCCTTATAAACACTTCGTTGTTTGATAAGGTGATGAAAACGGTAAAACATAAAAGCCCTTTGGGTCCTGCTTAGAAAATATCTCTTCTTGCTGGCTGCAGAAGACTTGGACCAGGTCAAACCACGGGGCCTCGAAATTCCAGAGGCAAATAGGAAGCTGACATTTTCTTTTTCTTTTTTAAAATCTGAATTTGGCTACATTTTAAAACAAGAAGGTATTGTATGCATCTTCTGAATTTATTTTACCTAGGATTCATCCCTTCTTCAAGCTTCTATGCCTTGAGCTGTGGTATGGTGCTTGAATTGTTCTGATGAGCGATGTAGATGGAGTTGCTCTGCAGGGTGGGCAGGTTGTTGTGCATCTTTCGGTGAAGACCTAGTAAGAAAGCACATGTGATAGCAAATTCTCATCTCAGGCTCAGCTGACATCCGCAACGAGATCAGAATTTCTGGGTAGATAAAACAGCTTCTGCAACTTAAAAAAAAAATATATATAGTATGTATCTTTGCAGTTATTTAGGCCAATGTTTCAGAGCACTCTCTCTTCTTCCTAAATAATTTCGTAGAGTGGTGTCCACTGTAGAAATTTGTGATTACAATTGAATAAGCGCTCATTTAAAGCATCGGGGTAAGTGACATTATTTGGAAAAAGTTAATTAAACTGTCCTGGGGAGGAGGCCCAATCCACAGGCTGAAGAAGAGTGAGGTCCTGCCGCAGCCATTTCCAGACACAGAAATGATCAGCGCCAGCAGAAGGAGGCAGCAGAAAGAAAGGTTCGTCCACTTCTTGCCACGTGCCAAAACGTTAACGCAACCCGTATGTCCACGCGCGAAAAAGAAACGATCTTATGCAAACCCGCTGGCCCTCAACAGGGAACAGCCTTGACGCTTTCACGTTGTTTTACATTTTTTAAGTGGGGCGTAAGGTTAATTAAGAAACCCCTGTAACAGCCCTTTGGAGTCGGGGTAGCCGGGCTGAGTCCTTCCTCTTCCTCCGGCTGTCCAAGTCCCCGTGGCAGGGCAGGTGGGGCTGGAGCCGGGACTTCGTGTCTGGGGAAAGAGAATGTCGCGAAATGGATGGAAAACCCCCCAAAACGAAGAGAATTTCCTGAGCTGGCACCCCTTCTGCCAGAGGAGGCAGGCGAATTTGAAATGATGCCACCGGGGACCTCAGGAACTGCTGGGACCTCAAAAACTTCGAGCAGAGCTCAAGGTGAACAGGTTTTCCCTGTGTTGTGTCTGCTTTTTCCGGGGTTCTCAAAAAGGTCCTCTGCAAAAAAAAATTGCCTTTCCTCAAGCATGGAGCAGTGGCTGATCAATGAAAAAGTACTAGGATTTCCGTTTCCACTTGCTGGACTTCGGCATCTTCCCCGGCATGCTCCCAGAAAAGCGCAATCGTCGAGTGGTTGAACCCGTAGACGCAACCACGAACGTCTCACTGCCCAACACTGCACACAAGGACACATCTGCTTCTGCACACAAGGACACATCTGCTTCTGCACACAAGGACACATCTGCTTCTGCACACCAGCCATGAAATACTGGCTTAGTCTCCCCAGATTGATGCCGCCTCAGTTATTTCACTCTTAACAGGTTGATAGTCCTCTGAGGGACAGAGACCAAACTGCCCCTGATGTAAAATAGAAGGAATCCTGCACAAATGAGGATATTCACCTTTTTTGCATTTTAGCTCATTAACTAGGGTGAGACCTTGCCTCGCTGCCTCTGTGAAAATGCAAACCAAATGATTTCCTTGTTGTTGCAGATTTTTGGAGCTCCAGGCCCATTCCCCAGGACTTGGGTGATGTTCCAAAGGCAGCTGGAGGTGCCCCCATCCCCATTTCCACTCCCAGGAGTGGAAAGACCACACCGTGCCTGGGGACAGCAGGAACCTCTGGTGCACGTGAGGACGTAGCTCAGCAAGGATGTAGGTGTTTCTAGGGAAATTTGGGATTTGGGGCCAGACTCTGATGGGAGGGGCACAGTGAGAGCCCCAGAGGCACCAGCACAAGCTGCCGCATGGCACATCCCCTATTACTGGGATCCAGGCTTTTCAATACGGTACAAAAGAGGGATTTTTCTGATGCAGCTCGGTTTTGCAGAATGGTAAAGATGAAGGACAACGGTGAGGAACCGTAGATTTGACAACCGGGCACAATGTGATGCACAAAGGGAAAATAACCCAAATGCCACGTATGAAATGATGGGCTCTGTCTGATTATGAGCACTGCAGAATGAGATCCCAGCGTTTTGATGGATGGTCCCATGAAGCCACCAGTCCATTGCTCAGGAGCATCAAAAAAGCCAAAAGACCACTGGGAATTACCAGGAAAGGAAAAGCGAGCATCACAGTGCTGCAGCACAAATCCACCACGCTGCTGTGTCTTGGATGCTGGGTGAAGTTTTTAGTCTTCCCATCTCCGAAAGGACAGAGGAGAGCTGGGAAAGCTTCAGGGAGGATGAAAGATCTGGAATGGCACAGAGACTGCATCAACCAGGTCTGCCTGGTTGTACATGACCTCTCCTGCTATAAACGATCGGAGTGTATGAGGTGACGCTAATGTCAGCTGGAGGTAGGTTCAGGTTGGACAAGAGGAAGGTGCTGGTCTCAGGATATGTTTCACCTGCAAGGTCCCTTGGTGCACGCCGCTGGGGATGCGACAAATCTTTGTGAGTGTAAAAAGGGCGATGAACTTGTTCGTGAATGAGGAATTTGTTCAAGGGTACTGTTCACTTCCAAAATGACCTATTTCATTAAATCTCTGAGCAGCAAAGTACCAGAAGCTGTGAGAGCACCCGGGCGAAATTTCCCTGCGTGTTTTCCTCTTTCTTATGCCCTTCTCCAGGTTTTTGGCCAGAGTTCAAGGCAGGATTCTGGGCTCAGTGGATTTTCGCCAATACAGCCATTTTCATGTTCTCCTGACACAGGAAATCAAAGAGACGTTCCCTTGTGAAGACGGATGTAATGAGCAAGGCATCACGCATGAGTGATTTCTGCTTTACATCCTGATTCAGGCTAAACATTTGATGATGAAGCCCAGAGCTCAGACATCGAAGGATGGAAAACTAAAACCCCCAAACTTGTGTGAAAGTGTGAAAACGCATTCCGTTTCAGAAAACCTGTGTTATTAGGTTTCTGAGTAAAAGAACTACAGGACATCTCACAATCCAATCATTCACGAGCTAAACCGGTAAGCAATATTGACAAGATAAAAACCGCTTGCACTGAAATGCTGAATAAGCAAAGAAACGTGTGCGATTTGCAATGTGTTCGCATCTTATTTTGCCAGCAGAAAAGGGTCTCAGTCTGCTGGATGATTCACTTGCTGCCATATGGCTCCACTTCAGGGGTGAGGGTTTCGGAATTACTCACAGCCCCATGCTAACGAATCGGAAGTCGTGTAACGCTATCGAAGTGTCTTGTAGCTTTGCCCCCTTTGAACCCATAAGAGGTGCTGACTTCAAAACGAGGCCTCGCTGCTCTTTTTTTTTCCCAACGTGATGCATGTTTGATTCCAGTTTTCTGCGGGCCCTTGTTTTAGACATACCCGGTTTGCTCATGTCTGGTGCTAACAAAGACTTGGCAAAACAACCTCAGTGCTTCACTGTGAAGAGACAAGAGGGTTTTAATTATGGATGATATGGTGCTCTTACTCATTAACCAAGCATCACAAAGACTTTTCCATAATACCAGAGCCTCTCTTTTCTAATCCGACTCATACAAGGAAGGTAGAGGCTTTGGTGCAAAGTGTTTGGAGCATGAGGCATGGTCTAGCAGAGATGGGACAAGGTAGAGTGAGAAGGCTTAAACTTCTAAGAAGTGCAATCCTCTTTTGACTCTATAGATGCTTTTTCCTCCCCTATCTTGAGTTCTCCCCCAGGGAAGAGAGGTGTTAAATTAGAAGGACATATATTTATTAGTGGGAGATGGGGAAAAAGCAATAGTCCTGTCCTGGAGGAACTGTTGCACCGATGGTGTAAATGCTTGCAACTGGTGTAACTTGTGGCCATTTCCTCTTGTCCTAGCACTTGTTACTTAGGAGAAGAGCTGGCTTTGTCCTATGTAGGACCACTGGTGACAGCCTCCTTAATCTCTATGTTTTCTGCTAGGGGGGAAAGCCTCCCCCAGCTTATTTTTCTCCACTTTTCAACTACATGACCACCTTTGTTTGCTCCATGGAGCCTCCTTGGCCAAACATATATTTTTATTAATACTCGTCAGCAAAAATATAAACAGAAACTCAGTTATATCCACAGACTCCATTCTGATTATTTGACCTTTAGTTTCTATTGACAACAGCAAAGTAAACAATTTCTGTAGCAACTCAACGCTGACTTCAGCCAGAAATAAACAAGAACATGAGATGCACACAGTCAGATATTAAACCAGATATTATTAAACCAGAGGCCTAAAACCATCGAAACTGGCAGCTGCACTAAAAGTATTCATGCTGGTGGAGCAACGATTCTCCCTTGCAAAATGCTGCTCTTTGCTCATCTTGCAGACAGAGGTGGGTTTGATGAGCATGGATCTCTCCAGACTTGAGACAAAGTGAACTCCAGACAGGCATCTTTCCTCCTGACGGTCATTCAGCTCAGGTTTTCAGATGAGCCCCGGAGCCAGCAGCTCCCGTCGGGTGTGTAAATGGGCAGTGAAATTTCTGGGAAGCCTGTGAAGGTACCTTGTAGGTATCTACATAGTTGGGTATCTTCATCTGAAGACTTGGCCAGCCCCCAGCAGGCTGTTCAGGTGTCTGTGGCTGTTACCTACAAGGTCTTAGGGCAAGTGAACACTGGCAGATGCACTGAGGACACGTCCTCGCTAATGCCCCGAGGACCTAACACTGCAAAACTGTAGGTGCAAGGACAGCTTTCCAAATAGCTTCATTCTGGAGGATGCCCGATGGGTTTTTACGGCTCTTATGCCATTTCAATTTCATGGAGGGGCTCAGCTGCGATGTAGGAGTGGGTCCTTGGCCTCACATTTGAAATGTCTGCATTTGCTGCACATTTTTGCAACCCACCAAACCCTCCCACCAAGCCCAGCTCAGAGCATTTTGGTTGCAGTAACAGAATGATGGCTGTCGTGCAGATCTGTGCAACAAGCCGAGCCTTAGAGAAGGATGTCCTTCTTGCCAGATCAAAGCGAGCCTATGGATGCCTTGTTAGGAGGGGCAGATCAGAGCGTGCTTGTACCTATAGAGCGTTCTTCCAAATGAGAAAGCACTTGGCATGACTGAAGGTTAACTCTTGACCTAATCAGGTAAATATTTTAAAATTATATCTTAAAAGAGAAAATCCCAAGGTGTGGATTCTTGTATGACTTACATGTCTTCTGTGCTTCAAAAGCTTACCTAAACTGCACATGTATGTAAGATTGCAAGATGACAGCCCAAATTCCTGGTGTTTGCACAAGAGCGGCAACCATATCTGCAAGAGAAAGACGGTGTCCCCTGCAAAGCCAACTTTCTGCTTGTATGGAAATCTTACAGGGGAGAGAGCTGTCTACAGGAGCTGCCCTGAAGAAACCCTGGCTCTAAGGTCAGATACTTCAGCAGGTAAGTGCAAAGTGCTTGTTAAAACACCGAGCAAGCCACCGTCTTTGTGCTGGCTAGTTGTGGTGGTCTACTTTTTGATCTCAGGTGGCACTTCCCAGATTACAGTTTGAGTCTGTGCTGTAGGACTTGTTTAATTTTCTGCCATCCCAGGACAGCAATATTTGCAATACTTCACGGTTTTACTACAATAAGCTGCTTCTAATGCTGGAATGAGAAAAAAGGGTTGTGGGAGGTGAAGTTTGGAAGCTTAGGGCTTGTCTGCCAGCACCACCCGTGGAGAGCCTGGTCCCTATGAACCTTCATCCTCTAGACTAGCTGATCCCAAAAAGAGGTATAATGGTAACGAATTGAAGTGGGATGAACAAGAAGTTAGTTGGGTCCTTGCTCAGACTGGTGTCTCCAAAAGTACCTTGTCCAAGCAGCATTACACAGATCTCCCGGCAGGGAGATCTTCAATGCGCAACAGTGCAAGCTCCTCCTGATGGTCACCTCCTGTGGGATGCTCCCCTTCCTTGGTTGAAAGGAAGGATGCTCTAGCATCTGATACCCCACCTGCCCAGGCTGAGCTGCAAATATGGTCAGAGACGCTCTGTGGTCTCTGTGAGCCATCTGAAAAAAGCCCTCGTTTGGGTTGAGTCAAAGCCGTTCATTTCCACTCATGGCATTGGAAGAGCAAGAGTCACTGTTAAGGCTGATTAGTTGCCCAACTGGACATGCACCTCTTTCTGAGTTGATGCCCCCTGGAGTTTATTCCAGCTTTCATTTTTTCAGCTGCCTTTTCAGGCTGCAAGAGACTATTTCTGACATGCAAAACAGCATTTTGGTCCAACACAAGCCCTGGTTTGATCTGGCAGCATTTGCTGCAGTGTCATTGGTAGTGAGGAACAAAAACCCCAAACAACAAAGGAGAATCAACGTAAAGATATGGCCAAAAATTTCACCTCCAGAGGCAGGTCGCAGTCTGGGGTGCAAGTCACCGGGCAGGGGCTGGATGCCCTGGTTGCTTTTCTCCCTCCAGGTCAAGCAGAGACCATGTTAGTGCAGTTTGGTTTCAGGATATTTATTTAGGACTGATCAGAAATTTTCCAGTGGAAGATTTTTCCATGAAAAAAAAAAAAAAAGTGCAATGTGATGAACTTCAAACAATTTTCAGAGAGGAGAAGATCTCAACAGATCTTGTGCTGGAGCGATGGGTGGCTTCCCAGACAGCCTGGCAAGTGGGTTTCCACCAGACACCCCCAAGTCCCCTCCACCCCCTGGGATCCCAACAGGTGAGAGAGATTCCACTGCACAGTTTTGGGGCTAAACCAAGGGAATCAGTGACCAAAGAGGACGGGGAAAAAACTAGGACATTGGCTGGGAAATGAGGTCTTGACATCTCCAGGTTGGGCAGTCAAGGAACCCACCACTGCTGGCAACAGCCTTAGGGGATCCTGTGGCGTGTATTTCACACTGCTTCAGGGCTTCAGAAAGGAAATATTGCAGGGTTTCTACTCTTAAAATAAAATCTAAAAAATGAAAGAACTAAACAAAGCAAAGCAAATCAGCAGTTTTTTCTTTTCTGCCTAATTTAGGCCAAATGTATGTTCAGAAAATCGGAAGTTTTAAGTAACTGGAGCTTGGTGTCCTATTTGGCTCTGCTATTAACCTCCCCATCTTGCTCATGGGGAGATAATTTTTTTTTTTTTTTAAATTGGTTTATTTTTAGAGAAAGCCCATGCGTGAACTCAGAGACATTATCTGACAACCATTTCTCTCTTGGTGGAGGGGACCTGGGTGGCTCTCTAGTCCAAACCCCAAGCACTGGGTCTGGCATGGTTGCTCTTTCTCGGGGTGTCTCTCCTCCATCCCTGCTTGTGCTGTGGTCTGGGGCTGTTCTCAGACCCATGGCTGGACCCAGCGAGCCCAGCTGTGTGTTTCAAGGTGCTGGTGGTGGGTATTTAACGATGCCTGAGGTGAGGCTGGGCAGAATTCATCTCACCTTGATGGTTTTGTTGGAGGTGTGTTTTCTTCTGGGTCCCACAATCAAATACAGCCACACTGGATGCAGAGGAGCAGTCAATGCTTCTGGTTGTTTTGCATTTTGATGCCAAGGTTTCTCAGGAATAAATCTTGGGAGACCTACTTATTTGTCCTGTTTTCTTTACCGTCACAGCAACCTGTCTTGTCAAGCTCCTGAGACTGTTCCTTTCCCACATGCTGCTGCAAAATAGTTGCTTAAGTGAAATATCTCTAGACCTGTGCAAAGACAATGAACCTGGCACATCTTCCATGGAAAATTTCCCCCAGCATGTTCACTGATAGGACAGTGAGAGAGAGATATTATCTTCTCATGGCTGGGTAGAGCTCTCCAGGGATCTCTAATCCCCCTAAGACTATAGAAGGAGGCTTGAAATTCAGGTGAGGTGGGTGTTGGCTGTGACAGGCTCTTCTCTCCAAACCCGTCTCCAAATGTGAACTCAAGGACTTGCTGGCATTTCCCACAGCCCTTAGCAGGGAGGTGGGTGATCTGCAAGTTCGAGGGTGCTGCTAGGTAAATAAATCCCTCCTGAGAGCAGCCACCTACCCCAAAACCCACCTGTTATCTGTTTTGGGTGAGACTGGCACGTCCCACGCGTGTGCACCAGATTCATGGAGGTGCACTTGAAGGAAGAGCGAGGGAAGACAGGTGGTCATGTAGAGGAACGAATGAGGAAAGCCAAGGTTTGTCGTGGTGGAAGACCACGGCTGCTCGTAGTTTTAATATCTTTCATTTTCAACACTGGAAGGGTATAACCTGTGGTGTCTGTGCCATGGGCATACCCAAGGAGATCTGCCCAAACCAAGAGGAGCAGCTATTGCCATGACTCAGAACCACGAAGTGCAGTGGCAAAACCTAGTGATCTATGGCTGAGGTTTGCCTGGCATTTCAGGAAATGGCTTGGGGGGGTTTTAGTTGGCTTTTAGCCTGCTTGGATAGCATTACCTCTTCTCTTGGTCCTTCTCCCTCTCCATGTTGGGAAGATGTCTGCTCCCACTCCCACCCAACCTGCCTCTCATTAAAACACAGCTCTGTGATTTCATGCAGAGCAGAGAAGTAAAACCCTGGATCCCACTGCTTTATAACCAGATAGGATAATGTTAATAATTCATAACTAGTCCAAAGAAACCTCAGACACCAAAGAACCTGCGACGAAAGTGATCGTCTTTGAAGACTGTGCAAAAAGCCGTGTTTTTTGTATAATGACCGGTCTTAGCAAAGAATAACGTGCACGTCTCGGTTTGATGTTCTTAAATCTGAACCAGGGATGACTAATTAAGCAGACGATTCGGTGACTGATATAGTCGGAGGGTTACGGTAGCCACATGCGCTGCGCTGACCTTTCAGTAGTTGTGAACTGGCTGGCTCTCCCATCCCTCCCCCACAGGCTGGGACAGCTGTAAACATCCCCGTCATAATGAGACAATTGTAATAGCCTATTTATTTCCCATTAAGAACCAGCCTGGCACGGGCTTGGCTGGCCTGAGGGGCTGGGCAAGAAAAGCCCATCCATGTTCTCCTGCCATGACCCAGCCACTTGCCTTTGGCTGTGTGAGGGCACTGTTCTGGGCACAGAAGTGCCCCTGGTGCTCTCGCTGTGCCCCTCTGAGCAGAGTCCGGCCCCAGCAGCACCAGGACCCCCTCTGCCAGATGAAAACAGCAATCCTGTCCCCTCTTTGCCTCTCACCAGCTCTTCCCATCCTTGTTTTTTCCCCCGGAGGATGAGGAGGAGGGCAGGAAGATGCTGATGCCTGCGGTTGGATTTCAGCTTGAACACCATCCCGAAAGGAGCACCAAATATTAGTAAACAGATCAGGAAATGTTTCTGTGTTTGGCGACAACTCCGCTTTTCCAAGGCAGCAACCTCCAGTGGTTTCTCCACTAGAGAAAAAGACACGCTTGGTCGCTTTACTTAAATTGGAGCAGCTCAGATCCTGGACCCCCTTCAGATCCTGGACCCCCTCCAGATGCTGACCTTCGAACTCAGGTCTCTCCCTCTGGGGACACGTGCTGCATCTCCTGACTTCGTGGGTGGATCCGAGTCCTGCAGAATGGAGGGCACAGGCTCTCCTTCATACCCAGGGGACGACAGGGCCCTGCCGCCGTGCCCAGCATCCCCGCGATGATCCAGCCTGAAAAGCAAAGGATCAAGCTTTTGCTTCTTTAAAGAAGATTATGAAGCATTTTCCTTGCCGTGCATTAAAAAGAGGGAATTATTGCCTATCAGGTCGTGATGGTTCAAGCTGCAGACAATCGTGTTAGAAAAAAGACCCAGGAGTGAATCGAGCACTGAAGCAGGTAACTCAATGAAGTCCCAGTTTTACCATTTCTCGACATCCTCAGCTCAAGCCCGGCAGCCTCTATGGGATGAACACAAGCTGCTCATCTTGCAGTGACCGGGGGAAATATAACGGCCCATGATTTCTGAGGACTGAACTGATGGTTCCTTCTGGCACTGTGCAGAAAAACTATGTTTCTGCTCTCTTCACCGTGACTTCCACTCAACAAGGTCAAATTTAGGCCCTTGGATCCTTGGTCCTTGCCCCTTCTCTGGCTTTGCCACCAGGTGTACAAGATCAGTGCCTGTTTTAAATGCTACCATCAAAGCTGCCTACAATAATTAGCAAGAAACGTGTCCATTTGGGAGCTAGGGTCTCCAGTGAGATGCCACCGCACAAATCACCTTCTGCTTTCGCCACTTCAATCTCCTTCCTACACCCCTGTCCTGCCTTTTCTGGTTTATAAAGATTAGGGGCTTTGGGCACAGGGAAAGTACTGGAAATGCAACTTTCTCCCCTAACAAACACAGCTCCTCTCTATTGCTTAGGAGACGGACTCCCAGCCTGTAGGATGCCCTTAACGGAGGGTGGGACTGCCCCGTAGGCATTGGCCAACGCATCTGGATGTCATGTTGTGCCTTTCCATGGTGTCAATGTCTTTTCCTTTTTTTTTTTTTTTAAAAAAAAACATCAATGAAGGGAAGAAATGCAGCATCTGAAGCCTTGGCTGTGCCCGAGAGGTGACACCGCGCCCCTGGTTTTATTTCTGCAGCCCATGCAGCCATCTGTCACTGCGAATGCTGGTGAGGGGGGATTAGATGAACTGCTGGAACAAAGGACATTAAAGGGGAGAGCCCTCTCTCCTCCATCACCTCTGGGTCTGGGCTGGCCACCCCACACGTGGCTGTGGGTCGTGCGAGTCTGCAGGACCCGTGGGGCAGGACCCATGGGCAGGGGTGCCCTGGGCAGCCCTCCAGAGCGCGGCCGGAGCACGGGGGAGCCAAAGGCCGGGGATGTCATTAGTAGTGGGTTAATTCGTACAACGCTCGCGTTGGGGAGGTGATTTTCATTGCACTGCTCCCTGCGAAGGGTTTCATCCTGTGATCCGGGGTCTAAAAGCAAGGTTAGGAGCAATTCGCGTGCAATGGTTTTAGACCCCAAATTTCCCTTCTGTAGCTCTTTGCAACACAATTAAGTGCCTACAGGCTTTCCTAGCCTTGTGCCCCCACTCTTCTGTCGGTGTTTAGAGATGTTACTGTAGGGAGGTGAAAATACCCTCCTCCGCCTATCCCAGGCATCCTTCATCCCCATCGGTTCAGGGGGTTAAGAAAATGTGCAGATCTGGTGTCCCAAGGGAAGCCTGCAGGACCGACTTTGCCATAAATCGCCTATAATCGGCCCAGAGTGTGTTTCAGTTCAGGAACACCAAGCGAAAGCATCCTGAGGAAATTCCTCGTGGGCAGCTGGGAAGTTAACGTGCAGATTTCAGGGGCTTTGCTGGCGACCGGCTGCAGATTAGTCGTGCGCTCACCTTCCGCAGGGCTCGTCGCCAGCTCTCGTTCACCCAGTGAAAGCGCTGAGCGTGCCGGTGCCTTTTAATGAGGTTTGCAAATAGTTTCTGCCCGTCTACCCTGCACGTCAGGCTTACACGCAGCAAACAAAACGATGCTGAGGCGTAGATGGAGCCTGAATCTTTTGCTAGCAATGGCCAACTGGGAATAAGAGTTACTTCTTTATAGCAGATGTGTAGCTCAAAGTTCACCATAAGTGCACTCACATCGAGAGCACAGCGAGCATTGTTCTGCGAGAAGGCTAAGCTCAGCCCTTCAAAAGACTATGGAACAACTAATTTCATTATTCAAAGAATAAAGTAAGCAAGCAAGAGAAAGCCAAAATTAACCCTCTGGTCACTCCCTGGAAGCAGAGATTTCTTTAATGCCCTTGAGTTGAATGTCTGTGTTTACAGGCGCATGCAGAAAATCTGCCATACAGTGTCCTGTCTCTGTTTTTCTCACTAGTTTGGGATTGAATATCATATTCCTTCAAAAATGACTAGTTGGAGCAATGCCATGTGGAGCACCCCCACATGAGGTACATTGCATCAGCGAACAGGGTTTGGGATTTTCATCTACAGTTACGACCTTCAGGGTCAAAAGCAAAAAAACTTTTTTTTTTTTAAGTTAGCCATATAGAAATAGATCATTCTCTTACTGACCAAACTAAAAAATAATACTTGCAGGCAAGAAAGGCAAAAGGAGAAGATAAGTCCCATAGGAAAATCTCACCTGGGTATTTTTTGGCAGACCTGAACAAAGAAGAGTACATTCCTACACTTGCCAGCAAAACCATTATAACTGGTGGATCTTTGCCTGTGCTGTTTATTTGTTCGGCAGAAAAAATGAATGCAATCCCTCACTGCAACATTGATTTTAGCCTGGTGTGGTTCCCTTTAGTTGAGCATGGCCAGTTTCTGCTCAAAAGCTGAGCCTGGCCCTTGTAATTTGTAATAATTGCAATAACAAACCCAGTGTCTGCTTTTCCTTCCAGCGACTGGGAAGAGGGAGGTTCAGCTCCTGGTATTGCCCTTGGGGTGTGCAGCCACCTCCCCAGGCTTTGCAGGATGAGACCCATCTGATTTTACCTTGCTGTCTAGCCAGGGTAACGCAATGTTGGCAACAGTGAGAACTAATCAAGTCCCCTCCTGTAGATCACCACGCATCGCATGGCCACGTGGTCGGTGCAAGAATTATTCCTGAAATTCTCCCTGTCCTACCAAATTCCCCCCTCTAGAGCTAAAGCTGGTCCCTCAGCATGAGTCCTACCTGCGGGTTTGGTAATAATGGAAAAGCTTCGGGAGTTTTTCACACCCAAAGAAACATCTCATCGTTGTTTCCCGTTCCCATCCTGAAATGATCTCAGACACGACGATCTTCTAGATCGCCGCCAACTCGCTGCAGGAGACATCGGTCCAGCTGCTTGTTCATGCTCAGAGTTCATTGTCACACCTTCCAACAGCTTCTGAAAGGTGCTGGAATGCAACATCCTTGTTTGCAAGCAGAGCCTGGCTGGCAAGGCACAGGTGAGCAGAAGGAAAGCAACCCAGCCTTGCTTAGAGATACGTGAAGTTCAGCAGCCTTCGCCTGCCCAGCAGCACTGAGTGTGGAGCAAAATGACCTCCGATCTCCCCATCAGAAAGGTCTGAAGGCTTGTGTCATGGGCTCTTGGTCTCTGAGGCGGCATTTCAACAGTACTGGAGGGATGCTGGAGGAAGGCAACGCATCCAAAACACGTGCGCGGAGCAGCACGCCTCTTCCACGGCCCCCTTCTGAGCGCTGTGATGCTCCCAGCCTGCAGGAATGCCAGTCGGGTCTGCAAGGAGAGCACTGCGGCTGGGTCCATGCACACCTTGTGCACAACGCTTCCCGCCACCCATGAGAGAAGATGAAGTGTCAGGGTCTCCTCTGCAGCTTCTTTCTTTCCCATCACCGTGGCCTGAAAATGCATCTTTTTTTGGGGATGGCTCCTCTCACCCAGTGTCCTGCACAGGTTGAGACTTAGTGCCTTGCAAGGGAAGCTTGCCTGCTCCTTTTTCTTTCATCAGCAGCGCATGAAAAGTCATAGAATAGTTTGGGTTGGAAGGGACCTCTAAAGCTCATCTAGCCCAGCCTGCTGTGTCCTGCTCAGAAATTCTTTGGCAAGTCCAGAGGACTGGCTTAAAGGCTGGACTGTGATATGTTAAGGGTTTTATTTATACTTGCTCCAATCCTGCTGTGTTTGTGGTTCACATTCACAAGTTGGTCTCCAAAACTGCCTTTTAAATAAAAGGAGAGTGGGATTTGCACTGTGCAGGTGTGCTAAGGGAGGCTGCAAATCCAAAACGACCAGGGTGCTGATAAGTCTGAGTTTTAGGACAGATTTGCTCCAGCATCTCCCTATAAAGAGCAATAACCATGTGCAGCCAATGGCTTTTGTTACAACACATTTGTGAGCAGCTTGAGAACAAAAATCTCTTTGTACCAGAGCATTTCTGGGACTCCGTTTCTCCTGTGGTGGGGAATGACCAGGTGCATGCTCACCACTCGGCGGCTGCAAACGAAAACACCGTCTGCGTTTCGCGCAGCTCTGAGGTGTTGGGCTGCGATTTTCTGAATTTTCCGATTTGCACTGAGGGGGTGGCAAAGGACAGTGGCTGAGCTCCCCCTCCCCTGCCAGCTCATCGCCTTTCCCTCTGCTCTGGGCAAGGGAAGTAGCTGCTGGAACAGAGACTGAACCATATTCCAGCACTGAGCCATGCCTTACTGGCCACCTTTTTTTTTTTTTTTTTTTTTTTTTTTCCACACCAACCTGGGCTGAAAAAGGCAGAAGATGGCCAAATCGCTGCACGGCGCGACCATCCCTTCCATGCCCCAAAACACGCCAGGGGAAATGAGACCTGGGTCCTTGCAGCAGGGCGTGCTTCGCTTTAAAGACCCTGACGCGCGTGATCATCCTGGATGAGAGATCTGAGCGGGCGATAGCGCTGAGAAAGGAAGGATGTTTCAGCACGGGCACAGGTGAGGGAGGAGGTGCCATTCGGCTCGACAGGAACCCTGTGCCGAAAAGATAATTTCAAGCTGAGCTGTGGTTTACCGCAGCGTCCTCGTGACCGGCTGAGCGGTCGGGCGGCAGGGGCGGTGGGGAACAGGCTGTGTTCCCACAGTCGGGGCCCACGCAGGTGTCTCAGGGCTTGGCTGGGACGGACTGGAGGTTTTCTGCTCACCCCTGTGGCCCTGGCTTGCATTAAACCCCCCTCGCCAGATTTTCGGAGCAATTGGGCGGGAGGGTGACAGCCACCCACAGCGTGGTGCACAAGGACCTGGGAGGTTTTCCCCCCACTGGGACGATGTCCAAAGCACTTGGTTCCACTGATGCTCAGCTGTTATGGGACGAGAATTGGGGAATGACGAGAATCACGGGGCTTTTCAAGGACGTCTGTGTGTTTCAGCACCATGACATCCACGACGACAGCAACCATCTGCCCTGCACCCTCATTACGCTAAACCTCTCCACTTGCAATACAGTGATAGCTCCCCTGGGGTTATTTCTCACCTGTTCCCATTCATTTACCTCCAGAAGAGAAACTTTGCTCAGCTCTCTCCAAAAAGAAAGCCAGTCACTCCCGCTCCTTGGCAAGGGCTGTTTCATGGCTGCACGGGGCTGCTGCTTCTGCAGCGGCTGCAAGTGCTGGCCACGCTTTGCAGCGCCGCGGTGCTATCATCACCGGCTGATCCTGAAGGTGCCACCTGAATGTGAGAATTAAGCAAAAATCCAAAGGAGGCCAATAGCAAGGCGGTGCGGAGAGGCGGGCAGAGCAGCGGCAGAAGGCTCTGGGATTTCAAGGCCTCAGATCTGCCACGTAAAGCAGCTTACGGACGGCACATCCGAGCCAGAGCCCGGATTAGAGGCAAAACCAGCTCTGGCCCCAGGGAAATCTCTGTGCAGCAGCTCAAGGCACCGGCTGGGCAGCTCAGAGAGCGCCCTTGTCCCCCCCAAGAGTGCTCGGGCACCAGGCTCCGAATGGCGTCACCAGCCATTTGGAGCTGATCTCGTCGAATTCCGCAGCTGAACAAACGCTATGTTTCCCCAGGCAAAGCCCTCCGGTGCCAGGGCTCGGTCTGCAGCTGGGCTTGGGAGCGCTGACCCAGACACGACTGAACACTTCGGGCTGCGCTGGGTCAGGTTCCTCTTCTTTGCCTTATCTCGAAGAGGAACTCGTCTGTCAGCATTGCACGCCACGCTGGTGCCGCTGCTCAGCAGCGTCCGCCTTGAAGCTGGTGCTGCACCAGCACGACGTTGTCTGTCCATCTGCGGTCACGGTGGAGGACGGGGACGCCCCAACGTGCCCAGACACGGCCCGAAGCAACGTGCCGTAGCGGTGGCGTTGGTCCTGCTGGGAGCAGGGTTGGGTCAGCGACCCCCACGCCTCCCTTCCATGTCACGCGTGCCTTCTAGAAGAGCCAAACATATAAATTACGATGCTGGCACACCCCAGGATCTCTAGCAAGTCCTGGCATCTGGTACATCGGGTCTTGCTCCAGTGGCTTTGGCTGCAGGGATGTTTCACAGCTCAGCGCTATGGAAACCCATAGTGTATTTTCAGCTGGGCAGCACCTCCCATCTGCAGCTGCCTTTTAAAAATCAAAAAATACCCCAAAAGCCCAACCCAAAAACTAAAATAATCTCTTGATTTATTTTCATATACTTGCAAAAAATAATGGCCTGGCTCCTTGGAGACATGAGAGCCGAGGAGGTGAGTGCTCGTTCCCTCTTCCTAGCTCTTTTGAGAAATGGGTTATATTCCTAAAAACTGCACTAAATGCACCCAGAGGCGTGCAGATGAATTTATAGATCTGGGAGAGTTATTCCAACAGTCACGACACACTCCACGCAGGCAGGGTCGTAACAAGACATCCCCTCTGCAGCCTGGGGTAGGGGCAGATGCAGCTCTGGTGTGGATGGAGGTGTTGGGAAGTGGTTGCGTGACATGGGGACGTGTCCACTGGACACGGCAGAGTCCTGGCCTTCAGGAAGGTACGTATGGGCTTGGGCTATCATGAGTGGCCACAGCTTCTCACCCTGGAGCTGGCCCAGAGCTAGTTCAGCCTAGAGCAGAGTGTTCTCCCGCAAGGCTTGCCTCTTCTCACCACAACTCAAGTGATGATCATCTGCTCCAAACATCTTCCTTGCCATGGGAGGGGAGAGGTCTCTGAAGCCCCTGGGACACAAGACAAGCAGATCTGCCCTCGCTGGGGCTGCAGAAGTAAAACTGGGGGGAATGAGAGTTCTTTTATCACACCACTAATAGCACTATCTGGAGTCAGGCTTTGTGACTCTGGTGGGCTCCTGGCAGAGTCCTGCGGCTTCCTATAACGCTTGGTTCCTAAAAGGCTTTTATCCATTGCACAGGGATCTACAAGCAGGAGTGGGTAGAGAGCTGGCAGGGTTGGATCCCATCCAGAGGGCTCTGACCCCGTGCCAGAGGGATGTCCCTCAGGAGGAGAGGGTGTGCCGCGATCTCACGCCCACCTCTGCCAGGGCCTCCCCCAAAATTCATCATGGCTTGAGATGTGATGGGTCAGCCTTAGCACCTGTGACATGGTGGCAATGGCACGTACACTGTGCCACACGTCCTGCCCACTGGGTGGTAAAGCACCAAACATCTCCTTGGCCACGCCAAGACTCCAGTCGGTACCATTTCCAAAAACACCTCTGCGAAAGCAGGGCATGGATGCACACGGTGCTGAGCACAGGCACCTCCTAGAAGAAGGAAAAGGGCTGTGAAGGTCACCATGGGTGGTCTGTGATGGAAGGGGGTGGCAGAGCACAGGGTCTGGTGGCTCAGCACAGCACACTTGGCTTTCTCAAATGCATTGGATTGAGGACCACACAGTGGTTGTGATGTGAAAATTGCCCTGCACGGTGCTAACGAGGCAAATGTTGGGTGAGCCACAGGTCTCACAACACTTCTGTTAGCAGAAGATGTCAAGGAGCAGTTGTGTCTACCAAGCGTACCTGCCAACATCACTGGGGCTGTTCAGCCTGGAGGAGGCTCAGGGGAGACCTTTTCACTCTCTACAACTGCCTGAATGGAGGTTGTAGCAAGGAGGGTGTTGGTCTCTTCTCCCCAGGAACAAGCGCCAGGACCAGAGGAAACGGCCTCAAGTTGCGCCAGAGGAGGTGGAGGTTGCATCTGGGGAACAATTTCTTCCCCAAAGGGCTGTGGGGCATTGGAACAGGCTGCCCAGGGCAGCGCTGGAGTCACCATCCCTGGAGGGGTTGGACAGATGGAGATGAGGTTCTCAGGGACATGGGGCAGTGCCAGGGGTGGGTTATGGTTGGACTCAATGACCTTGAGGGTCTCTTCCAGCCAAAATGATTCTATGATTCTATCTAGTCTGCTATTTGGCCAATAATACAAAATCCTTCCTGGTAAAACATGCAGCTGATGCCAGCTGTTGGTGGGACAGCACCTAACAAGAAAGATTGCTGTTAGAGACATAAGGGCAGACAGATCAGCAAAATGCCCCTCATGCAACTGAATATATTGTAATCTGATGCCAAGGGTGGACCCTGCAAAGTGACATTCTGGAAGTGAACACAGATGTGAGTTAAAAGCTTTGAGCATTTATGGCCCTGTGATGGGGAAGACAACAACATCATCATCTGAGAGCTGAAATGCTTTAATTCAACTTTAGGCGTGAGCTGTGTCTCGTGACATACAGGAGATCAGATGCAGCCATCACCCTCATCTGGGAACAGGGAGATACGGGTTGTAATTGATGGATCTGCCAGTTAAGCAAAAATTATGTCCACCCAGGGAAAGACCTGGGAAATCAACCAGACAAGTCCCATCTGCTGCCATCCTTTTGGACACAGTGGCCTCTTTGAAATATCACCACTTGCTGCCCGCCTTGCGTGGGAAAGTGAATACCATCATCTCCCTGTGCACATCTGGAAAATGAGATATCAGAGACCTGTAAGTGCCCACTGCCTGGAGCGTGGCCAGAGAAACTTTTCTATACCACCTTAAAAAAACAAGTCAATTTCGTTTAAATCATCTTAACATGGGAGGAAGCTATAGGGACAAGGTGTTTTGATGGACTGCCATGATATGGGGAAGGATGGGAAGAATTGGAGACTTGTCGTGATTCATGTTTGAAAACCTCTGAATTGAAAATCTCATAATTAGAAAAATCTCTGAATCTGTCATTTGCTTATTATTGGGTGTTCTGAGGTCTCATAATGACCCAAGCTGTGAGATTGCTGAAGGATGGGGTCAGAGACATCTCCACTTATCTGTCACTCATGGTACTGGAGGCTGCTGCTTGTGAGACCCTTGTGAGAGCACCACAACTCTTTGGAGTCTCTTTGCGAGGCGGAGCAAGGAACAACACGATGCCTTATTCTCCATTATCTGCATGTCACACGCTTTCAGGATTGATCTTATTTGGAATTTTAGTGTTTTGGCTTGCTTCCACTCAAAATTGAGGGAAGGGGAAGGAAATGCAAATTTTAGCATTTTTCTTTTTAATCCAAAATACATCTTTGAAGAAAGGAGCAGAAAACAAGGAGTGAAGACAAGGAAAACAGCATCATGGCTCCAGCAACGGTTGACCCACCCGCCACGCTGGCATCTTCCAGGAGAACCAATAACCCAGCAGAAAACCTTCTCATAAAGTTCAGTAGGTTACTCCCTTGGATGGCCAGGCCTGGACGGAAGATGAGGAGCACACATGAAATATGTGACTTGGTTCCTTTCACGTGCCATCATCCATGGGGTATGGTTCAGCGATTATGGTTTTCCAACATCGCAACATAAAACCTTATTTCAGCTTGAACTTTGGCTGCTTTTGAGCTCATGCTAAATCAAGCCAATGCTAAATGCCTCACCAGATCAGATTTCATGACCATGTGGCTCTTTGTGGCTACCTTGATCCTTGGAAGACAGGAGACCGTGTGCCTTTGCAAAAGATTTGTGCACATACACAACCACCAATCTTCCCATTTCTGCACAACTTGCAGTGATCGAAACCTGAGGGTTTGGAGCTGGCTGGTTCAGACACAATAAAACCACCTAGTTTTAAACTCAGGGACTTCAAGGAAAGAAATAAAAAACCCCAACCGGATAGCATCATGAAATATCCTTTGAAGATGTTTTTAAAATTAACTTACGTTTTAAAGTTCTTAGTGTCACTTGAAACACTGCATTAGAAATGGTCAAATGTAGCAGTAAATTACAGTGTTCAGTTGCTGTGAATACAGGATGTCAGATTTTTGTGAAATGCAGAGGCTGAATTGTACTTCTCTAATGGTTAAAATTCTGTCTGCTGAAAACAGCATTTTGTTATTTTTAGTGCTGTAGTAGAGAGAGGTACTAAAGCTGTGACGTGACGTAAGACGAAGGGCAAGTTTAAATAAAATTTAGAATAAATAAATGATTTATTGGTTAATTTCTGCATAATTTCAAAACTGACTTCACAGAAACACAGTTTAGTAGTTTAGAAATACTTGAAACTGTGACAGGTAGTATTTTCAACACAATTATACTTGCTGTTTATTTTTTTTAGTATTTCAAACCAAATTCCCTGTTCATTCACTCACATGAGTATTTATATCCTTCCCTGGACCTGTCCCTCTATTTCTACACCTGTTCTGCCAAAATAAGTATCGAGCTGTCTAGAACTCACCTCGCTTGCAGACTAGCTGTTTACTTTAAATAAGTTTTTATGGTGGTGGTGATGTAACCCTAAGCCTGAAGTGTCAGTGCAGTTTTCTGATTAACACGTTGCCATGGGCCATGCTTAGATAAATTATTTTCCTCTTGGCATTCACCAGGCAAAGCAGCTAAACCACCTTCCGTATGGGCTGCTTGGACTGCGCTCAGGGCTGGTAACATGTTTCGGTGGCACAACTCTGCCAGTAATGTCCTTGAGCTCTCAAATGAACTCTTCCAGCCATCTGGAATCTGGGATCCAGAAATCTGTGGGATAAGAAAGCTGGTCAGCAGACAACTCTTATCCCTCAATTAAAAGTTGCTCATGCCTGGAGACATGGTTAGACCTTGAGTTGATGTGGTTAGACCTTGCATAGGCTGTCCAACTTAAGTAGCATAGCAAGGTGTGTCCCGTCACTGATCCACCACGGCCAATACAATAACCATGACCTGCACCAGAAGAAATGACCACATTTATCTATGAAAGCTCTGGGATCGATTGTGCGTGCTCCTTCCGTCACTTCCACGGCTCCAGGTGCTCAGAGAACGAGTAAACTCTGGAGCTCCACGGGTTTTTATGCTGCTTCAAGGCAGGACCTTCTCCTGGACATAATTTTCATGGGCTGTAAGAGCATCAAGAGACCTGGCAAGACTGCTGGAGCTCAGTGTCTCTGACTAGAGCCACAAAAAGCTTTACTTCAAGCAAAGTAACCACTCACAGCACAGATCCTGGAAAATTCAATTCCATCCCAATAATTACTACAGCACACCAATAGATCTTCTTTTATTTATTTTTGCAAGATAGAGGCCAGTGATGTTAACACTAAACTAGAATTCAATCCCTCATAGTAAAATTAATCATAACTCTCGACTACGTTTAGCAGCCAACTTTGAAATTCCTATAAATGAGACTTCACAGCCTCGGCAAGACTCATAGCAGAATCTATGCAGCCATCAAAGTTGGAATGAGTAAATCCATCGCCCCCACAAATCAGGAGAGGTTGAGTATGAAGAATCATTTGTCCCGGACAGTTGAGCACAGCCTTCGTGACCTGAAAAAGCATACAGGGAGATGTAAAAGAAAGTATTTTATTTACTTGAATTTCCCACCAGAAAGATCAGTATTCCTGAGAAACATGCTCTCAAATGAAGCACCCCTCCCATCCCCGATCGTAGGTTCAAGCATTAATGATCGAAGTACCGTAGTAACAGTTATTTTCTGGAGTTAAATAACTAGAATAAAGCTTTCCTGTATGTGGAAATTCAGAAACCTTACAGCTGCATCCTGTCTTACTCTCGGTCTGTCTCAGCAGAAACAAATTGCCTGACCCTGGACAGATGTGGCATGGGGATCTCTAAGCCAAAATGTATAAAGATATGTGATCTCACACAGCAAAGTGGGCTTGCAAAACCCCCCAGATATTGAACTGTTGTAAAAGGGAAGGGAGCCTGCACTTTCCAAGAGAGCCTGCAGCACGATTGGGTTGGCCAGGTGACCTTCCTGGATGGGAACTGCAGTGGGCTTCAGAGGAACAACTCTTGTGATGACCCACCCACGCTTCATGCTGCTGTCCAAGCACGTAAACAGCCTCGGGACCACCCGCCCACTCTCCAGCTCTGCTACGCTGGGCTCCTTTTTAATCCGAGTCACATAACGATTTGTAGAGACTGCTAGAGATACAATCAACACCTTCCCTGTAAGCGGCATGGGAGGAGTTCTGAATAAGGTTGCTTTGATAAATATTTAATGTCATTCTCAATGTACACATTGCATTCATTTTAAATATAGTTTTCCTGGCACTATAACCTCCATTAAACTTGTATCTGTAGAGTGGCAGCTCTTGGGCGGTTTGTGTAACATTCCCAAAGGTGAATAATGGACCTTGCTTTGGCCAGTACTTGTTAACCTGAAGATACCTGGAACTCACAGGGAGAACACGACCTCTTTTTAGGATTGTGCTTTATGACAAACACCAATGCATGTCAAACAGCAGAGTGAAAGCACACAGCGTTCGTGTTTTCACCACGTTTGGCTGCCTCACGCGTTGTTCCAGCCTGTTTCAAACCTACATGCAAAGGCTGAGTGTCCACGTTGAGCTAAACCGGTGCATCCCAGACCAGCACTGGTGAATCTCAGAAGGGAGATAAGGCAGCAGCAGCAGCACTGGCCTTGAGGTAAAAGTAAGGGTAAGGCAGGCTCAGGCAGAAGGGATAAAAATGGTAAGAAAATGCAGGACAAGTTGATGATGAAGTGATTGGAGGAAGAAGGTGGGAATAGTCCAAGAAAAGGAACGACAAAACAAGACCTATGAGGATGAAATGTTGAAAAAGATTTCAAAAATATCTAGAAAACCAGAGAGAGAGAGAAAAAAAAAAAAGAGCAGAAGCACAGCAGTAGAGCAATAGAGATCAAACCATAGAAATCATAAAGCATGATACAGAGACTACAATTTTCTGCCTTTGGTCCAAAGATATGGTTTGGCTTCCTGTGCAGTAAACTGCCACTATATCCCATCGTGCGGCTGTCAGCTTCGGTGAACAGGACCTAAAGTTGAAGGCAGCTTGTTCAGTCCAGGGGATTTTTCCATTGGCCCACATGTACACTCAGTAGCCACTGCCGTGCCGTTATCTGCCATTTCCAAATACGGATCAGCTGCAAAACACCCACATTTATGTTACTGGCTTCATTTTGTGTTACCGGCATGTTGGCATCTCTTCAAAGGAGGTAAGTGTCTGAAATGGATTTGTAGACAGTTATGATCCATTCTCCATTACTCAAGAGATACTATGTATGATAAATCCAGCCAAAGATCGTCTTTCTCAGACTGATTTTAGATCAGTAGTTAACTTATTCCTAAAATTTTCCTACCGATTGAGGTCACTGAGCATAAACGATGAAGAAAGGTTTAGCAGCAAAAGGCTTTTTTGAAGCGTCCTTCCTTCTTGACTACCCAGTGCTTATTTGATGCTGGCTGTACCAAACAGCTTCTGGTTTGTCACACCCATCACAGGATCAGTATTTTCCCATCTCAGCCTTCATCTTCTCACCTGTGTGGCAAGATTGTGTGCTCAGTGTAGTTGAAAGCCCTCACTCTAGATGTAACGACTGGGGAAAGGAATCATCCTGCTCCTTGAAGATCAAGTTCTTCTGAAGGTGTTGTCCAACATAAATTCCAAATTACCCTCAGATATATGGGCACAACCTGTTGGATCTCCATCCTCGAAGACCGCAAGACTCGGCTAGACAAAGCCATGGTCAGGGTCACCCGGTGATAGTTCTGCTTTGAGCAACAGGCTGAACTAGAGACCTGAAGAGGCCCCTTCTGAGGTCCCCTCTGAAGAGGTGCAATTTCTACGATTCTGTGTTTTCTCAGCATCCCTTATAAAGTGACTCTATCAAAGTGGGGTGATGGGTTGGGAAGCTGTTGGCTCTGACAGTGAATAGTGTCTCATCATAATTAAAGCAGGGGATCCAGAACTGCAGCTGTGCTGCTAAGCAGTGTCAGTAGAAGTTTGGAAGTCCTAATCCCTCATCCACCACGGATAATTGTCATGTCTGCGTTTTAATCCCAGGATTGTGTTTGGCCATGTGAAGGACATTACAGCCGGATTTAATTAACAAGTAGGATAAATCCCGTCTAAAAGAGTCAGAGGAAAGATGCACCCATCTTATCAGTTCCCTTTGCTTCTGTGGCAACAGCTTATTATAAATGAAAGTAGAGATAGCTTTAAGAGAAAGAGGGAGCTCTGTCCTAGATATTTAATTTAGGTAGTGATTATTTTATAGGATGGCAATAGAGATCTATTTACAGAGATAACAGATCTGACCTACAATGATTTATTTGCAATCTAAGACATATTGACATCCACCCACCAAATTAAAGGCTGGTGCTAATTCCTTAGTGACACAGCCGTAAAGCACAAGTAGCTGCTGAAGTCAGTGATTTTGCTTAGGAGCAGCACGGTCGATAGCAGGCAACCGAGGCAGCAGAGTGGGGAGAGCCGTAAATTGTACAGCGGTTTGAGAAAATAACAGAGCATCACCCAGCAGCATGATGTCTGAATGTAATTTTTAAATAGGGGAAACAGGATCCACATCTAGCGATTTAGGAAGAAAACAATTTTGAAGTGTTTGTGGAAAACAGGAGTTAATTCCTACCATCACTCTTCCAGCTACCTCTAAGAGATGAAGCAATAGGTACAAAGTTATAATAAATCCTGTACAGCTGTAATTTTGCCAGGATTCAAAAAGCATAGTTGTTTGGTAGAATGCGATTGAGACTTTTCTTTTTATTTGGTAATAAGAAATAAATGGCCCTTCGTCTTTTCCTTTATCCATATTTTCATGGTGAAATAAAACAGAATGGGCCACAGATGATGCACATGCTTATATGTCACCTTTGGCACTATGCTAAAAGTGTGAGTGGCGCAAGGAAAAGACATATTAAGCCCTTTCCTTGCACACATAAACAAAATAGGCGAATTCGACGAATTCTATAATAGAGCTCTGGGGCAGAAGCAGTATCTAGGGTGTATTAATTCTGATTAAAAAACTTTTTTCTTTGTTTTGGGAGCTCTTTTCAGAGTGTCTGTCGGAGATAAATTCAATTCCTCTCCTCCCCACCACCTGCAGCTCTTGTGCGCACAAGCAGTTTGCAGAAGAAAGGTAACAAATAATACAGGAGAAAAAACCAGAAATTATAACCAGAAAAGGATGCCTTAACAGTGACAACTGTACAGAGACACTGCTACTAGCAAAAAAACCCCAAGCCTGAACTGATAAAGAGAAACACATAAAACATACCATGATTTTTATGAGTCATCTGAAACATTAAAACCTATGCTAAGGTTGCTTTTATATAATGACTGAGAACAAATACTATGAACTACGAAGTGATTTGCAAACTACCAATACCTAACTTGCAGAAAAATAAACTTTGTGCTAACAAGACCAGGTTCCTAACTTGGATGCAGATCAAGGGGTATGAGCAGACTTTACAACAGTAATCTACAGTAACTTTTCCAGACTTCATAAAAGGAAAAATTTTCAGGGGACTGCTTTAAGTAAATATTTTGCATCAACTTCCACATTCAATTTCACCAATGTAATTTAACTTAAGAGGCTTTGGGTAAACATGTAGATACACTCCAATACTTTAGGAAATTGCCAACGATTTCCTCAGATTTTTAAAAGAAGTCTGTAAAATATACACATTTTGCTATTATTACCCTTAGGTAGTTTACTTTAAAATAGTTTTCGTATAACATACTGTTAAATTGAACTGGGCCAAATCAAATACTAACAATTAGTACATCTGAACACAAGTACTTCTGCTACTCTGTGGTAGGGTGGGAATTTTGCTAATAATATCACATACTTCTGGACAGAGGAGAGACAGACCGAGTCATATTTTTAAATACCAGTGAAAATCCCACTGAAGTATGTGGGATTTGCTCCTTCCTGTGCACTGCTCCTGTCCCTGCTCACCCGGAGTGCTGCAGAACTTACTGCTGAGCCACGTCCACCACATAAAAAGATAACTAGACTTGACCTGGCTGTCACTGGGCAGCCTTGGATGCTGTTCATGGAAAGATTGATGGATATTGAGTAACTATCCCCTCTCCTCTTGCTCCCCAAGGACTGAAACCACCAGGTCATACGATGTCCTCTTTCTTGCAATGCACTGCAAGTTTGTACCATGGCATTGCCCCAGCAGCATCCTCCCAGCACACCGATCCCACCACAGGTTACCTGAGAGTATCTCCATTTCTGACACTTGACGCTGGCTGGTTTAGGCAAGGATGGCAACACCCTCTCCAGGTGATGGAGAATTAACTGCTGCACCTCTGCCGGGTCTGCATCCAGGTGCTCACTTCCAAATGTCACCGTTGTGTGAACTACAACTGAGGGTCCAATTTCAGGAGACTCTGAAAGAAAAGAAGAGAGATAGATGCTTTTGAAATTAATACTTGCCTGACAGTTGTGCCTCTAGCCTAGGAGTCAAAAAGAAGGAAAATATCCATGGCATCACCCTGTTCTTCCAGCTGGAATAAAACTCAAGGAGTAACAACACGACTTGTTCACGAGAAGCACAGTGAAGAAACGCAGGCTTTCTGCAAGATTTGTGATGGTTTTCCCACTGCAATAGCCCTAGCTCCACGTATGTCTCCCAGAGGGACCTCAAGGCATTCCCACACCCCATAAGTAGCAGCTGGAAGGGGCAAGGAATATACTGGAAGTAAAATCTTCCCTTTTTTCCTCCCAGACATTTCCACAGGCTCTACAAGGAGGTCAACAAACTCGCCATTGTGGCAAACTGTTGCATTGTTGTGAAAAACATCTGTTCCCTCGATAATTGGTTGCATATTGGCCATGCAACAGTATTTACATAGTTGAAAGACTAGAATAAAACTAATACTTTACATTCATGGAAGGGGAGAAGGGGAACAGAAGTCAGGGCAGGTTAGATTGAGAAATCAGCTCTTCCTTTTGGCCTGCGCGAGTGAATTCAAGTTTTGCTGCTCTAGCTACTTGCAGGAAAGTGATGTGTGGCTGTCTACACGCACGTTGTGGGGAGTGTGAACCTTCAGTACAACTTCTGCACTTGGGCAAATATGTGCGAGTGAGCAAAACTCAAAAAAAAAGATTGTCCCTTAAAAATCAACCAAGCGGCAGTGCAAGGGGAGCAACCGAAGGCAGCTCTAGTGCCGATGTTAATCCCAGAAGACTCAGAAATGGCCAAGTTTCCTTATGGCTGGGGCTGGGTGTAGGTTCTCTACCGCAAGGGACTTCTGTCCCCGCTGGCATGTCGGCTTGTCACCTTACAGACATGGTCTGGGCAGGCACGACCAGCGGCCAGAGATCTTGCCTGAAGGAATCTCAGGCTCAGTGATTTCCCCGTGCCAAGGCATGATGAAGACCCAGCAGATCCTCACACGAGTCGTTTCTGATGGGGCTGTTCCCCAGGATGGATTTGCTGAAGGGAGGACACGATCTGGGTTCTGCTATATTTCAGGTGAGAGCTTGAACTCACCAAGATGGTCATTAAATTAAGAGATTCCCTCTCACTCCATTAACCAGAAAGTCTGTCTTTTGGAAGAAGAAAGCCTTTTCTGGCTAAACCTTTCTTTGCATCTGCACATTACTAGGAAAATATTTTACTTTCAGCAAATGAGCATTTTATGACCAAGGAATCCACAAAGAAAGAGGCAGTTGAACCTTTTCTGACCAGTTCTGGCTGTTAGGTACCAAGCTTGATAGAAATCTTTTTCTCCGCTGTGTCAGACCCTGTTTGAGAAGATGCCAAATTCCAGCTTTCCAAGGGGAACCAAAATGTCTTTCTCTGATAAACTTTCTGTCCTGGGCTGACCACTTCAGCACACACTATCGAGGCACAGCAGTACCATGTTCTAGCACCCACAGCAAGCATGAACACAATGGCTTTAAACCCAGTTGGAAGGATCCCTTCAGTAAGTCTCTTTCTTGGGTGGGCCAGCTCAGTCAACCCTTGCTCCTGAGAACTGGGAAAAAGTGGCAGAAAGGGTGGGAAGATGTTTCCTGGCTGTGGTGAGGAATGCCCCCCAACAGGTCACGTCTGAAGGCACCAAGCCATGGCGATGCCTCTTCTCAAAGTTCTTCTTTTCCACGTCAGACACCACTAAGAGCAAAAAATCATTCACTTCACTCCCGGGGTTGGGCTCGCGAGCTCAGTTTTCAGCAAGTAACAGAGCTCTTTTCCTGGGTGATTTCCTGAAGTAGCCAGAAACTTTGTTTCCTATTTTAATCCGAGGTGCTGATTTTGCTCTCTTGTGTATTCGTCTTGAAAGGAAACCCTAACCATCGGGGATGGATGGGTCCAAGAGTTCCATCCGACGTGGATTCGGGATGAGGGCAAGGCAGATCTGGGGACTAAGACTGTAGAACCAAACAACGACTGGTCTTGTCTCAAAGCAGTGGCTCAACTCATCTTCCTGGGATTCTTCCCACCACCCCTAGTGTGGCTTCACAGGCCGTATCTCTCTTCACATCTGCTTTTCCAACTGTCTGGAAAAATGTCAGAAATGCTACTCAGTTTCTCCTTCCCATTTTGGGGGAGAAAGCAGGTATTCTGATGTCTCTACACAGAAACTGTCAGGGACAGACGACCAAGTGGGGAAGGTACCTTGGGATTCATTACAGTGTACATGGTATTTTGGCAAATTCTTCCACACGAACTTGGCGAAAAAGCTCATTAAAAGACGTCTAAGCATTTTAACAAAATAAATATTCATCGCTTGCTGTGACTTGTTATAGCCAATGATTCTTGGACAGGGTCGCCTTCTTTCAAATCTCTCATCTCTTTCATAGCATGTACAAAACAAGTTTCAGGAGAACAGGCAGTTCGTTGAGTTTTTAATTCCTCCTTTGAGCTACTCATAGCTTGGAGAGCTTCCAGAGGCCACTGAGTCACAGCCTTCCAGTACTGAAATATGCAGCCTGCAAGGATCAAGTTTAGCCTCAAGTCCTTTTCTTTCTTCTGCAAAAATACTGGCTGAGAGAGCAGCTTAAGATGAGTTTTTTCCCTGAAAGCAATGGGGGCATCTCAGCCTTGATGCACCAGATAGGAACGACGGTTCAGCTATCACAGGAGCAAAGCCACCATTTTCCTCCCAACGCATTTAGATCAGGCTGCAGCAGCTAGCTTAAAAACGAGGGCTTCTGGCAGGGCTTCTCATGAGATTTTAATTTCCTTTATTTGCAGCAATGATGAAGCCATCACGGCCATGCTAGCAGATGATGAAGCGGCATGGGAGACGTGGCAAGCCCAGGAACACTCAGCGATGCGAGGGGTAATGGAAGCAGCACAAAGCTTTCATCTGCTCCCCGTTCCCCCCCTCTCATCCCAGCTGCACAGCAATTAATCCGATCAGCCGATGCGGCGGAAGGCATCAGACGCAGGGCAGGGCTAGAAGGAGACGGCAGAGCTGGCTGTAGTTCATGCCCGTTTAATGAGCGAGGAGCCATTCTGCCAGCGCTGGCAGTGTCCCCGGCACCACGGGGACCCCAGGGAAAGCCCGGGAGCAGTGAGGTTGTATCCACTCTCTGCCCTCCGTCAGCCTGCGCGGCATCCGTCGCTGCAGCAGCGATGGGAGCAGGGGCTGTCCCCGTCCCCCCACGCTGTCCCCGCCAGCTGCACCAGGAGGAATGCGGTGTTTTGTGTGAGGTGAGGGAGGGAAGCGCTGGCATCACCTCGTGTGGTGATGGTGGTTTGGGGGATGCGGTTTGTGCCCCCAGGTTCGAACTCTCCTCTTCCCCATGGCATAGAGAAGATGCAACGCCATAACTACAGGTGTCATTTACTTCTGTGTTGTTTTCTTCATTTTGCTGTTAATTTCTTTTGCTCTGCTGCATCACACAGGACCGACAGGGGCAGAGAGTAGATGCAAAGTGACCAACGTGAAGATAAACACATTCTTGTCAAGACCTGTTTTGCTCCCATATAAACAGAAAAGACAGTTTTTTTGTCTCAAAGTCAAAGTACAAAGTTCTACCAGTCCCCCACAGACAAGTCTAGTCCACAAAGACTTTATGGGAAATGCTAAAGCACTTCAGACCAAAGTCCAGCTGCACTGCCAGTCTGATCAGAAGTGTCTTCCCCTCTTAGCGAGTCAGAAACCACAGACATGGAAAAGGAAAATAGATGAACCAAAATTACAGGAGAGTAAATAAATGCAGAATTAAGTAAGTGGGGAACTGAAAAGTGAGGATCTAACTGCATCTTCCACAACCTAAAGGGAAGGTGACAGAGACGACAGAGCTCAACTTTTCTTAGAAGTTCAAAGCAACAGGGCAAGAGCCAATGGGCACAATCAGAACGAGAGAAAATCCCAATTATACATGAGGAAAAATCCCCCTCCCATGTGAGCGGAGCATCCCTGGGACGAGGCCCTGAGTGTTGGAGGATGTCTCCATCCTTGGGGACTGTCCTGACTCTCCTGGACACCAGCTGTAGCTATGATGTTTGCTCTGCTGGGAGCAGGGTGAGGCCAGAGGCCCCCACCCCGCTGTCTTTAGCTGGAGCCTGATGGGTTTATCTAAGCCCATGTAAATGGTTGACCTCCAACACTGAGCAGCATGAAGTACAAGCTGTCACATGCAGAGGACACATCAGCTGTCTGGAGGTGCTGTCAAGAACAGAAAGCATGAAAGCAATCGGAGCTCACCGTATACCGCACGTCAGGCCAGTTATAACCGTGAATTAAGAACTACCAAAGTCTCCCCATGTTGAACTCTCTCAGGGAACTGGATCTTCACCTATAACCTGGGAATGAGGGGAAATTGGATTGTGAGCAGGAGATGGCGGCCATCAGCTTCTTAATGTTTTGGGACTGTCTCAGCACTCATTGTTAACTCCCAGCTGGAGGAATCACACAGGATGTGTAAAGAAAGAGACAGACAGACTGCTGACAGTGAGAACTTATGCAGGATTAAGCCTGTTAAAGAGTATTACCTCCCAGAAAAAGGATGGGACTAATAAAAGATGCCCACAGAAGAGCAGAGAGAACAGAGCCCAGGGCCACCTCCCCAGAACAGTCGCTTGTGGCTCATGAGCATCTGGCATCAGAGAGGTGGCTCCTTGCTTCGAGTAACATTTAGGGCAGAATGGTCAGATGGAAGAGCATCGTGTCCTGGGTGAAGCAGTAGAGCAAAGCTACTCGGGCTGGAAGTACAGCTGTCTCCATTATGGTGGGATAAAAAGACTTGTGGGTGAGTTCCTCCACTCACTCTGTACTGCAGAACAGTGACAATTCAAACAGCCCATGGTGCCAAGTCCTCCCACAGGGACCTCTTCTGCCCTGGGAAGTTCTCAGCTGATGTTAAGGGTGTAAAGTCAGCTCCTGTGGTGGCCACATCCTCCTGACCAACAGTCTCAGGGAAGAAAGGGGACAGACAAATCACTAAACCATAAACACCTCAATAGAAAATAACAGAACTTCTCGGGGAAAGCCCACAGTGCATTATCTGTCCATGAAAATCATCTCCCTTGCAAAATGCAAAAGCTACTTCTCTCTGGTGAATCTATACCAAGGTCAGGGTTCAGAGTCCCTAAGTTCAAAAGACACGTTAGAGACGAGCTGTGATCCTTGGGATCCATGGAGGCCTGAAGTTTCCTTAGTGGGGAGAATATCATCAGAGCCTGAAAGTCATAGGATTCATCTGGCAAATGGTCAGGATGGTCTCTATCATGTTCTGGGAGCGTGACAGGTTGAAAAGGGAAGGAACTGGGGGGCAACACGGATTTCAAGGTGCCAGGAAGGGGACAGAGCACAGTGCTCTGGGCACTAGACCAATGGCAGAAGGGACCCTAAGAGGGACCCATCCGCCCTTTGCCACTGCTCAGGCAGCCAGCAGTGGAGACTTGGCAAAGACGGAGAGAAGAAGCTACAGCTTCTACTATACCTGAGAAAGCAGAAGCCAACCGAATTTGCCCAAACAATAATATTCTAGGAGATAAAATAAAGTCTGAGGGCTAGCCTGGAACATGCCTTGCAGTTGCTCAGCTGAAAGGCTTTGAAGTAAGGAACCCCACACTGCGAGGGACGGTGTCCACCAAGGCATCAAAGGACAGTTCAGAGAGGCTGATCAGCCTCAACTTTAGAAGTGGTTGCGCTGGTCTAGGGCTGAAGCATGTATGTGCAGAAGCATGAGGAGCACAGGCTGCAGTCTGCAACCCTGGAAGTGTCCTGTGGCTCACAGGCTCTGCAAAGCCCATAAACCCATCGACCCTCATGATCTACTTTGATAAAGGTGTAAAAGTAAGTAGCCAAGACCTGCAGATCAGTTTGCAGGCTCCATAGATACATCCATAAAAGGTCCGCAAAGAGGGCTGAAAAGAGGATCCATCCCAGGGTTACGACCTAGTCTCCAGAAGAGACCTGCATGCAGATGTGATGGGCACACGTCTTCCATAGGAACATTTGCTTCCTTCTTAGAGGAACAGTGTCAAGTATTTTTCCCGTGTTCCTGCTCAAAACCCAGAGTAAGAACAGATACCAATAAAAAACAAGATGTGGTTGCTTCCTGCCACTCAGGATTTTTAAATCTTACTGGGGAGATGCGTTTTGCTGTCCAAAACCCATTCTGGTCCTGGGTAGGATAAAGGGAAGGGTCAGCACAGAGGGCAGTGAAGAAGCTGGACACCTCCAGTCGGGCTGCAACTGCATTCCTGCTCCTGGGGAGGGATCAGCAGGCTGCCGAAAGAGAAGTGAGCAAACAGGCCTTATAAAACTATACCTAAAAGGAAAAAAAATAACAGTGACTACCCTTACCACACTCAGCAAACGAGCAAGAGAGATGGAGGTTCACTTTCAAAATGTCATGCTGCTGTTGGGCAAAAGGGTTAGCGGGCTTCCCAAGTTACCCTCGGGAGTTCCCGTGGTTCACAAGGTCCCGTATTCTCCCTGGAATAAAATCTGCTGTGTCTCATAAGGCACATTTTGGAAGAGCCCATGTAAAGAATGGTGCTAACTTTTTTATATTCCGAAATTCAGCCTTTCATTAGCCTTACAGACAGTTTCTGATTAGTTTTCTAAAAGGCAGGCAGGGGATTACAAATCAATTGGCCATGTAATGAGACGAAAACCTAAATAACTCTTTAACTCTTCCATCTTCCTAAAATTCTTATTTTGGTACTGAGAAGATAAAGGAATCCATATTTTAAAATTAAAAAGGATACTCAAGAATTACACTGAACCTGAAAACATGTAAGATGAATCCTCCCTTTAAATTATACAACCTCACAATCCTGAACTGCTTCCACTTTCATGTGTTGTCTATCTTTAGTCATCCAGAATGCAAAGAGATGCAAAGACTGCGGTATTAAAGAAATGAGGCTTGAAATAATTTATACTGTAGAATTCCCACTGTCCCCCCGACCAGTTATAAATATTGATGGGGTGTTTAAGGCAGCCAATCACGCAAATATTTAATATTCATAGATACCACACAGGGAATTCAACATACACTTCTTGCAGGCTCTTCTTTATGTAACGTTCAAGCGCATTACCTCTGTGGATGGAGACGCAATTTTATGCACAGCAGTTGATGCAAAAACCCTGCCTTCTCGGAGGCTCCTCATGCTCCAGATTACATTGGTAATGGCAGCGCCGGAGAAACAGCTTTATTATTGACTCTTCCGTGTAAATCAGGAAGAAAACAGATGTCACGAATAGTTATCGGTAAGGAACTAGGCTGTGTCACAGTAAAGCCAGCTACCGGTGGCATGTCCTGCCACAGAGAACAGCTGCCAGGGACTGCCATAGAATCACAGAACCATAGAATGCCCTGGGTTAGAAGGGACCCACAAGGATCATCAAGTCCAACTCCTGTCCCTGCACAGGACAACCCCACAGTTCACACCGTGTGTCTGAGGACGTTGTCCAGTCTCTTCTTGAACACTGTCAGGCTTGGGGCCGCGACACCTCCCTGGGGAGCAGGACCTTGTGGGTCCCTTCCAACTCAGGACATTCTATGATTCTGTGATTGTCACCATTGTCTTCTTCAGCCGAATCAGGATCAGTCAAGGTTGAAGAATGGAAGAATGGGAAGAACAAGGAGTGAGTGGAACATGATGTTAAAACACCAGTAATGGCACCCCAAACACACAGTCAGCGAACAAGGGACAGCGAGGTGCTGCTGTGCCTCCCACTGAAATGTTCTGGAGGCCAGTCAGAAGCAGAGAAAGAAAAATAACAAATGCAAAATACTTGCATATGTGCTAAGACAAACATAAAGGAACTTTATATTCAAGTGTCTTGGCTGCAGTACTCCACATGTGCAAATAAATTTCACATTCAGCCCTCCTTGCCCACGTTGTCTTAAAGTACATATATGCATGAGTGTTTCTGTTATCAGCAGAGCTATGCATGTGTTTGAAGAAAAGTGAATCACTTGGTGACCACTTTTGATTTTCATACTTCCCTACATCAGCATTACTGAACACGATACCGGCAGGCTGTCCAACCCGCCTGTGCTCAGCTCGAGCGCTCGCAGCCAGGAACACGGCTCCAGCAAACACGTACCGCTCCCTCCCCAGCGCCGCTCTTCCTGCAAGAAAGTGCAAATCTGCAAAATGCAGGTTCACCGGGAAAGAAGGCATGGTCAAGGCGGCGGATCGACTGTTTATATGTCGTAAGGAGGGCCTTACCGCAGAGGAATCATCTTCAGTTGCTGCCCCCAGCTTGCTCCAGCCCTGTGAAGGTACACCATTTGTTCTTCCTGGAAAAATTTGCTCATGTAAACAGATCTCTCCCAAGATATGCGGGAAATTTCAGTGAGAAAGGTATGTGTCAACACTGACGTTCTGGTAGTTTCTAGGTATTTGTTAACAAAATTCCCGAAATAATATGCTTTTTATTTGGTTAAATTGCATTTGGAGACAGCAAAGACACCATACTCAGCTATTTGATAATTCCATTATAATTCCATATTTGCTGTTTCCTTTTGTTTTGAGGCCACACACACAACCAGGTGAGGAACAGATGGGTGAACTTCTCCCTTGGGCTGTGTCCTCTTTTGCACACCGGGATGGACAATACCAGTACGTGCTATTAACTATCAAGTATTTACCGTTAAACACAACAATGGCGACGTTATCATTAAATGCAAGAAAATCTCCAGCTGCCTATTGTCAGTAACAAGGAGACAATGCCAGATGAAAAAAAAAAAAATCACTCTGTATTTGGCTTTCCTTATGCTCTTTTTTTACATGTTCACTAGTGGTCCCTGCTGGAGGAAGAGTATCAGGGTGGATGCATCTTTGTTTTGGCCAGTTCAGCCATTCTTTTGTTTTATTTTCCCTCTTTTCAGACCATCAGGCTACATTACTAGGAGAAATAACAAAATGGGGCTTCCCCCGTGGTGAGCTGGTTCATCTCTCCAACTTCTTTGCTCCCACAAACTGCTGTTTCTGGAGGCGCTTCAAGAGCCGTCGCTACCAGCTGCTTTGGTGGAGAGAAGGGCATATTTGGAAGAGCTGACTTGAACTGTACTGTCACCACAAGGAGTGCAAGATCCTGTTCTGACACAGGACCACCCCACGCATCTGTCTGGCTGAGCAACAGACCTTTCTGAAAAGATCCTGGTGGTTACGGTGGATCCACCATGGAATACAAGCCAGCAGGGCAAAGGTGGCAAATCACGTCACATCAGGGTCTTGAGCAACACCATCTGACTTCACGGCTGGATCCAACTTCAAACCTTGAGTGAGGGTAGGACCACATGACCTTCAGTGGTCCCCTCCAACCTGAATGACCATGACTTTGCTGAGGGAGCTGGGGGGTTCAGCCTGGAGAACAGGAGGCTGAGGGGAGACTTTCTTGCTCCCTACAACTGCCTGAAAGGAGGGTGGAGCCAGGTGGGGGTCGGGCTCTGCTCCCAAGGAACAAGTGACAAGATGAGAGGAAATGGCCTCAAGTTGCGCCAGAGAAGATTCAGATTGGATCCTGGGAACAATTTCTTCCCCAAAGGGCTGTTGGGCATTGGAACAGGCTGCCCAGGGCAGTGCTGGAGTCACCATCCCTGGAGGGGTTGGACAGATGGAGATGAGGTTCTCAGGGACATGGGGTAGTGCCAGGGCTGGGTGATGGTTGGACTCAATGATCTTAAGGGTCTCTTCCAACCAAAAGGATTCTATGACTCTAACTGGTAGAGGCAGGCAATGGAACAGGAGGCTGAGCCTTGGCAAGTTCAGATTGCAGATGAAGAAACGCTTCTCCCAGCGGAGGTGCAGCCCTGGGACAGGTCACCAGTGACATGGGGCATCTCCATCCCGTTTGTTTTTAAAACCTCAGCTAGACAAGGCACGGCTGCCCTGACCTCGTGTTAGCGGGAGCTGGAGCAGAGATCTTCAGAGGTCCTGGCCACCAGTGCTGCTGTCACACTGCGACACTATTCACCATAGCTTATTACATTTAATTGCATGTTTACGGTGTCAGAGAGGGAACCCTGACCAAACAAGGAAGACCAGAACCAGAAGTCTTCCAGGGCTAAATCTAAACATGCTTTAGTGCAGTGAACTTGGTAATACTTCATAATTATGTATTAGGCAGCAGCTGATTATGAAAATCCTTCCTTATTCCGTGACAGTGAGTCACAACGCTTTGGAGGTCACCACAAAGGTGGGCAGGTTTTTATCCCCACTTCACAGAAGTGGTCAAATCTGGTCATCATCGCCATCTGAGCAAGTAACAGAATCAGGAAGTGTTTTCCGCTCCTAACGAACTTGATGAAACTCAAACGCTTGCGGTTTTTCTTGAGCTAATCTATGCCAACACACTCTTGGTGTATGAAATACATTTAATAAATAAAACATACACTTACTCGACTGCCATCTTCCAGAAACAGATGAGAAGTGTCTGCCCTGTGGGATGTTCTCCAAGCCTTACCGAGCAGCCGTACTATGTGCAGCCGTTTCAAGGATTTTCCGTGATTATAAAAGCACACTGGCTGACTTCGAATTAGACTGAACCACCTCAATTATACAAATCATTACTACTCCCAAGCACGCTTAGTGGAAACAACAGGAGTTGTAAAGTAATGGATGATGGGAGATAAATTGGCATGTGTATGAATCGATGTTTAAACAAAGGAACTTCAGCTCTTTCTTGGAATAGCAACATTTTGATGTCTCAAATCCCCCGATGCTGGTTTCATAAACGCAGTAACGTAAACCATGTGCTGGGTGGTGACTTTCTGAGGACCTTCCCGCTTTCATTGTGTATTTTATTACAGGCCAAATGTGACATTAAATGCTATCCGCTGCGGCTTGGAGTTAAATACTTGCTCTGTTCAGAATAGCAACACTCAATTAAACAGCATTTTTCATGATCTACACCCTCTATTGTCACTGTGTTTAAGGGAAATAATGGGAGCACTGACCTATATTGCGTTTCTTATTATCGATGGAGATGAAGCGTATGCAGGGATTATCGGTGATGTACTGTGCGGCCCAGGGGACATCAATCCGTGTACCGGCTTCATAAAAAAGTCCCAGAGCGTAGCGGGAGGAGTAGCTCACAGATTCCAGTTGCTGCTTTTGACTTCCATTAATCACTGTGGAAAAAAAAAAGAAAAATAAAAATCAGACAATCCCTCTCGTCTCAGAACATTTTATGTGTGAATGCTGTGGTTAAGCTGATTATTCCTTCCTGGAAACGACCAGACTGCTAAAACTAAGAATTTAATATTAAGCCTAGTGCTTTGTAATATTTTTTCTGGGACACCTCTTCATGAAGTTTTAATGGCATGTTATATAGAGTACGTCCTTCACACGCAACCCTCCCCCATCTTTTGGTGGTTCATCTCCCAGCTCTCCACTAGTTCCCTCTACCTTGAAACTTTCAAGACCAGTGACTTCTTTCCAAATCTTTTCTCAAAGGGTGAATAAACAGGAATAAGAGGTTTGGGTTGCCTCTAGCACATCAAGCCAACGATTGTATGACCCTGCAAAAACCCAGATGTCTTCACAGATCAACCAAATGCACACAGGGGCTCCAGATCTCCGGGGAAAATAGCCCTGCAACTTCCGTGTTGTAATTCAAAGAGATGAAGAAAACTCCGCTCTTCCGCACACAAAGGGTTCGTAGTGAAGTTTAACCCCTTCAGGTGAAGGTATTTTAAAGCAGTTTAGAAAATCTCAGAGCAAATATGAATCCATTCATCCCTACGTTAACTCTTCTCTCTTCTAACTACAGTAATATCTGCTTTCTGCCTCAATTTTACAATCTTGATAAAAAGCCGCACAAAGCAGCATTAGCCCCACTGTGCATCCAAATATTTTATTTCACGTCAAAGAGAAATACCACAGTTTGACTGATCATGGAGTTAGGTACCACATCTCTCTTCCTACTGCTGAACGGTCGGCCAATGCTTCCGCGAGCTAGAGCGGGATGTGCAAAGACAACATCACAGCAGTCTCCTGCTTGTATGTGACACTGCACGTTCTGTTGGGCTTGTTTGGAGGTTTGGTAGTGACAGGCACCGAACAACAATCGAGGTGCTTCATTTTATGCAAAATCCAGGCGATGTGATGAACATCTCTTATGAAGAAAGGAGAAGCTGATGGCTATATCCACCACGGCACTTCCACGGGCAGCAGGCCAGGTGTTGATGGTATCTTCAGAAGGACTTCAGCAGAAGTCCTGGCCCGAGACAGACCAGCCCCGTGCATGGGACAGGCTGGGATGGGCTGGAGGGGGCAGCTCTCCATGCAAAGGTCTGCAGGCAAGAGGCTTCTGCAGACTCATACACACCGAACTGGCCAGGAGTCACCACAATGAAGCCCGACCAGCCTGGCATGAGAGCATCCAGCAGATCGAGGGAAGGTATAATATTATTCCTGTCAAGTGAGGCCACATCTGGACACTTTGTGCAGCTTGTCGTGCCCTGCAGTAAAAGGGAGACAACAGCAAACTGGATAAAGTCCTGTGCAGGGTCACTAACATGGTCCATTAAAGGGGTCTGGTGGCACTCGGTGACACTGCATACCTTGCCCACACCACAGTCACCTCCATGGGACTGCAACTAACGTGTTTCAAAGAACGCCGGCACGGCTGACCTCCCTGTCGTGACTAATGCTCCTGCTCACAACTTGCAACCACTTTATCACGTACTCACTCCACCAGCACTTGCTCTCTCCCTGGGAACCAACATCTCTGCTGTGCCAAGATTTAGATTTAGGTTATGGTTGCACTCAATGATCTTAAGGGTCTCTTCCAACCAAAATGATTCTATGATTCTAAGGCTGTCCCAGCTGCCTCTCACCTCGCCCCTGCACCTAGATCTTTCCAAGGAGGATCCACTCCTCCCCCTGGACATCAGGAACGCCTCCAAGCATTGAGTCAAAGACCCCTCGACCTCTGCTGTCACCTTCCCGTGGCAAAGCTGCCTCCACATAAGTTATGGCACGGCACAGTTCCCATTGGTTATACTGCTGGTCTGCCATCAAGACCCAGTAACAGTTCAGCGTGGAGAATGCTGCCGGTATCTTCCACCTGGAACCATCTTGGGGGTTCTTTACTGCCAAGTCACAAGAGGGATGTGAAGATTTCAGCAGTGCTTGTCCCAGCTCCTCCTGGCAGAGCACCAGGGCCCAGATAGGGGACAGACCTGCCGCTAAACACACACCGCGTGGCGGAGGGGACAGATCTGGTCCAGAAACCCTCCTGTCCATCAGGTGCGGGCTCTGCACAGCTGGGTTCCGAGGTGTCCGCCACCACCAGGCCCTCTTCTTGCAGCTATGAGAAATAATCACAACGTATCACACATTCTTGCTGCACTTCGAAAGAATATAAAAGTCCTATAAACAAGCAAACAAACAGGAGGCTGTAACAACCCATCTAAAACGCTACTCTTTGTCCATGTTACTTTGGCAACCCATTTCCCCTTGGGGAAAAGAAAAATAATAAACAAGACCTCCTCCAGCCTGCGAAGCAAATTCCCCCAGCAAAGCTCAGCATGCAGAAACCTCCGTGCTGTGGGAACGCAGCTGAGATAGAGATGAAGTACCCGGCTCTGGGGCTGCAGTTGCTGCTCCTCTGCAGTACACATGCCTTTAAATAATTAAAATTAAAATTTGCTTGGGCAAATGGTTTATCGCACGGAGCGCTTCAGCAGGTACAACTTTCACAGTGTTAGGCATTACCAAAGCCGAGCTGAGAAGTTGGCTCTGAAGTGCCTTGTTTAAGACTTAACATGGCTTTATGGATTACTGATGTGCATTTGCTAATCGATTTGCTTAATTACTGCTTACGGGTTTTAAAAATAACATCAGTTGTTCACTGGATTCTACACTGCCGCAAATTTACAAAAACAAGGAAGTTTTTATCACTTCAGAAGACAAGCAATAAAGTGATGTCAAGTTTGAAGTCCAGCAACAAAAAAGCTGAACTGTATGTGAAAACAATGCTCCGGGTTGTAAGACTGAGGTTTTTCCCCTGCTCCATCCATTGTGTGTTTTACCAAGGCCAACAAGTTGATCTAAGGACATGAAGAGAGCCTTCATTTTGAATTTCCATACTTTTATTGGTTTAAATGAAAACCAGACTGTTGTTTTAATGTTGTGTATAAAACCACAAAATAACTATTAATTTTTTCCCTTCCAACAAAAACGGTTAAGAAGATTTTAATAACAGTTTGGAAAAAAAAAAACCAACAGCTTTCAGACCACGGAATTGTCCAGCCTACAAGAATCAGCCATAGTGATATTTTTAAAGTGATGCATAAAGACATGAAAATCTTACATTTTCCACTGAAAACTCAGCTACAGCTGCACGCCGAAGTGTCCTCTGGAGATTTCATCACATCAAAGCGAGGGGCACATACACTTGATTCGCTGTTTCTCTAGCCACTGACAGGAGAGTGGATTACTTATCTGTAACACTCCATAAATATAGCAAGGGCCTTTTATCTGCCGTTCCAGTACTTTAATGTCACCTCGCTGCCTCGCTCGCGCTGTGGGAAGGAGAGGACCCAGAGGTCCCGTCAGGGCCAAGGAGGGAGAGGAAAGCCAAGGCTTGGGCTGGCAGGGCCAGCGCTAAGCCCAGCCTACCAGCACACAGGCCAGGGATGCAAAAATAAACCCAGCTGCTCCCATGGCCGAGAAGGGACCAGGACCATCGAGATTTAAATCCTGGACGTCGAGTCATTTGCCGACGAGTAAGGAAGGGCATGGCAACGTGCACCTTCAGCTGCAGAAAGGTGCTGCAGGAGCTTGGTAGCACCTGGATCATGGTCACCATCCGCTCCTGGACACTGGCAGAGGCTCCAGCAAGGGCTTGACTTGCAACCATAACTTTGAGCAAGCAGAGATGGGGAAGAGACACGATGGGTGGGTAAAGGATTCAGGACAGTCTGGTAACTGAAGCAAAGAGGTGACCTGTAACTTCACACAAAGACCTACGTACCTGTCACCCCCAACTGCTGGGGACAGGGAGGAACCACACTCAGAACTGCAGGGAAAAGCAGATGCTACAATGTGAGATGCACTTAAAATAATACTTGTTTTGGAAAGCTTTCCTATTCCTAATTCCGTACTTCCAAAAACTTGCAGATACTTATGTCCCTACCGTGGTTTCAGAACTCAGTTGTGATGCTCGTATCCAGCTCTTGCATGTATTTAAGGATATGTGTGCAAACAAATCAAGGTCCTGGTTTGAAAGACTTCCAGAGACGAGAGGGAAAACACTCCTATTTTGTGTCACCGTCCAGGCTCGCTGGGTGGCACAGAGATGTTGCATCCTGACAACCATCAGTTTCGCAGAACAAACAGCCAGACGCAGCTCGTGTTATCACACAGTATCACCAGGTATGTTCAAATTCACTTACCAGGCATGGCCAAGACAACTGCAAATCTAGAACATCTAGACATTACCAGCCACCGATGCACTAAGGAAACAGACTTAGAGCAGTACTTTTAAAGAATCACAGTGCTGTTAAAGCAGCAAAACATGAGAATGCTGGACTTCCAGTTTTTTCTTTTAGGAAAAGACCATCCTTTTAAAATCTTATTTTACTGGAAATTCCTTATTCTTCTAATAATCTGACAGCTTTAGCTTTGGTGGGAATAGTATTAGAGCCTGGCTTGGGCTTTGCAACTTGTCCAGAGTATCCTCCCAATGCAGCGTGACTCTTGCTTTCAGCACTTTCTGAAGCCATTCCCAGCAAGCTGGTCTGAGACACGTGTCTGATGGGACGTGTGGTCCCTGCTCGGCACAACGGGCCTGCTGGGGCTGTCAGAAATCAGGAACGATGACGATACTCTGAAGGATACTGTGATTTGTGTCAAGGGATGAAACAGCCGCCCCCCCAGTTCTCAGGACCTTCTCCTCCTCTGCTGTAAACAAAATCAGTCCCGGCCAACCCCCAGTCCCACCTGCCATGGGACAGCACAGAGAGAAATAAAACATCCTGCCCCTGTTCTCTCTCGTTCTCTCTCCCACCTTCCAGAAAACTTTGTGAGACATCTGGATTTAAGAAAACCTGATGCATTTATGAAGGATCGTAGTAGGTGTTGCTTATTTTTCCAGAAGATGAATAAGCTGGTGCACAAGCCCCCTGTAATCCTCCAGTGCTCAACTCGGCTGCTGACCAGGAAGGTTCCTCTCCACCTTCTTCGTTTTTTTCCATACTTTATTTCTGTGATCACACACTTCTCTCACAGCTATACCCTCAGTAACCCTGCCACTGCCACTGTCCCCCAAAAAGGTTTTGCTATTTCCTTAAACTGCTTTGCTTAAAATTTTATTTGCAGCATCTGACTCACTGATATGCTGACAGCAAGTCTAAATGCGTCAATCAGATGTCGTCAGTGACACAGTATTTGTAAGTGGCTAGTGATCACTATTTTAAAAGCTAAAAAGGAAATTCTGTGGTTAAACAGCAATAAAGATATTTTTAACCTAGGTATTAAGTTAAGAGATTTTAATAAGACACCCACCCAGCAGAATCAGCAGCTTGGCTCAGTACCTGGAGATAGTTTATTGTCCCAGCTGCAACCAGAGCTCTGTTGGGGGATGAATTACTCAGGACAGCAGGTTATCGCAACCTTCACACAACAAAGCCTCCTCGGAGGGCACCTCTTCTTCCTCAGCAGGCTCATGGAGGAAGCGGTGACCACAGACAAGTCCCCTCTGCACGGCCATGACACTGGCCCTCTGCCACCGCGCTGGCCGCCTGGAGACGCAGCCTGTTCCTGCTTCTGCCTTTGCGTAGGAGGGAGCAGAGGTTATGAGAAAGGCTTCGTTTTCGACTTCAGCTTCCTCATCAAACAGCTCAAGACTTTTTTAAAAAAGGCAGCAGCAACAGTTAAATGCAACCATGCCTCCATCTGCATTGAAATACTCGCTAAACGTAGTTAGGTGTTGGCATATACTTCTCGTTTTCTTATTATGCTCAGCTTTTGTTTGAATAATCCTGTTCGGATCCAACACGACGCTCACTCCTGCATGTATGCAACACCCATAACAACTTAAATAATTATTTCAAATCACTGCCATGAGGAACGATTCATACAGAGACGCACACACACAAAGTTCTTGTTAGCAGCGAGAGCAGAGCCAGGCAGAGCTCTCTTTTATTAACAGTTCTCAATTTATAGGTTTACAGATATGGGCCTGGACCAAGAGGTTAGACAGGATGTTTTTTTAAAAAATGTTATCCGAAACACACCGCACTCATGCTTGTTTCAATCACATTCCCACTCATTCACAGACCAGGCCCAACAACATTCACACATCACATGTACTTGGGGGCGGTTATCCTGCCCAAGATACCATTCTCACTGACCTGAGCTATCACTCCTTACACCTCTAAAAAACATACTTCTGTATAACCTGTCCCAAGGCCCTTTAGCTGGAACCACACATCCTGCCGTTCCCACAGTCCTGGCTGACTTGGCAGAAAGCTTCTTTAGATAGAGACTGTGGCATGGGAAGAAAAGGAATATTTAGAAATGTAGATGATTAAGTGGGAAAAAAAGATGCTAGAGAAAACCAGACAGTACAAGTTTATGAAGCTTCTAATGATTTTGAGAACTAAATATGAATACCTGTCCACCAGCTGCTCTTGACAAGATGATTAGGAATCCACACACTATTAAATGAAAACCTCCATCAGTTTCCACAAGAAACATTTACATTTATCCCCTACAGCACTGCACCTTGCATTCCGGTCAACATTCGCCATCAACAGAGAAAGGCAACGGCACTGTTTCAAGGAGCAGGGACGGAACTGGCAGGATGGCAGAGAACCACTGGCTCCTGTCTCCGGGAGGAAAGGCTGGTGAGAAAAGAGGGATGAGGAACCAGGGATGATGCTCCGTGGGACCCAAAACAATAACTGTTTTGGTTTGGTTTTTTGTGTGTGAGGTTTTTGGTTGGTTGGTTTTTTTGTTTGTTTTGGTTTGTTTTGTTGGGGGGGGGGGTTGTTATTAGATATTTTTCAATTTTTAAATTTAACAAACCTCTATCCTCCTTCCCCAATTCTGTAGCAGGGCATGTTGCAATAGGACAAGGGGTGATGGATTTAAACTAAAGGAGGGAGATTCAGGCCAGACATGAGGAAGAAATTGTTGGCCCTGAGGGTGGTGAGAGCCTGGCCCAGGTTGGCCAGAGAGGTGGTGGATGAACCACCCCTGGAGACATCCCAGGCCAGGCTGGACAGGGCTCTGAGCAACCTGAGCTGGTGCAGATGTCCCCTGCGAATCCATTAGATTCACAATTTTTGTGTTTGTATTAATGGAGAAAAATTTTCAGACTCATTATTTGGCTGATAGGGTTGTGAGTGAAGAAGCTGACTCTTAACCAAAAATCTAGTCATTTCCTCTGTGGTGCCATCAGAAGGAATGCAGCCCCTGAAGATGTATCCAACGACGGCACATGGCATTTCAGTCTCATGAACCTGCAGCATGCACAATGCCCACACACAACACACCATGGAAATGCCACTCACTGCGGTTTACTATATCTATAATGGCATCTTAGTTCAAAATACGAACCTCTGCTAAGCTTCCACCCTGGGAAGAACAGCATATAAAGTTTATAAGCAAGTAAAAATAAAGGAGAAGACAATAACTGATTTTCCCCAGTCCAAAGTCTTCCTATAGTTACATCACCACCCGCCTGGGGAATGAAAACCAGTCTTGCAATGGTTCAAAATGCCCATATTTTAGCTGGGAGATGTCTTCCAGTTTTGTCTGGAAAGCAGCAGAAACGCATGCCTCTGCGGAGCCACCAGGACAGGCTGACTCCTTCCAGCAAGGAACGAATACACAGGATTTTCCAGGACATTTTGGACATTCTTGGAAATTAGAGTCACTTACAAAGAATCCCAAGAAATTAGTCAATCAAGCCCAACTAAAAAAAATATAATACACATGTATACTCCAGTTCTACTTTGTAATCATTTATAGGTAATGACATAGAATATATATATATGATGTGCCATCACATAACTCTCATTAGCAGGACTGCAAATAGACTTTCCATACTACAGGCAGAGTAACATTTATTATGTGTTATTCTGGCAAAACCTGCTAGTTTCTGTGACTGGCATCGAAGTCGACAGAAGCTGAAGGCACCTTTGAGAAAACCTGATTTTATTCAGAGACCTCGGTATAGATTTAAGATCTTACCTTGGAGCTAAGAGACTAGGAAAAGTTTAGCTAAAAAATGAATAAAGCTCATTGTCACATTTCCTCTGGATTAATTTGCAAATTAATCCAGATTCATCCTCCTGCTGTGCCATGTCATTACAGAGGACTCAGAAGAGCTTCCTTCCTACACAAAGTCACAAAGTACTACACACAGTTCTGATACTCTCTGGTGGCAAAATGTAAGAGCTCATTACTTAGATAATCTTAACCATAAAACATTTAGCAAATAACTTATGCATCTACTGTACACAGAACTGAGCTGAATAATGAAGTTGAGAGGATTTATTTTCTTCAAGTATCACAGTAGTTGCCGAAATAGCTTTAAAAGCTTTTCAAGGCAACAAAGAAAGATACTGGCTTATTGCTCTGTGTTTTGACTTGGACAGAATAAACATATAAATAAATAGAATTACATCTGCCTGCTGTTTCTGGCTTCTAGGCTGCAGCTCCCCACTGACCACAGTGGAAGAGCCCAGTGGAAGCACAGCAACCGGGGGCTGATCCGCAAGGTCTCGGTACAGACCGACCCCTCGCAATGCTTCCCCACGACTAAACCTGACACCTGTAACGCAACACCAAGAGCTTGGTAAGGCACACGCAGAGAATCAAAATGCAGCTTTACAACAAGAGACGTCAAAGTTATTTCAATTTAAGTACTAGAGAAAATGCTTTCAGGCACTAATTATTGAGGGAGGATTCATCTGGCCACTTGATATCTCCACTTCAGACAAAAAAATTAAGGTATTTCCCTCTTTTTTTTTTTTAAAGTAGATGCACATGTCTAGTTCATTGCCAGGAGGATGCAAAAGGAAAGAATACAGGGTAGAGCGGAGCACATCAAAAAGATGCAAGAATTTTATTCAGCTTTTACAAGAATCCCCTTGGGGTGATTTTCAGGGGATTTTTTCCCCCATTCAGGCCAGACTTGTAAGTAAGTTTCAGTATTACTCCTACTGGGACCTTTCCGCTACTCATTTTCTGAACCAGTCCGAACAGCTTTATTTGGCTTCCCAGTTACCTTGCTGGAAGAGAGGTTTGTACTTCCAGAGGCTGCTAACACAATGCAGCTGCCTCTGCGGAAGAATCCCAAGCTATTAATAATATTTAGCCACCCCTCGGTGAGAAGCCACACCATTCCTCTGGCCACCCATCCCTCTGGGCACCTCTGAAGCTTTCTGAATGATGAAAGCACAACTGCACGCAACATTGAAGCTGCGGGCACACCAGGGATGTATCTAGCAGCATCGTGATATCCCCCTCTTCTGGTCTCTATTTATTTAATTCATGTTTAACATCCAGTTTTCTTTCATAGCCCTAGGGAGAGATGAGCTTCTATTTTCACTGGATCTCAAGCTCTCACTGAAGTTGGTCAGATCAGGCCTCGGCATCTGACATATGAAGACAGGATTGTTTTTTTCCTGTGTTTTACAAATTTACGCTTCCCATCACAAAATGAAAGAGGGATAGAAGAAACCATTGCCCTTTGTGAAGAGAAAGAGAACATGTTATAGGGACTGGCGCCTGTATCCACTTGAACAAAGTATCTGAACGGAGATGGTGGATCATGGCAAGGGGTGGCAGCACTGGAAGCGCCGTGCCGACAGGAATTTTGGAAATGAGTGGAAGAATTCATACAGAAGATGCTCCAACTAACTTGCACCTTACTCGAGCAGGCCAACTACGCAATCAAGAGAACACCACTGGAGAAAGAAAATCGTTCTCTCCTCATCCCGCCTGCTAACGCTTGCCTGGCGTTCTGTCACCACGCCAGCCCTGAGCACATCCCAGTCCACCACGAGCACTTCGTTTAGTAATACCTTGTATTTCCACGCATTTTCCAGGAAAGGAACACACAAACAGGAGGAGCTTGGCGTAACAAAGTCCGAACAGGGGCCCGAGTGGCCAGGTCTGGCCAAGCTCCTCGCCTTTGTCACCGACCTGCGACGTGGCCCTGGGCAAGTCACATCACCTTCCTATGCACAGCTTTTCTAGTGCTAGAACAAAAGTAATTACAATGATCTTTCTCATAATGTTGTGGGAATTAAACAATCAATTTCCCTCCTAAACAGCAGCTGTAGTAGGACTGAAGGAGAAGATGCAGCCAAGAGCTGGTTTGCTGCCATCCCCTCCTCCTGCCACAGCACAGCCACAGTTCCCATACATTTTACACTGGTAAGGAAAGATGGTGTTAAATACAGGAGGATCTGTCTGCCGCTTTAACTATTTAAGAAAAATAGTTACTGGGGAACTAAATGACCTTACATGTCTGTAGGGAACTTTCGGACATGTATTCTACTGTTAATTCTCCATATTGTTTTGTTTTCTCAATCATAAACAGTCCTCTTTAATATTACTAACGACCACGAACTTCTATCTGCCACATAATTTAGCTTACATGCTTCCAAGCCGCTTCTCTTCGGTTCATTAGTTTGGCCTGAAGTTGCCTATAGATTTTGTCATCCTTAGACAGGCCATCTAACAGCTCTGCTCATTTCCACTCTCTTCTGCAGTAAACCCAGATCTATGGACAAGGACTTGGCTGCATACCGAGACATCTCTTGGAGACTGTTGGACCTAACGAGAATGGTATTCTCCAAAATTTCTCTCCTGAAGCATGGTGACGCACACCTCCAACCACTGATGAAATGTGAACCAGTTAGGAGAGGAAAAGTCGCTGCAAGGAGATGGTCTTCCACATTTGGAAAAGTTCTGTCCTCTCCCTTGGACTGGTGAGCTGAAAATCCATGAAATATCAAATCCTACTGCTCATGTCATCGTATTCTGAGGTAACTGTCCACTAATTAAACGGCAAAAGGTTCATGATCAGAAAGCTACCAGTGAGAAGTGGAGGAACGGGACTGGCACACGGACATGCCAGTATCTAGGTGCTAGGAAATTCATGACAAATCACACACAAATATTTGCATTAAAAAAGGACTAAACTCTATTTGGAGGAAGTCTGTGATTTTCTACTGTTGGCAGAAAACTTCTCATCACGACCTTAAACACTCAATACATTTAAATGTAATTTAAACTCCCAATGAGGCTTTCAAGTCCATGTTTTCAAAGGCATACAAACTATTTCAGAGGATGGACTCATATTCCAGTAAGCCAGGACTGAGAGAACCGTGTTTGGTTTGTCAACACACTCACCTGTAAGACAGGCAGTAGGAAGATGAAGAGAAAAAAAAATTTTTCTGAAGAGCAAATTTTTTATAAAACGTAGTATCTAATGGGAAGTTTATTTTTAGAACCTGTCTGCATGGTAATAATTAGTGCAACAGAATTTGGGACATGCAGTTTCAGGAATCCATATCCTGAGATAAAGCTACATAATACTGGAGCATCACAGAACTGATGATCTTTATAATCATGTCATGAACGTCTACACATCCAAATCTGCACAGAGTTTAAAGGTTAATATTCAAAATATTGTGCACAAAATGAAAAAAAAAAATCCATTTATTTTCATTTGAGAAATATCTAAGCAGTCTTGAAAGATAAAGCAAATCTATTTGCTGGGGAAGATGAGTCTGTTGGACAATGGGAAATGCCAAGTACCTGCCTGGACAGATGTTTCCTGCAGGAAGAAATTCTCATCCACCACATCTTTCAGAATTTACATGACTCATTTCTTGTCTAAAAATGCTCAAGATACATTGTTTTATTTTAATCTCACACCAAGTTATGTTAGCTTTACTATCAACCACTGAAATACACAGTGGTCCCTCCTCATATAAGCAAAAAGACCCAGGACAGAAAATGCCACTTAGAACTAGATGTGTCGCGATGACTCCATCCAGGGGTAGAGCATACATGAGATTTGCCTTAAGTTTTGGGGTTTTTTTTAATCAAATAGGTTGTGGCTATATTTCTTTCTGGTTTTTGTTTTGCTTCTATTTGTCTCCTTGCAGCTGAATTAGTTATAGACTTTATGGGACTTTCCTCCCAGAAGTTCTAATAAAGCAAAGACTCAAAAGCTGAAACAGTTTTATCCTTTTACTATTTTTAGAAGCGTATTTGGATTCTTATGTGCATATTTCAGTAACTAAAAGGGCAAGGGAGAGGGGAAAACATCATTTCCGATATATTCCAGCACTGCAAACATAAGAATCTGATGCAGTGGATAGAAAGGATTAGGAAGGAGAGAAAAGGGAAGAAAGCAAGACTGAATAAAGAAATGCAAGGAGATAAGCAGAAGGGCAGATGAGAATCAAGGTATCAGGTACAGAAGAAAGGGAACACGAAATACAAGGCAATAGGGTAGGAGGAAAAGACAACAGAAAAATACGGTAGAGGGAACAGATTTACAACCAAAGTAGTTTAAGGAAAACGACCTTTCAAAAAGAAAGTGAAGGATGTATTGAGAGAAATGTGAACTAAATGAGGAAAACACAGAACCGAGGTTGAGAGGCAGAGCAGGATGAAGGCTCATAGCCGGGATTAACAGACGCTTTTGTGCCTGGATTTCCACGGCAGATGTTCCTTCTCCCTAAATTTAGAAAAGACAATAGGATGAATCCTTTTACTGAATTGGCAGAGTACTTCATTTTCGATTCTGCAGTTTAAGAATTAAGGTTGCCTTGGCTGGTCCTAAATGTCTGAAAACCTCAACCATATTCTGCTACTTCCACTGTGGGTTTTGGAGATACTGCTTATGCTAAAATAATTTTTCTATTTTCTCCTGCAGTGTTTTGCAGCATGTGTCAGTTTGAGGGTCTGTGCGTTTTCTTCAGGTCCAGACATCAGCCACACAAAAAAGCAGGCTCCTGGTGTTTTCCTACTAAAATTTAAACAAATATTGAATGTTGAAATAAGGGGCACAAAAGATGTGCTGCTGGAATAAATCTAGTTTGTTGGACACTGCTGAAAATGTGACTGAGAGGAGCCCATCCAAATGGAGACATTGAAGTGAAGTTCACGTATGTCACTAGTTCCTTAAGAAAAGAGAAGATTGGAATTTCTTCTGCTCCTGCAGCTAACTTGGTCTAAAAACTTTATAGGGAACCTGCAGTCTGCTGTTATCAACTTTCCTGAAGCTAAGACAGTTACAAGTTATTTTAGAAGATTTTTAAATTTAAGAATTTTCCTAAATTACTCTAACTTAGCATTTGGTTACAAAATATAAATTAAAATTTCCATCCCCCCAACAGGGAATACCTCAGGCTCTAGGAGACCTTGTCAGAACGTTAAAAACTCTTAAGATTTCCATTGTAACTGCTCAAAACCATAATCCAAGGAGCTGATTTTCTTCTCCCAAGTATGCTATGTGAGTTGTGATTTATCCACGCCAGAACAGACCTTGAAAAATTACTACATTCTATAATTCAACACACAGCACCACTACCAGTCCCCAACAAGTTTTGAGTTCATTCTACATTTTCAGAAAACAAACTGAAAGCCTGAGACAATAAACAAATAAACCTGAATAATGATTCAGGCCCACAAGGAGATGCAATGGTAAAATACACTAAAAATACAATGAACGCAGAAATGTTCATTTGTATTATTGTCCAATACAGAACAAAAGGAAAAGGACTTGTATCACATAAGGAGGAACAACAAAGCATCTTCAAATACAGACACACAGTACTGAGAAAGCTGTTACTATTTATAAAGACTTGACTAGCAACAAATAAGAGTTTCCACTCAAAACTACTAAAACAGCTGGCTGATCTCCCTGTGGCCTCTTTGATGTAGATTTTTAACATATCCTGGAATTCTAGGGAAATCACAGAGATGTGGAACGGTTTGAACATTGTGCCAAAAGGGCAAACAGAAGTGGCTCAGGTAGGGGGAAAACAGCTGACGTCAGTCCCCAAGCACAAGTGAAATTTGATGGGGAGCTCACTTAATAAAAATGACAGAATTAATGGCGACGTGACTCCAAAATGGGTCTTCCTGAACAAATCTCATCTCTCTTCAGAGGGACTGCCCATTTGGCTGATTAAAGTGAGTACATGCAGGCAGTACATGAGTTTTTTTTAAGGTACGTAACTTAGCCCTGCACGGCACAGTGCTTGAAAGAGAGCATCGTACTGTAACGATAAGGCAGATGCTAAACGGGTTAGGGACCGGTGGGCTTACGGGTCTCAAGGAACAGCTGTCAGTGGATATCTCCCTGCAGAGACTAGTAAGAAGCTTAAAAGTATACAAACAACTTAATTGCTGAAAAATTCATGGCAATGAAATTTGGTACTGGCACGAAGTCTGTCTGAGTGGGCAGTCATGTGTGAGCAGCGTCACCACGCACGAAATAGGAGGAGAGCTTAAACTTGCGTACAACACTTAGCAGATGCACACTGAAGTGCTGCGTCCAATCTTAATCTTAAAAAGGATCTGGAAGAAAAAGATGTCTGAGAGGTGGGATAATTAAAGCTCAGCACTTCCCTAGACAAAGAAGTCCTGTTCACTAGGAAGATCTGCAGTCAGCACCAGAAAAACACTTAAAGAATCATGGAAACGTTTTGGTTGGAAAAGACCTTTAAGATTGAGTCCAACTGTTAACCCAGCACTGCCAAGTCCACCTCTAACCCATGTCCCTGAGAACCTCATCTCCACATCTGTTCAACCCCTCCAGGGATGGTGACTCCACCACTGCCCTGGGCAGCCTGTTCCAACAACCAGAAGGAGACGTTTTCCAAAGCACGACTGGTTAACGAACAGGTGCTTCATCTTTGATGGTTTCTACAAACTCAGAATTAATTTCTCGACTGAAGTGCCAGAGGGAAACCTAAGTAAGCTTTACTGTAATCTAGGTGACAGGGCTGAATATAGGAAGTGTCTGGATGAAAGGTGACAGCCTGTGACACACCAGCGAACAGACACTGATCAAATGATCTGCTCAATCCTTTCAAACTTTACGCAACTTGTGAGACCTGCAAACTCTACCCTCTGACATCAATCCACAGATTTCCAAGAGTTTGAAACCATTTCATGCTTACTCAGAGTCACAAGAAATCCCTTGAGGTGCTGGAGCGAGCTGAGAGAAGAGAACGGAGCTGGGGAAGGGGCTGGAGCACAAGTGTGATGGGAGCGGCTGAGGGAGCTGGGGGGTTCAGCTGGAGAACAGGAGCTGAGGGGAGACCTTCTGATCTCTGAACTGCCTGAAAGGAGCTTGGAGCCAGGGGGGGTCGGGCTCTGCTCCCCAGGAACAAGCGCCAGGACCAGAGGAAACGGCCTCAAGATGCACCACGGGAGACTGAGGTTGGATCTGGGGAACAATTTCTTCCCCAAAGGGCTGTGGGGCATTGGAACAGGCTGCCCAGGGCAGTGGTGGAGTCACCATCCCTGGAGGGGTTGAACAGACGGAGATGAGGTTCTCAGGGCCATGCGGTAGTGCTAGATTTAGGTTATGGTTGGACTCGATGATCCTAAGTGTCCCTTCCAACCAAAATGATTCTATGATTCTACTCACATAGGCATAACCCACTCCTCATCAAAGCAGGGAATGAATTATGGGAGAGCAAGTGTTCAAAGTGCTGCTTTCCTCCCAAAGGCACGGCTGATGTAGGCACCGGGAGCATACGGACTGTGCTCTCTTACGGAAAGGGAGCTCAGATGAGGAGCAGGGGGAGTTTGCTGCACTGTCCCTTACCTGACTGCAAGTCTCATGTAAGTCAAGATCCAAACACAACTTCCCTGCATAGAACAAGTGACTTCGTATCTACGACAGAAAAGCGATGTGATGCTGCTCAGTGATTCTGGCTCTTCACACTGTATGCAGTCTGACAGAGGAAACACGGCACTCAATTACTGACTAGACACAAGGCCATAAAGATAGAATAGCTGCTATTATTTAACAGAACAGCTGTCAAGAACAGCTATCAAACAGCCTCTTATTTCAACAGAGCAACTCTCTGGCATCAGTAAATAACTCTTAAGGGACAGGCAGGCCAAGGAAACTTCCCATTCTGGCAGTAGAGCCTTAGTTAAAAAGAAATTTAAAGTTTTATACAAAACTATAAGAGATACGGGGTGGGGGGAGGGAAAAGGGGAGAAAATACCCTCAAGGTAGCCCTCCTGCCTTACCCCTTGTGATGTGGGTGATCTGTCCCTCCACAGCGTAGGGCACAAGGCACCGCTAGCACTGCCGTCTGCTGCGAGCGGCCTCTGTGACAGCCAAGGCATCGCTGAAACACCAACCACCTTCAGCTCCAAGGCACAAAGGTGTGAAAGGCAACAGAAAGGTATTAAAGGTGTCGAGGTTTAACCCCAGCATTGATCGCAACCACAATAGCCGCTCACTCGCTCCCTTCCACCCCCAAATAAGGGACAGAATCGAAAGGGAAGGGAGAAACTCATGGATTGAGATAAAAACAGTGTAATAAAATTACAAAATAGTACTAATATACTACTACTAATATATATAAAATGAAAATAAAGTGAAAGATACTCAATGCAATTCCTCATTAACTCTGTCCACCCTGGTCTTGAACGGCCGATCCCGGGGAAAGAGGGGAAAAAGGCCAAAAAGGGAGAAATGCCCAAAGGCCACTGCAGAACAGCAGGATGGTAAAAAGCCAACATAAATGAACTCCCAAACAGAACTCAACCAGAAACAAGCAGAATCGGAATGGGTCTCCCCAGCTGGAAAACCCAACTCCCATTAAATACGAAGCCTGACGCTAATGGCGTGGAATATTCTCATTGATCAGTCTGGATGTCAGGCAAGGTCTGTCCCATCCATGTCCCCTTCCCAGCTGCCTTGCACCTGTGGGCAGAGCGCTCAGAAATGCCTACAATAAGTTCTTACATTCTCATTCTCTTTGATTCTACTCAAGAACACTAGAAAGTTACTTAGAGAAAAACATTAACTCTGTCCTGGGGTGTTATCTTATTGTTCTTAAACTAAATCAAATCAATGACTGTGCAAGCTGAAAAAAACCACAAAAACACAAAAAACCCCAAAAACCCACAACACAAACAAAAAAAAAGCCTCTCAAAGCCCCCCTCCAAAAACAAAAAAACCCACTAAACAACAACAACAACCCAAAACTGCATGAAGAAAATAAACTCTGTTTCGGTCAAACCAGCACAAAAGGCAATGGCCTTTGCTGTGTGAAGCATAAGGTTGCTATACTGTTTCCCCGAAAATTAGACAGAGTATTATATTAATTTTTGCTCTATTACTTTTTTACATGTATAGGTGCCTGGACACTATTTAAATTGACTTTTTTATGAACTGTAACTAGGGCTTACTTTTTGAGTAGGGCTTATATTTCGAGCATCCTCAAAAATCCTGAAAAATCATGCTAGGGCTTATTTTTGGGGAAATGGGTCATATAAGCACCATCAAACTTCAGCATTTGAAAGTGTACTGCTCTGGCCGTTTGCATTCTGAGCTATTGATTTAATTTTTTCATATTTAAAACTACTCCACTAGTTATAGAAAGTATAAAGTCAATTTTTCAGACGTGGTCAAAGCAGCTTAGAATTGAAGGTGACTCTTAAACTCTGGATTTAAAAAACAAACCAAAACCAAAGCTGCTATGTGTTGCAGAATAAAACTGATACCGCTGTAACCACATGAAAAATACTGTCACAATTGTTGCAAAAACAGTATTTCTGTTTCTGAATAGCTGTATGACATAATCAAAGCTCTCTGCCAAAAACTGCCAGAGAAAACACTCCTGCACCCCCTTCCCCATCATAACAGACTCATGACAGGAAAGAAGAAAAAGAAAAAAAGAGGTAAAGAATAGTAGACTTATGCCAGCAGATTAAAAAAAAAAAAAACTTCTGTGGTGTAGAATTATACTAGAAAAACACCAAGTTATCAATCAAGCACTACAAATTCGGGATCAAATCCTCGAATCCCAGGAAAAATCCCATGGGAAGTCTATCCCGGCCAAACTCTTTCATGAAAAAAACATCCAGGTTGCACAGTAACTGTGGCAATAAGCACCTCTTCATTGGAGAAATACAATACTGATCATTTCCTGGGCCACATTCAATTCTGCCCTTTTATTATATTTTGCATAATTGTTAATTCATATCTAACAAGAGACAAAGATTCAAAAAGTCTTCAATTAATACACTTGAAGCTGAATGAAACTGCCAGCACATCTTCAGGCTGCTGTTCAGAAGGTTCACTCTCAGGCACTAGGATTAGAAATTACTTATTTTTGACAAATCTCTCCATTCGGTGGAACATGGAGTTGTCACAAAGGCAAAAGAAACTCATTAAGTGAGTGGTCCAGGCTTTGTGGAGTATCACGTCTCTTCCCTGGATCGACTTGCATATGTTTAAATATAATCCAGAATAAGTAGCTAAATTTTATCACACCAATAGTAAATAACAGCAGTGCTTCTCAACTTAGACAAGCCACAATAGGAAACTTATTTTGGAGGAATAAAAACCCCAGGAAAACCTCGTTGTATTTCAGAGAATTTTGCTGGAAACCTGCTGGCATAGGTTCCTGTTGTACAAGAATCTCTGAACAACCAGTTATTGAAGGGAAAATCAATTACAGCTCAGTCTATTCTGTAGGAAACTTTCTCACCTGACTAATCAAAAGTCAGAAAAAAAAAAATTCTGTCCAGTTATTTGGAAGCAATTTTCTCAAAAAAATCATGTCCTGGACCTTAACAGATGGTCTGTTCTGTTAGTTTATATGTAATGCACTTGCCTCATTAAAACACGTTATTCTATGTTTCCTACTTATGCATTTGGCTAAAAATAAAACATGGCAAGTGTATCCTAAACACGTGTAAAATTTTAACTCCATGCTCATTTGCTCAGCCTAACACATGCCCCTTCCTACCCTTGTTCTGTTGTGATTTACGGGCAGGATATTAAAATGCAGAACCTCTCTCTTCTTGTGTTTGAAATCAGTCTCTACACAAGGTCTCAGTCCTAAATGAGGTTTTTTATACCATCACACAAACATTAAAAGATACTTCAAATTACATCAAATTACAGAATGACCATAATGGATATTTCATGGTGAAAAATATCATAAGCAACATAGTAAATACCAGTGTAGTAAATACCAGTAAATATGCATTGTTTTTAATATTCTAAGCTCTTCTTTTTATGTGTAAATTTTACTTATACAATTGAAGAAAGATTTTTTCGCAGCCATACTTCAAAAAAATAGCTTTTTAAGTTAAGAAAACACTCTAAGGTTGAAGCTTTCCTAGTCCAAGTCTCAGCCTGCAGCAGATTTCGCAGTTGAGTAATAAACCCTTTTAAAACATGGTTTATTATGGAAATACTGTCAGAGCCTTAATTAAAGTAGGCGCCACAACAGCAGAGCTGCTTACACAACAAATGGATTCTGCGAAGAACATCAGGCGCTCGCTGACCTCTGCATGAAGAGCTTTTATTTCAGCCACCGTTTCGAACGGCGCTGTCGATAAAGTCCTGGGAATGAGATCACTCGTCTATCCTGCTGCACGGCCCATGGAGCGCTCGGCAGAAACGAGAGATGAAGCAGCAGCTGATGTCACCAGCAGCAGCTCGAAACCACAAACTCCTACAACAGACCAGGGAATCGTCGCTGTCTGGGAAAGGGAAAAAGGACCTTTAAACCAGACTTTCAGGTCTGAGGTTTAATTCGACTTTGGCTCAAACCTGCTGCGTAGATCACAAAGAATCACACTCCTATGTTAACAATATTTCTGACTTACTGAATTTTCATAAAGGGGGAAATCCTGGCCTCACTGAAGTCACAGGAAATTTTGCCAGCAGCTTCGGAGCACAAGTTTTACCCAAAATGAATCAGAGAACCACCTGCTCATTAGAAAAAGAGCAAGGCTTTTAGAAAAATCATAGAATGTCCTGAGTTGGAAGGGACCCGCAAGGATCATCGAGTCAAACTCCTGTGCCTGCATATGACAATCCCAAAAATGATGTTTTGTGACATGAATCTGTGATATGCTGACAAAATGGATCAAGATGGATAGTCTGCTAAATGCAAAAATAACCTTAGTATCGTTCTAGCACAGAAATTCGGAGCGTGTGTGTAAAAGGCATGCAGTGTGCCCATCCCAAGGAGGAAGGTTTCCAGTGCCTCCCACCCCGCTGCAGCCGTCCTTTCGGCATGTGCACCATGTGTCGAGGTTTAATCCCACAGTTCCTTACCCTCAGGCAAACAAGATTCTTTCCCAGTCAATTATGTTAATTGCAAAAGAACTTGTCTGTCCCTGGGGAAACTGTGGGAAGATCGCTGCATCACCACGACCAGCCACATCCTCAGCGCCGCTGCGAAACTGGAGGGGAGGAGGGAGAAAAAGGGCTTTTGCCTCCAGGATGCTGAAGGTTGTCTGAATAGATGGTGTCCCTGGACACAAGACAGTTTTTAAACGGTTCTTTGTTGTTGTTTTGGGGGTTGGTTTTTTTTGCTGTTTACTCAGGGTACAATGCAGGCAGAGTCTCCCCTCAATTTTTGCAAATGCCACCTGGGCATCAGCAAATGTCCCCATTGCCAACTTCCTTTTGTATCGGGTCTTCACCAAAAAATGGGTTTTTTTAGGAGCATGCAGGACACCAGATATTTGGTGACAAGAAAACTAACCACATAAAAGATGCCTTGCCAGGTTTATTCAGTGAAGGAAATGCAGTGCTAGGACATGCGAGGAGCCCTGTTTAGAAACATATATGAAGACACAGGACTGAAAACCACATCTGCTAAAGAAAAGCTCGCAGACTGTGCTCTACATAGCCCACAAAGGGAAGACCAAGGAATAATTTAATCCCACCGTGATTGGGTAAGCATGGGAAACAAACATCCGATAGAGGAGTTTTCACTTTGGCAGATACAAGTCTAAGATCGAAGGGCTAGCTAAATCTAGACTCATTTCAAGGCATGACATATAACAGTGGGAGAAATAAGTCGCTCACAGGAAAGGAATGGAAGACCTCTTGCTCTTCCCAAAAGCTGAAAAAAAATCAAAAGCCAGAGCAAACCCCACTAAAACATACCAAGCATCGTCTGGATCATCCATCACTGAAAGCGTTTATGCCAATGGCCTCAATTAAAACAGTCGTTACAGGCTGCAAGGGACTGCTTTATCTGGTCATAGTGGTCCCTCTGGGCTTTCTAATCTGGAATCTCATTTTCAGTCACGGAACGGGACTGCTATGTCCCATTGGTTCCATCCTTGGAAGTGTCATGCAGTGCAGGATGTGGTAAATAAAAGCACATAGCACTTATTTTTAAAGCTGGCTGGGATGAGATAGGGAGGAAAGACTATTTGTGGGTGGTTTAAACGCATGTACTATATTTAATTCATGACATTCATCAGATGACACAGCAAGAGGCACATAACAAGGAGCAAACAATTAAGATTTACTGAGAAAATGCCATAATTCTACTTGTTTGGAATGCGTAAAGATGGCTTGCTCCTCAGCCAGGCACCAGTTCTCCCTTTTCCCGTTCATCAGTTTGAGCCCAAAGCCTGGGAGTGAAATACATTTATTCCTGTTGGGTTTAGTGACACAATTATTTAAGAACACACCAGGTCCCTCTGTCCCGCTGACAAATTCTGGTGCGTAAAACAGGGACAGAACTGAAAAAATAAACATGTCCGAGCATGGTCTCTACATTCAGCATTTAACCAGCTCCAGCTTGCTTCTGATCACTTTTAATTCTTTGTGGATTTGCCAGAGCGGAGGTGGCCAAGCGGCTCTTGTACCTGCCTGACACTGCTGTGCTGCTCATGATTTAAACACCCTTCACACCTGGCAGAGCGGGGGCCAGGTTTGCCAAAAGCTTGGGCAGATTTTCATAATAAATAATTGTAGATCTACCTGGCCCAAGAATGCATTTTTTCAGGAGTGCCCCAGTCCCTCTCCCAGTTTTCCATGTGGTCAACAGACAGAAGATGCTTTTATCTTCCATATTTCTTTGAAAAGTACGTCTGTAATTAGAAAGAAATTTAACTGATACAAAGTCAGCTCAGTGGAAAACTGTAGGAATGGTGAAATGATCAAATTCATTCGTAAAAACACAAAACTAAACATTTGCTCATGTTTATCCAATGAGGCTCTAGAAAATAAATAGTAAAGAACATTTTCATAGTATATTTCACAGCCTAGATAAAAACTGTATTAAAAAAAAAAATCTACTTCCAAATCTTGTGCAACTCATCTTTTGAGTATAAATTAAAAACTCAGTACTGCTCCGAAATCAGCAGTCTCCTACTTTTTAATATGATAAGCAGATCTCTGTTTATTAAATATCAAGCAGCCAATTTTCATTCCACAAGACTTGTATGTATAATCAGTTTAAGTTTTTCTGGAAGGCAGCACCACAGTGTTCTGGACAGACGTTCTTTTAATTCGATGATGTCTGTACTTCATGAGTTTTTGAGAGGGAGCTCCTTTAAAATGAACATGAAAGAGCTATACAGACATAAAGAGCATATTCACATCCAGACAAACAATAAATAGCTCACTGAGGTCAGACTGTGATATTACAGCAAAGACTTGTCTAGCATGTGTGTGTGTTATTTAAAAGTTCAAAAAGTCACATACATTTTTAACAAACCAAAGTCACACATTATGAGTTTATTACCATTGAGTCTTTGGAGCAATAGCTTAGCTGGCTGGAATAATAACACCAGCTGAAGTTTATGACGTCCCATGTCTTTTTCTGCACAACAGATTTAAGCCCCAAGCAGCTCTGTAACCAGACAACAATTCCCACTTTTTACTCACTCAGCCTGGGATTCCCATAAACTACAAACTTCCTCCAGCATAACTAAGAGCAACCAAAACCAAAAATTATGCAAATCACTCCCCAAAACATGTATCTGTCTCAGAAAAGGAAAATGAAAATAATTAGTCTACTGTAGTTTAAACTCTACATAATTATTTTCTCTCACTTCAGTTAGCACGAGAGGAACAGAAACAGTCTGACTGTTTTGTGGTTAAGTTTAAATGCATTTAGCAAATTTCCATGGTCCCCGCAGTAGATTTAAGGCTCACAAGCTCTGTTCACATTAAATCAGAAATTCTGTAGTTTTGAAAAAAATTTGTAACTCCTCAAAACAGAGAAGTGCAAATGTAGCTGTTTAACCACCATAAAGCCCTGTTTAAAATAAATCCAGTTCGTTAAGCAAGGAGAGGAAGTAAAAATGTTAGCATCACCCCTACCGCATTTCCTCCGGAGCGCTGTGCGTGGGGAGCACGTTGACATGAAAAAACCATGCGCCTCGGCAGCTAACGAAGAGAACGGTGGTTATTTGCACCTCCGAAACACGGGACAGGGCTCAGCCCGGGAGGGCCTGGCCCTGCTGTCCCCAGCTTCCCGCATACCTGGCTGGAAAGGGAATTTTTTTGTTGTTGTAGGATTTGGAAAAAGTCCTGGAGGGGGATTCCACCTTCAGGCTACACTAAAATGTTTGAACAACCTCGCAGGGAAAACTCAGCTGGTCACTTGGTCATGGCTCACTTTGTCTCACAGGCTTCACGTTTCTGGGATATTTTAGAAAAACCTCTACAGCACAGTCTTGCTGGTGGCCTTGACCCGCCTTGTGCAGCTGCATCTTGTGTACAGCTGACCCATGAAAGCCATCCCTGTAAGTATAAAAGGTGGCTGAATTTTTCAGCCGAGGAGGACACGCGACAAAACTCCCCTAGATTTGCAAAGGCAAAGGACCGCCAAAATACAGTTCATCGCTTCATCCGGGCCTCTGTGACAGAAGCAAATGGGGCAACACGGAAGCTAATTTTGGTTTCCCCCAGCGCACACCTTTGTGCCAGCTCTGGGAGCATAGAATCATAGAGTCATTTTGGTTGGGAGAGACCCTCAAGATCATTGGGTCCAACTGTTAACCCAACCCTGGCACTAACCCCTGTCCCTGAGAACCTCATCCCTGCATCTGTCCAGTCCCTCCAGGGATGGTGACTCCAGCACTGCTCTGGGCAGCCTGTTCCAATGCCCCACAGCCCTTTGGGGAAGAAATTGTTGCCAAGATCCAACCTCAACCTCCTCTGGCGCAACTTGAGGCCGTTTCCTCTCATCCTGGCGCTTGTTCCTTGGGAGGAGAGACCAACACCTTCCATGCTACAACCTCCTTTCAGGCAGTTGTAGACACACTTCACTCTACAGACCTGGACACATATCCAGCTACAGCAATACCATTTCTGGATGGATTAGAGTCACTGAGATGGAAAAAGCTAAAAATCCTCAGTACCAACTCCAGAACAGGGGGAACATGCTCCTAATTTAACTACATACCTCTAATGACAAAGGTTGCAAACACTACTCGCTGATTTTAAACTGATATAGTTCACAGAATCCCAGCCTGGTTGGGGTTGAAGGGACCTCTGGAGATCACCCAGTCCAACCCACCTGCTAACGCAAGGGTCACCAGAGCAGATCATACAGGATCACGTCCAGGCGGGTTTGAATGTCTCCAGAGAAGGAGACTCCATACCCGCTCTGGGCAGCCTGGTCCAGGCTCTGGCACCTCCCAGCAAAGAAGTTTCTCCTCATATTCAGACGGAACCTCCTGTGTTTCAGTCTGTGCCCCTCGCCCCTCATCCTGTCATTGGGCACCACTGAACAGAGTCTGGTCCATCCTCTTGACACCCACCCTGAGATATTGATCCCATTGATCAGATCCCTCTCAGCTTCTCTTCTCCAGGCTGAACAGCCCCAGCTCTCTCAGTCTCTCCTCATCAGAAAGATGCTCCAGACCCCTCAGCATCTCTGTGTCCCTCTGGTGGACTCTCTCCAGTAATTCCTTGTCCTTCTTCAACTGGGGAGCCCAGAACTGGACCCAGAACTGCAGAGGGGGCCTCACCAGGGCAGAGTAGAGGGGGAAGAAAAACCTCCAACCTCCCTAGACCTGCTGCCCACACTCTTCCTCATGCACCCCAGGTACCATTGGCTTCTTGGCCACAAGGGCACATCGCTGGCTCATGGTCAACCTGTTTTCAACCAGAACTCCTAGGTCCCTCTCCGCAGAGCTGCTTTGCAGCATAGTTAACAGAGTTCAAATCCAAGTTATTAAATCCCTGAAGAAAACAACATAACCACTGAATTCTATAAAAGCATTCAGAGAAACACCCAGTGATGCCTCTGTAAGACACACCATTACCCACGGCAGCAACAGAACCTCTTAAAACCCTGTGTTGCAACAGGGATTATCATTTCCAAGGGACCTAATCTGCACCAAAACCTAAATGTGCCTTCTCTGCCAGCTTTATTGTTTAACTTTGAGCTGGAGCGGGACAAAGCCAGCCATAAAACTAGTGTGCCTACTTATTCTGGTAAGCCAGTTCAGCCCAACAGGCCTGCAAAGATCTGTGTGAACCAGCCAGAGGATGTCTGCCAGACAGAGGAGGTGTCTGTCAAGTCAGAAATGCCAACTCCGCTGTGGTCTGGAGGCCACGACTCCACTGCTCGCTTAAAACGTGATGGGTGTATGTGTTTTCTGGTTAATTGGTGAGAGCGGCCCCAGTAATCAAGTATTTTCACATGGCCTCTGATTTTAATGCTATACAGGATACCCACCTAGAGTTTTAATTCAACAGCTCTCCAAAATATAGTGGGTTACCCTTTCCTAGTTGCTATGAAACACAAAAGGTAACTAAAAACATAAAACTGTTTCTAAGGTTTTTCATTAAAACTTGCACCGGGCTTAAATTTGAGAAAAGAGGCAATCTGCCCCCTGATTTGTAAATTGTACATTCACATGGAAGATATTTTGGGGGAGAACGTCTCAAATATTTCATGCATTTGTATTAACGCCACAAATATATGGAATTCCTTCTGCTTTAAAGGGGAAGAATTTAAGATACAGTTTTCAAACTGACTGTGAACAAGACTACAAAGGCACAAAACCTGACAACTACGGTGATTCAAGCTACCTGGAGCGCCATGGACTTCCCCAAACAGTCTTCTGCATGCAACTGGTGGTCCTGTCATCAACTGAAAATGAAATTTCAGGCCCACGCTCACAGGCAACGTTGCTGCACCTCAGCTTTGTCACCATCAGAGCAAGCGTGCCAGCTGGCAACATTTCACCTGAAAGATCAGGCACATCGCAGACAATCTTCAAGTTGATATCAAGTCGTGTACACATGACGGAGGGAACAGTAAGGCAGTTCAAAGTTCTCATTGCTTGCCCAAACAGGCCTGTATTTAACAGGCTGCGTGAATAAATCTGATGCTGATCTATGTACTGTGGTTAGCTGCTTTTAAAATGAAACCTCCAACCTGATGTGATCTGATCACTCCATTGTTTACCCAGTCATACTGGACTCACTCCAAAATTTCGGGCAGTCTGTTCAAAATTACCTAAGTTGAAGCTTGCTATAATCACATCTGGTTTAGCCTACAGCTGTATCTTACTGACTTGATTAAAAGAATGAAAACAAAGCCCCAGTGAAAACGAAAGCCACAGGCAGACCTCACCTTCAAAATACTGAGCCAGATTCTCCCTTCTCATTGTTCTTGTGCTACCCAAAAAAGTCACTAGCATTGCTCATTGTAATAAGGGTGGATCTTAAGGCAGGACTTCATTTAAAGTGGTCTGCATGTGATAAGCAATAGCCAATGATCCGCCGAACAGAAAAAGTCAAACACTGTAGCCAAAACAGCTCATCTCATTTGAGGGCTACAGACATTCTAAGCCCCAGTTGCAAAAAAGTAGTATTAGTTCTCTCATCAAAATACGAAATAAAAAATAATAAAAAATAATTTAAAAAATCAAAAATCAAATCAAATCTCTTCTAGCATGCTCCATGTTTTGGGATTGGCGGAACTCAATTTATAGGAGTATACAGGATTTCCCCTTTTTGTTCCCCATTAATTACGAAAAATAACACCATGCAAATGAAAATAACAGAAAACATTGCAGAAGATATTTTGCTTTATTGGGCAGAGTCTTGACTTGCTTTAATTTGGCTGCCACAAACCTGAACTTCTCTTTTTTCCTTTCCTATTAAGCTAGAAGGTAAAAAGAAGAAAGGATGCTACGCACCATATATTCAATATATAGAATCACAGAATCATTTTGGTTGGGAGAGACCCTCAAGATCATCGAGTCCAACCATAACCCAGCCCTGGCACTACCCCATGTCCCTGAGAACCTCATCTCCATCTGTCCAACCCCTCCAGGGATGGTTACTCCATCACTGCCCTGGGCAGCCTGTTCCAATGCCCCACAGCCCTTTGGGGAAGAAATTGTTGCCAAGATCCAACTTCAACCTCCTCTGGCGCAACTTGAGGCCGTTTCCTCTCGTCCTGGCGCTTGTTCCTTGGGAGGAGAGACCAACACCCTCCTTGCTACAACCTCCTTTCAGACAGTTGTAGAAAGCGAGAAGGTCTCCCCTCATATATACTACACATATTCACTATATATACTCTTTTAAAACTGTGCAAAGCTAAAGCATTCCCAAAGCTAGTGCAAAACAAGCAGGCTTAACTGCTCTCCTCAAGTCTTTGCACATTGAAGTCATCAGGGCTTAGGTGCTGCCAGATGAATATTTACAGGATGAGTCTGCTAAGCTGGATCAGAACCCTTTGCGCAGAAGCAACATCGAGGTTCTCTCTGAAAAGGCCAGTACGCTCCATTTTGCCAGCGCCGTTCCTAACGCTCCGTTCCTGTGGTTTCCGACAGCCTAAACAGCAAACCTCAGCAGGCAGCTTTCCGTCGAGATTGCGGGACAGCGCAGCTCTCACCGAGGTTCAAGGAATGTCTGAAGAGGTTGGGAGACACCAGAGGTGTCTGCTCCCATGCTCACAAATCGAGACTGCGGGAACACTTCTGCGTTCCTGCGCTGCATGCGAACTGTCACACCAGCCATCTGATCCAGACATTAAACCCCAACGTACCGCTGCCTGGGCACAAGTACTTGCAAATGATCCCTGAAACCAGAATAAACCAGAAAAAAAAGGAACCAGAAAGTTGGTTTTCCTCTAGCTTCCAGAATGCATAATCCCCTGTTATGCTTGTGCATATGAAGAAAATGCAATGTTCTCTTCATCATTCTGAAAACACTCAGAGGAAGCTACAAATCATCTAGCGAACATCTTCGAATCTCACACAAGATTTCTAATCCTAATACAATTGATGACTCACGATTTGTAGCCGCAGTAAGTGAAACTGCTGACATCAAAATCATTGCCAACAGTGAGCTGGCCATGATAATTATGCCCATTTACTGTCAGCTAGCCAACTGCCTCCTAAAAATAGAACCAGAGATATGAGGTCTAATTAGAAGCATCTGAATTACCAGGGTTCCCATATTTAAAAAAAAAGTTACTGATGAGAACTCAACAGAAGGTTTTCATTCCACTAAAAGCATTCTTGTAAAATATTTTATCTGCAATATTCAGAGTATTAAAACTCCAATTTAATGACTGGCCCCATGAAAAACTTGTACCTGGCAGTTTTGTCCTTTGCTCAGAGTGGAAGATTTGCAACTAATTCTTCAGTTTTTATGAGATGATGTTTTAGGTGCCCTGCAACAAAGGGCATCTCACAAAGGACCACAATCCTCAGACATTTGTAAAAAGAAGATACATGCTATAAACCACATAGAGAGTTTCTGAAAGTCTCAACGGGTGACGAACAATTAAAGTGCATTTGTAAAACCATTTGAAATTTAGGGCTGGTCAAGTTACACATAACCATTTATCATGAAAACACATTTACCACATCTGTGCAGTACTGGTTTACTTCCTACACTGTTAGGAAGCATCCTGAGAAGGCACAGAATCGTATGTGAAATCAGAACCCGTATCTAGATGCATCTTGGAGATCAACCCAAGTCCAAGCTAACTCCTTCAGCAAGGACCTCATCTTCCATCTATGCTTTGGAGCCTTCTGCATTAAAGATGCTTAATTTAATCTCCCTAATTTTCTTACATCCCTGGTCCCTTCTGCACTTGCCTTTCTGACTTGGGCAATAATTACCACAGGCTCATGACGACTGGATATCGGCTGTTGTTTTCACTGCTTTTTGTAGCATCTCAGGATGCCCCGGGATGAGCCATGGGCTGGGATACAGCATGAAGGAGACGAGCTTTGACCTTGTGCTCTAGATGATATGTTGCCATCTATGCAGGAGAAAGGCCTAAGTAAGAGCTTTGGTCCCTCTCTTTGTGGGCTCCTCATTCTACATGTTCCCACCACGCTCCATATCCCACGTTCCCATCATGCTTATTTCTTAGAACTTCTCCACCTTACTGCCAATTCTCCCATCATACTTCCCATGGAGCAGAAGCAGGATACAAGGAAAGGACTTTCAGACCTTATATATAGGTTTATAAATCTAGCTTTACATTGACTGGAGGCCCTCCCATCCCCCTGCATACATTTATGTGCAAAAGGTGACAGATTAATGTTATCACACTGGACAACATTTTAAGATGAGAAAGGATCTCAGATTTCTCCTGAAGAGTGATACCATGGCCACACCTCTTCTTTTTACTGCAGTGTTGAAGAAAGTGATGTAACAAAGCCAAATGATATTTATAAAATCATAGAATCATTTTGGTTGAGGAGACCCTCAAGATCATCGAGTCCAACCATTAACCCATCCCTGGCACTAACCCATGTCCCTAAGAACTTCATCTGCACATCTTGCAAAACCTCTCCAGGGATGGTAACTCCACCACTGCCCTGGGCAGCCTGTTCCAGTGCCCGACAGCCCTTTCCAGGAAGAAATTTTCACTAATATCCAATCTGAACCTTCCCTGCCGTGTCCTGCTCACCAACCTACCTGCATTATCCTCTCCCAAATTCTGGCGATGCTGATGTCCATACACAAATCCACCACTCGCTCATGAAACGCTTAGATTTTGTTTCACATGTTGATGAAAACAGGACATCCTTGTACAACAGTGACTGAGTGTCTAAGGAAGGCGGTTTGGAGGCTACACAGCTCATTTCCATGCCAAACTATGAAAATTATGAAGCTGAGAGCAGCAGAAGCTGGTAGTCAGCACGACAGTCTTCGAGAGCACTGTCCCTTTCTGAAATGCAGCTCCTACTGAAGCAGAAACATCTGGCAAACCACCCAGGACTCACCCTGCAGGCACCCGCACGTGCAGTTTCATTTTATACGCAGACAGGAGACATAATAAGGGATAAGCAAAACCTTTCATTTCCTAAAGGTACTCATTACAGCAGACGCTGTGCAAAATTCAGTTAAGTTTTTCAGGCACTCCAAACCTCACTGAGCCATTTGATTTAAATCTTCCTTAGAGATCACTGTTCTCTACAGCGTAAGATACCACCACCTGTGAAAAAATTCTTATAAAGTCTTAAAACTTAGTCAAGCCACAAAAAGCACTACTTGCTCCACCCTGAAATGAACATTTTTACAATGCAAAATGAAGCATTTTTGGTACCAACTGTTCCCACAGAAAGAGAACACTCACTCTGATTTCCCCAAACAAACAAAAAAAAAAAAAGCAAGGAAAGACATTTTTAGATCGTACAAAAATACAAAGAACTGCTATAACCAACAAGGAAGTGTGGCTTGTGTGTAACACTATTAATCTATCTTGACTGAACAATATACATTTTTTTTATTTCACTCTTCCGCCTCCCCTTTTTGTTTGCTGTTGAGGACAGATAAGTGCTACTGGAAGTATCTTGGCACAGGCATTTCACTAAACAGTAGGTATTGTAATAGCAAAAAGCCTCTTAGTCCCTCAGATTTTGCAGAATTTTACTTCAGGGCTATTTGACTGAAAGATCTCAATTCCAGATTCATGTTGAAAAAAACAACTATTTACAGAGCAACAACAAACATTTCCTCTGTAAAAAGTGCCAGCCCATTCAAATTGGGTATTTTCAAATTCTGATTAAATCCCATAAGCTTCTGCCAATCATGTACTATGAAGGCAAGTAATAACAGAGACGAAGAATAGCACTTTTGAAGTCACGGGGACAATCAGAGCTATGGCTGGTTGCGTGAGGCACATAAGGGTCCTCATACAGAGACAAAAGCACCGTGGTCAAGTTGAAAAACTGGTGCTGGACACTGCTTAGTAACTGGAAATAGAAGGTAGTCTTGCTACAAGTTAGCATTTAGGAGAAGCACCCGATTCAGCACAGAGAAAACTGAAAAGTAATGTTGACACTGAGTGAAGTGTTAGTAGCCAAAGTCCATTAAACTTTCTAGTCACGGAATTATTATTTGGGTTCCTCTGGTGGTGGTGTAAAAGCGGAGGACAGAAAAAGCTTAGTGGAAGTACGGTGAAGTGGTTCTGCGCGGAGAGAAGAACAAGTCGTGTGGCTGGCAACGCCAAGTCCAGGCTGAGGGAAGAGCGGCATCATCGCTCTGTATCTGGATGGAAACCCAAGTGCAGAAGATGCATCTTCTCATTATGCTGCTTTGCAAGATACAACTCCGAGTCCATGGGAACCTCATCTCTTGGTGCCAGGGATGGTGGCAGAGATGAAGACCAGCAGAACAAGTGTCCTACCACAGTGGCCAAGACCTAGTGCCACACTGTGCTTCCAACATTGCCAGGAGTGGGCAGAAAAGCAGCTGAAAACCCCAGAGCATTTTGCAAACGTAAAAATTACGGTTGCTCAGCACTGAGAACATCAAAATAACCCTGGGAAGGAGAGGCTGCTTTACCAACCACAACCACCTGGCAGTAGACTGCTCCTGAAGGCTCAGTCTTGCTGGGCTCTACTTTAGACTTGACTAGAGAGGTGCCCAGGAAAGCTGGATGGACATCCGGATGAGCCTGGGAAGTCTCAGTCAACCACAGCACTCTGTAAAGGCAAGAAGATGGACATCTTGCCGGTGATGGTTTAGTCAGTCTCCCCTGGGGTCATCCAGGAGGGACTGAGGGGAGAGGCTGAGAAGATCAAGTGGATGTAAAAAACAAAAAAGCCAAACATCGGCAGCTGACACATTGGGAGTTTTCATATGGAAAAAGACAGAAGGGACTTGCTCATTCTAGTAAATATTCAGAATTACAGTGTGCAGGTTCTCTTTTTTTAAGGGATTTTTCAAAATCAGTTCACAGCTGCATCATCTTTTGTGCCAGTTTTCTCAGGACTACTAAATTAGCTTCTTTATTTACTCTGAAGCGTCTTTTTAGGGAAGACTTAAAACTGTGCCAAGAAATAAAAGTGCCAAATCATCTTAGACATTAAGGTATCTTAAATAACTATGTCGCTGTGCCTTTGATCATTTAAGGGTACAAGTTTGGCACACGTTGTTGAGAGAAGTCATTCCCTCTATTAGTTCAGCAGATACAGCACAGAAAAACCAGACATACTTTCAGGCTCGCTAACCTTGTCTGCCTTTATCAAGCCTGAAAGAGAAGCTGTAATTGGCAAACTAAGTAATAATTGCAAGCAACTGCTCTGACTGTAACTTGATTATGTTAATCATGTAACAGTTTGGAAAAGAAAAAAAACCAAAGTGGTTGATAGTAATTATCTTTCTCTTCTGAAAGACTAATGTGTGCATCGTCTTCCTCTTTGCTGTCATCCTTTTACTACAGGGGCATCCGCCACCTGTTCTCTAGACTATAATTGAGCCACTTATTTCCTAGGAAACATCAACACCTTTTTTTTTGTCCTCACCTTCAGCTGGATTTATTTATCCTCTTACTATTCTCAGTAGCTCTGCAAAACTAATTTCCTTCATTTTTTGACTTTCTTGGATAAAGAGGCTATTGCTTCCTTCAATACTCAATAGGGTTGAAGAATGCAAACGAGGCAAAATCTAGTCAGGATAAAAGAGTCGATGGAAATCCTGGCATCAGCTTTGAGCAGGATGAGTTGAACAAACTGTTGCATCCAGTATCCTCTTTTTTTTGCTGGTGATTAATTTGTGACAGTACTATTTTTAAAGTAAATTTAGTTTTTTCTGTGTACTTTTCCAGGACTCTCTTACCCCCGTTTTAACATGTTTCTGAGAATGCATGCATTACTGCATATTCACGTAAATATCCAGCACGTACTAATAAATCCTTCTGGGTTTTTTCAGATGCTCAAATTTTCCATCAGTTTTAATAACCAGCATTTCTTCTGTTGACTGCTTCTCACTTCTTCCTTCTACTCCTGAGTTCGGGGATTCTACATTTTATTTCCTCTTTTTCTTTTTGTTGGGACTTTTCTCTGTGTGGACACTTCCTGAATTTTGTATTTTTTTTTTCCATTTACCAAGGTTCTCCCAAGACAATTACCTAAACCCAGGAATTCATAGTTACTCAGAGTCAACTTGATCTCAAACATTCCCTGTGCTAGTAACTCAATTTAAAATTAATTTTTGAGTAAAACAAATACATACACCTAAACTGCAGTTAAATATGTACCAAAACTTGCAGTGTACTTTTTCAGTGAAGATGTGCTATAAAGTGTGAAGAAGTGATAAAAAGATAAAGAAAAGGCTCAAAATACCTTCCAGAGGAACATATATCTCAGCTCTTTATTGCAGTCGAAAATATCCCTTGCCTTTTGATTCAAAGAGCTCCAATCAGCTTAGCCCATCAGTATCATGGAAAGCCTGCAATAATTCTTATTAAAATCCACTAATAATGTTAATGGGTAAAAAAAAAAAAAAAAAAAAAACAACTTTAAAAGTATAGATTTTCCTAGAGATAAATATATAATCTATAAAGCTGTAAGGAATGATGGTAACAAAAGGTGAGGCACCAGAAGTTTCAAAAATAAATTGATAAAGCCTCGGAGACCCCATTAAAATCCCCCCTGGGAATAATCTGCAATCTGCTCTACTTCATGCTGATTAAGCATCTGAGTGTAAAACTTAATCTGGGGTTTTATTTCGCTGTGGGTTTCCTTCCCTCCCTCCCCCCATTTCAAGCTCTTCAGCAGGTGCATTTTCCCCGCACGGCCAGAAACCCTGTGACTCTGTAAGGGAGGAGGATTTAACCCATCACAGCATCACACACGTTTCACAGGAGCTGGTGACCCTGCTGCTCACATCACTCATCGCTGCACTCCTGAAAAACAAAGTTTGGACTCTGCAGCTTTTAACAGATGGCAGGTCCTCCTATCCCACTGTTATTCGGTGCAAAAGGGAGATGACACCCACAGGGCCTTTCCTTTTCCCCTTCTTTCACAATTCCACATTTACACACTTTTCTAATTTACTGTAATTTTTACCGGCTTTAACACTGGGCAATATCACCATTAATTTTTAGCAGTGTTGCAAAATACCGAAATGTTATTTGCTCATGATGGTTCGTGGCATATTATAACATCTACGTTATACAGCCTTTTTCATGGATCATATCCTGTTATTACCATTACATCCTACTGGCTGCAAACCTGCGTTGCTCAAAATACATTTCAATGAGTTGTCAGCTGAATTTCAAAGCAGTGAACTAGGCACCTCAAAAATGACAATTTGTTATTACTCATCACCTTGGGAGATGATATGCTTTGGACTCGTGAAAGCTGATCACCATCTTCCACTTCCCTCTTTCATAAAGCAGCTTCACGTGAAGCAGACGGAACCTGCGGACTGGTGACAGCAGCATCGCTGCAACCGAAAGGGAGAACCATAATAACAGAGCTCAGAGAAAACACGTGCAGGAGCATGCATGCTAAGTCATATTGCAACTCTAGCACTAAAAAAAAAAAAAAAAAAAGAAAAAAAGAGAGAAGCAAGTACAGAGAAGAACTTCAAAGTCAAAACTGGAAGTAGAAACAAAGTGTACCAACTGTTTTGTAGCTATTGTTCTGGAGTGTGACTCAGCAGAACAAAGGCTTTTGTCTTCTTCTAGAAATAGGGTCCATATTGCACAGGAAGTGGCAAAAATCTGCTGTCTGGAATGTGACCGTCGCTCTATTTGTTTTCATGGCGAGGTACCACAGAAAGTCCTCAGCTTTATAGAGACAGTAAATCATGACCCTGTTCCACATGAGCTGATGACACCAAGATAAGACTCTAGTTTTCCTGTAAGCATGGAGAAGCCGTCAACAGAAAACTAGAAATTTGCAGGAAAAAAATATGAAAAAAATGAGATGGTCATAGCTGAGAGCACTCTATTTTTCACTTGCATTTAATGAATCTGCAAATACCTATATTTGTTAACTAAAACAGCAAAGAACACTCTGAGGAGCACAGGGGTACACGACAATGTCTGTGCTACCACTATGATGTAACACTGCGTAATAGTCACCATAAAAAAATGCCAGCAGGTTTAAGACTAACATCCATACTTGAAATATTTGTACTTCCCTTTTTAGATCGTATCTGTCACAGACATAAATGTTAAAGAAGGCTGAAAAGGGAACAAGAACATCAATATTTTTTAAATCAATTTATTTTTTTTAAAATGTTTTAACAGTACCAAGAGATGCTATTAATCACTTGGATGTGATCACATCAAGAGGCTGTAGCTTATTAGCATTTTTAAGTTGAAAATCATGTAGCAGACAAAACAAACCAGCAATATGTTCATTTAAGGACAGATTTTTCTGTTCATGCACACACCATAATATCTGTGTGTGGACTTGTTTCTGCCACCCTCCCTTCTTCTCCAAGTATCCCCATATCCTCCATCACCAGTGAATTTTCTGAAGGAAATACAGCATTATTCTAAGTACAGAAATCACCTCCTATCACGCAAAGAAGCATATTCACTTAACAAGTCTATGGGGTTTTTTCTCCTATATAAAAGTTAATTTTCTTTATCTTACCAAAGCAATGCTTAACCCGGTTGATAAAATGAAGGTCCACCTAATTCCACATGCTTTTTTTGTTTTTCTTAAAACATGAGCGCACAGATCAGGAGTTTTTGCTCGCTTGCAGAGTGCAGGAATGGGAGTATAGCACACAAATAAGCCCTGTCTATGAATGTCACAGTTGTGAAACACGTTATAAATAAAACCATATGGTCCTAGAATAAAGTTTATCTCTCCTCTTGCTGCATGCTGAAGGAAGTGCTGGTGTAGACCTCAATGCAGGAGCGAGAGCCTGCAAACACATGTACATTAAGGTTTGCAGAGGAACTGATAAACAACAGAGTAATTTCTCTGGTTGTTCTGCAGGGTGAATGCATAAGACACTTCATTTTAACAAGAATGCTATGATTTGGTTTCCTCTCATATTTTCTCACTTGAGCTTGTGAATTGGCGTTAACTAGTACGTGTGACCGATGTTTGATATTTTGGTGTCTAATACTTTAGTGATTTTCAGAGCACACACCTCATGATGATAGGGAGAAAAAACAATTCACTGCATTAGTAAAAATAACTGAATTAATAACAGATTTAACCTAGATTTGGTTAGAAAGTTCTGTAGTAGTTTGACCTACCAGTTAACAACTTTAATGATGCACTGTGTAGCACTCCTCAGAAAAGCTATGAAAGCAAATAAGCCATTTGGGTAATTCACTGTAACATTTTGTAAAATATGCCTCTGACATGCCACACTAAGAGCTTCTTTTGCTCGAATCATGTTCTTTTTCCTTCCTTATTTTCTTTTAAAATAAGTGCTTTGGTGACAAAGGAAGAGTAACACAGAACGTGGTGAACAAAGATAAACTACATCATTTCTCTCTTGTATCATGACTTGTTTTAGTGATCTAAAACACACCGAAGGGGAAGTGTCACAGCTTCTCTCGATGCAATATGAATCTATTTAATTTCCAGTTCTGAGTTACACAATGACCTCTCCTGTGAGCAGTTTTCTTTCCTCGGCTAGTATTAGGCAATGTGCAGATGTATAAAGCCGACTGCATGTCACCACCATGGTATTTTTCTCCAACCCTTTTGTATCTCGCCTGCTATTAAGGCTGCCCTTTTATTAAAGGGGCAACAACGAAAGAAATATTTTCTAAATGCTGCGATTCTGTAATAATGGGAAAATCAATATTGGCAAAGCAGCAAGCCTAAAAAGTCAGGTTATTCAAATGTGTGAGAAGGACAGCAGAGAACACCTCAGAGTCTGATAACAGTCACAGCATTACAGAAAGTGCTTTGTAGATCAATAAAAATATATTTAGCAAATGCTGTGTATTTTACTAAATGTTATGCTACATCTCCATGTTCTTCACCATCTAGAACTCAGCTTGTTCGCTGAGCTAGAGAGCAGAAAAGCACCAGATAGGCATTCTCGTCTGAAAATCAAGTCCTAATTGAACCTTCCCATCCTCCCCTCAGCGTTCATCTGTGTGGGGAGCATTAACCTCCACTGACATGGGCTGAGGTGCCGATAAAGCGTAGTTCAGCTTTCCCCAAACACAAACCACACGCACACGACGCAGTTCAGAGGCCCATGTTCCAACAACGCTTGTTGTTAGGCTACTTTTCAATCAATAATTCGTGGGTTTGCTTGTTTTTTAAGCAACTTCCTTGCCTGATATTTAGATATACCCAAAATATAATCACTAACAGAAGAGAGTGTGAAATGGCAAAAAAAAAAAAAAAAGAAATTTAAAGCTTCGTACATTTGTAACGCCTTACCCACAATCAGTACATTGTTTCATGTGGCTTCAACTGTATCGCGTGTTCTGGATGTCTTATCTGTTTTATTTCTTTTGTTCTATCACAGTATATTTCATTTTGCATCCTGTCTCTCATCTCAGACTTTCTAAAGGATTTAGACATGCCACCAAGTGTTCTAAAAGCACAGATAAATTAAGAAAGTTGTACCTGATTGCAAAAGGCCTCTCTGCCATAATTTATCCAACTTTCATAAATTAGAGCCTGCATACGATTTTAGACAGACAATCAAGTAAACAACTTAAAAACCTGGTTCCCTAGTCTCTTTTTTAACTTGCAAGAAGGTAAGGCACTGCTATGGAATATTAATGCTCAGAATGTAACACAGTGAAGAAAAAAATGGTTCCTTGAAAGTTATTGACAGATCAGCTGCAACCTACCAGAGGATGGAAAAAAAAAAATACCAGATGGAAGAGGGGGAAAAAAAAAAAATCCTTGCCACTAATACATCATACCAAATGCTGTATTCAAAAGCCAAACTCTCCCCTCCTCCTGCCACAAACTGTTTCTTGAGAAATTGTTTATGCCTTTTTCAACCATCAGTGGTGACTGGCTATCAACTCTAATAGCTAAATCTGACAAAGACAAAAAAAAAAAGGAGGCAGAAATACTGATCTCGTAAAACACTGCTCAGAGACTTATCTGCCTTGCAAATAACACTAAAACAGAAAATGCAGGTACTCACTGAAAATTGAACCTTAAACCTCACAAACTGTTATTACACCTGGTCTCTTGACATTTGACTTCACAGTAAAATACAAGTACTGCCGGGGTGACACACACAAAAAGAAAGGAGATAAGATTTATGGCTAAAGACAACATGACAGGAAAGAATAAACACTAATTTAAAAGAAACCAGGTAGGTATGTGTCTCATTGCCTATAAACACGCTATCAGCAGCACAGTTGCACTGCCAGAAGATTTATGAGGGATTAAAAAAAAAAATACAAAGCCCAAACCCTTAAAAATGGTATTGATATAAACCCCAGTTCAGGCCAGCAAGCCATTCAAAAATCCTGCATAGATCGCTTCCAAAACCCCACACTACCACAAGGTTTTTGAGCACCGACGAGACGCGAAAGCTGATTGTTTTCCCTGACGAACCTCAAAGTGAAGCTGTTCACAAGGAACTGTCAGACTTCTTCCCCATGGGATTACTACAGCATTTTACCACCTCCTAAGTGTTTAAAAAAAAAAAAAAAAAAAAAAAAGAACTGACGCGTTACATTTATTTTCCAAAGATCTGATGGCGTTGTACTTCTTCCATGGCATCTGAAGCCGAAAACATGGCATTGTGACTGTTAACATCAGAGCTAGAAAAACCACATATACTTCCTAAAGAACGAAGCAGCAAAAGCTTTGAGGACTTTAAAAATTGTAACCTTTGACAGTATGTTAAGCAGTACACCGATTAAGGCTCGAACGCCTTTCTGGAAGCGTTTTGACAGCATCACAGATACGTAATTCATTAGTCTCCCTTTTTCCAGCCCTGAGGATGGTACCGTGCATCAGTACGACGCAAACAGACTTACACTGACATCTAAAGGTATCCACATGTGACGCCTTACGAAAATGGGAAGTGCCGGAACCCTATAAAGTGCTAACAGTGTAGAGGGGAAGAAATATCAATTTTTGTACACAGGAGACAAATTCTCACTCTCTCTCAAACAGGAGATATTTTTAAAAGTTTAAGACTCCACACCATACCACGAAGAGATGATAATCTCCTGTAAACATGAAGGAATATTGACACACAAAGGGATATTGACAAAAAATATTAAAAGTTACCAGAGTTTTGTATTTCTAAAGTTTAAACAAGGATTTACTTGGTAAATTACGTGAGCTGAAATGCAAGTATGGGAAACTGAGGCCCTAGGAATTTCAAGTGAGTATTTAATTCTTCCAGTGATCCTTTGCAGATAAAAATATTCAACCCCCAAATTTGAGGCAACTTTGTTAGGAACTACATGGCCTTTTCTTCACTGCTCAGACAGTTCTATCTTATGGAAATAACCAACCTTTTCAATCAAGTTGGGCATAAATTCTAAAAGTAGTTCAGCTATTCAAAAACAAATGATCATTTTCAAGTTAATTTTTTTGGCCTGCTTTTAAGTTGCCTTTGAGCATTATATACACTATAGAATGTGAATGTTGGTTTCAAACTTACTTTTGCAACAAGCATGCCTGAATTCAGAATAGATGAAAGGGGTTTTGATCCATGTTCCAAAATACACTCCCTACTGTGCCGGTGAGCAAAGGACACACAAACAGCCAGCAAGTCTATTTCTTTTATGCCTTACAAAGTCTTTAGCACCGTCTTGTTCTGCACTCACTTAACAGTCTGTGAGACACTTAAACCACTTGCTGCCTGCACATAGTTCATTTAATAAAGTTTATTTTCCTAAAGTTCCATAGGCAGCTACCCTGTTCTCCTTAAAATATAAATCCAATGAGAAAATATCAATAAATCTGTCTTTATATAGAAGTATCCACTTACCCTCTCCTGCCTGTCTTCACAGAGGAGCACCACTCAACCACATTTCAGTCCAGTTGTATTTTTAAAGCATTACATCTGGGAATAGTCTCGGAGGCTACTGGTGCAACAGGAGTGACTCTGGAAAGCCTTATATGCGTGTCCCTTGTTCTTTTGAACAAATCGAGTGAAAGGATAGCTTTAATCTCATTCAATAAGGCAATATTTTCTTTACATTTTAAATAATTTGAAGCAACTGAGTCCATTGCTGTAACACAGGGTGCTTCATCAACGAAATCAATAAAGTCAACCAATCACCTTCATTTCTCACCTAAGCCTATTCCACTTCATAAATTAAATAAGATTTGGGACTGGGAGACTGCCTGCTTACCCTGTCGGACAGCAGCAGAATGGGAAAACAACTACGCAGCTGGTGCTTCCCAAAACATTCAAGCCCACCCTGATCACCCTAACAGCAAATCCTGATCAGTGAGATCCAAACACTTACAATCACATACCTGACAACTGCTAATAAGCTACTAACTAGTGCTTTAAATTGTCTTTTCATCCAGTTTTACCTAATGAGGACTTCTCATCTAAGTGAAATAACTCATCATTTCAAAGATTACAAGTTCAGTACTCAGTCAATAAAACAAGGCGCAAAAGCAAAGCCCAAAACACTTTTGAGGCAGACAGGAGATGTTTGAAGTTGATTACATTCAACTGCTATACTTTTATTAGGTAATGCAGCCATTACAAATGATATGAATTATGAATTTTTAAAAGAAAGTGAAGCAATACTTAAAAGTTGCTCTGCAAACCATATGTGAAAAAGTTTTCAACCCCTCAAAGCATCACTAGATGAAGAACTGATGGCGGATCCTAAAACAGCTGCGAAAGAAAACAGAAACTCAGATAAATGAACTCAAGACCCGAAGAACTTAGGGAAGTCTCACATCTGACTTTCATTAAAAGCTCAGGCAATATTTATGGTTTTCAAACAAACTATTAAGGTACATGGCAAACGCAAGACCTCACCTCCAGGCACACTGACACAGCACGCTCATTTTTTGTGGACTTCCACCTCTGCTCCAGGTGAGCACCCACGGGCATCCGCTCACTCTCGGGAAACTTGTGTGGGTCAGAACAGGACTCGTGGTTACACGTCGTGGAACAAAGTTCATTCTGCCAAACACACTGCCAACACTAACCAACTCTCATGTCATAAAATACTGGAAATAACAGCAAACTTGAAGAAAGCAGCATATCAGGAACTTATGAAATACTGGGTTACAAAGCCAGATTCTGTCTCAAAATGAGGTGAGAACTACGTTAGTCACTGAACGAAGTTTACCAGGGCTGGTTTTTTTGTAAAAGAACAGTCAAAGGAGACCCACACAGTGCTTCGAGTATCCCTGGAAAGGTGGTTTGGGCAGGTGATTCAACTCCTAAGGAAGAGCAAGACAGCCAACAGTAAATCATAGAGTCACAGAACCATTTTGGTTGGAAGAGACCCTTGAGTCCAACCATAATCCACCCCCAACACTACCCCATGTCCCTGAGAACCTCATCTCCACGTCTGTCCAACCCCTCCAGGGATGGTGACTCCACCACTGCCCCGGGCAGCCTGTTCCAATGCCCCACAGCCCTTTGGGGAAGAAATTGTTCCAAGATCCAACCTCAACCTCCCCTGGCACAACTTGAGGCCGTTTCCTCTCGTCCTAGATCCCTCATCCCAGCTACGTGTCATATTTCCAAGTCAGCTTTGATTCTCCAGACAGGTCCCTCACACAGGTGGCAATAAGAAGCTCTTCAGGAATAAATGGGACACTCCGTATTTTTTTCCCCTTTATCATAGGGCAATAAAATCCTGGTCAAAGCATCCATCCGCACACTGGGATGTTGTCTATCTCCCAGGCAGGCTACGTGCTACCAGATGATGCCACACAAGAACAAAAGCAAAGGGTTGGTGAGAAAAAGCTAAATGCAGGCTTCTAAGCAACCCCAAGAGCAAAACTTCAAACAAAAAGGGATTTTATTCAAAGGGAGAGGTGAGATGTACATGATCATTGTTTCCAAAAAAATCAACCATCAAAACCATTTTAGATTCAGGATCTAAAAATTCAAGTCTGACATAAATACTTTCATTAGACTTACTGAAGAGTAAGTTCTTGGTAGCACACCAAGCTACTTACAGCACAGAAACCATCAGCTCATTGAACACATGTCCCACAAGACACAAAGAAGTTTCAGAATTGCTCAGTTTGGTCACATTTTTTGGCAAGGCACTTTTTTTTTTTTTTTTTAGTCTCATGGCAAAGAGCAGCTTTGGAAAGATTTCTCTGTCTAAACAGAAACTCTGGACAGTACCAAAGACTGTCTGCTGTTAGAAAAAACTGAGAGGTATTGTGTTTATTATTGAGATAAACAAGTTTTAGAGCATTTATTTGTTCTGTTCCAAGTATGTCCTGTGTCCAAATACCATCACCTTTATTATTTAGAAAAAAACCCTCATGTGCACATACACACATGGACTCAAGTTTAGCTGATCCAACATTCCTGCGGTCCCCTTCTCTATTTTAAGATACACTACTGGAATGACATGAATAGGCTAAACGAGCATTAAATAAAGTTTTGTGATGAAGTCGCATGGTTTTGAAACACTCTGCCAACCAGCACTGGCAGTAGGGACAGGAGGAGAAGCACGTCCAGGTTACGGTAATTACAGATAGATCAGGCTGAATTACATGAGTCAACACACAAAACCAGCACTGCCTTACATAGAGTCACAGAATCATTTTGGTTGGAAGAGACCCTCAAGATCATCAAGTCCAACCACAACCCACCCCTGGCACTGCCCCATGTCCCCGAGAACCTCATCTCCATCTGTCCAACCCCTCCAGGGATGGTGACTCCAGCACTGCCCTGGGCAGCCTGTTCCAATGCCCGACAGCCCTTTCCATGAAGAAATTTTTCCTAATATCCAATCTAAACCTCTCCTGGCGTAACTTGAGGCCATTTCCTCTCATCCCATCACTTGTTACTTGGGTGAAGAGACCAACCCCCTTCATTCTACAACCTCCTTTCAGGTAGTTGTAGAGAGAAGGTCTCCCTTGCATGTCAGAAGTAGGGGTTTTTTAAACTAGTTTAGCTAAATCAGCACAATCTGCTGCCAGTCTAAGGTGCAGGTGCTCTGAATGTCTCCTGGGACTGCACAGGAAACCTAAGGTTCAAATTCAAGCTGCAGATTCAAGAGCATTTCTTTGCTCACACCGTTCAATCACTCGCACAGTCCCTGTGCTGCTCTCTTACCCTCGCTGAGAGCGCATAATGCGCCAGCACGGCTGTGGGCCACATGGTGAACTGAAAATCACACCACTGATCCTGCTAAAAATATCTCCCCCGCCTTCGCAGGGAAGACGGGGAGGGAGGGATTGCATTATTGTGGTCTCACCAGCAGTTGTGCTGATACAGCTGGAGGTAGGAGAGAACAAGTAACAGGGACTGCCAGAAGAAATGCTTCTGTAATGGTACCAGGCACTAAAGAGATGCTGTGACAGAGTGAGAGCCCCTCGCAGGGTTTCTGTTTAAGAGCTGTCACCCCGGTCTGGCCAAAGGATCTCAAGCGTGTTCCCCTGGAGCTGGAAGCAGCTGCCTCACTTCCTCCAAGTCCGAAGACATAAGGCAACATACTTTCCTCTTCCAGCACTACATCTTCCTTTTTTCTTCTCCTGCTTTACTCCGAGATCTGTCAAATCAAAGTTTCAGCTTTCTACCAAGGGAAGGCAGTGCTGACTGACAACAATAAAGTGCAAAGTAGCCCACTATCTAACATACATCCTATTCCATTCTCCTTTTCAAACCCCTCATGCTCACAGGCATCAGGTTTAATCCTCACACTTCCCAGACGAAGAAGTCACTGGAATCACTGTGGTAACCTATTTGACTTTTGATAGCCTTTCAATGTGTTCAACTAATAACTGCAGAACAAGTCCATTATAAACACTCTAAAGAAACACCTAAAAATAGGCTAAGTCAAACAAACACTGAAGAATACACATGACCTACTTTGATGGGGTTTTTTTCCTGATGTGCAGTTCCAGCTTCAGCAGCCTTTTTTTAAAAGGCCAGCCCAAAGAAGGGAGGCTACACCTGAGCTGCAGAAGGCAGAGAACACGTAATGGTTTCAGAGCCAAATAAACCAACCCCATACTTCATACATATCCATCTATCTATAGCTGTCTCCTTGCTGGATTGGCGAGTCAGATCAGCTCACAGGAGGGTACCAACGCTGCAGTGGAAGGTGAGCGCTGGAGCTGATGGTTCCATTTCAAATGAGTGACAGGTGCTTAAAGGACCACATTAACATCAACAGCTACTCTCACGCAAAATTAATAACTGTTTGTATTTCCAGAAAGCACAACTATTTGCACAGTGTGATCGCAGCTCCTAGGGTCTGATAAGTAACTAACAAATCGGTGTACACGTTTACACTAGACATTTTCAATATATCGGGTAATGAGAGCAAACCCAAAGCCTGGATAAGCCCTGCTAAGATTGCCTGGAACTGGAACTACAAAATTCAGAATTTATCACCATGTGATCCAAAACTAAATACATATTCAGAAAGCGCTCAGCAAGAACTCAGGACTCATGAAAAATTATCAGAGCTGTGCTTTCCTAATTCACATTATAAATCCTACGTAAATACAGTCCTACTTTACTTATATCTTCTCATCAGCTTGTATTATTTAAAACATGTGGGACATTCACACAGATGGAAAAAAATAGGTCAGGCTTGAAACAAAAGCCAAGCCATTCCATTTTATTAGCAGATTAAGCATGCAGAACTGTAATTTTAAATTCCAAGTGAAGCAACTTAATGAAAACATTCTGAACACACTGATAAAACTACTGCAAATTGTTGCAAACTTTAATTGCCATGTTGCCAAATGGCTTACTAAAACCAGAACTAATAAATAAGTCTGCAAATCTGATTTGAAAATAGACAAAAAAGGACTATATTGGTTAGCGGTCATATGGAATCTGGTATACAAATCTAGGATTCTTCTAACATCAGCAACCAATGTAACAGTTCAGCACATCTGAAACACTATTAGATGATGAACATTTGCAAAATCTAGTCCTTTCATTTGCAAAGATCCTGCTTTGAAGCTAATTTATTCCTTTTCTGACACCAAATTTGCATTGCAGAACTCAGAAACACACTTACTCATTTTCTTTTTGCCTTCTGCATAACCACAACATTTACTACCAAAATATGTAAAGCCCAAACACAAATAAGTGCAGTTAATTTAATTTCGTTATTCAAAGTGAATGTCCTAGACATCATTTGATTGCTGCCACCTATTGTTGTTCCAAACATGTTGCAAGGAGCTATAACCCTTTTCCCCTTCTGCTTTGACCCAGTACTAATACTCAACTATTTTAAAAGCTTATGTTATGTAAAGAAAGGAAAGCAGGGGGAAAAGAAAAGACATTGCAAGATGATGTTTTTTCTCTTTTGATTAATTGTGTTTGGTAATTCTACTGTAACTTCAAGTAAACACAGGACACGTACAGTTTCTGAATGGAAACCAAGCAAAACAAAACAGTGAAGAGTAATTTTACCAGATACCAGTATCAAAGAGCACTCAGAATGGTTGTTCAACACTCTACCAATTCGAACAACTTTATTAGTTTAAGAAATTTCAAAGTTTACGACTTCCAGCAGCATTATTACTAGCTCTGTCTCTGCTATTGCTAAATATGGAACTGATAGGTCTATTTGGGCATGATAGCTGTTCTATAGGAACGAATAAAAGTTGAAAATGAAGATGAAAAAATATTAATAAATCTAAAAAAGATTGGCCATAGGCAAGTCATTTCCTTCTCTGCCCCCTTTCAGTTAAGAATGGATAAATGCTGGCAAAATTCAAATACAAACAAACCAAACAAAAGAATACTAGTAAACAGAACAAAATACTTTATACATGTAAATGAATACACATATATGTGTATATACATCTTCATATGTATTAAAAAAAATAAAGGTGTGTATACACATAAACTTCTCCACTAATCTCGTGTTTTGCTTTATACTCAGAAGTAATTCTGGATGTCATTTCTCACACAGTCCATTTAAAGTGATAATTCTAAGTTGCTAAAGGCCACTTGATTCTGTCTCCTCCTACATGTATACAGCTTCACAATGACACAACATTCAGGCTCTTCTAAAAGAAAAAAAGACAAACTAATAAATCAACCTAACAAAAGCTTTAGTCTGCAGAGCTTTAAGTATTAAAATGGAAACTTTGCCACTCAACATAAAATTTGGGAGAGTCATTATTTGAAAATCTCAATTCTCTCATTATCATGTAAATAAATAAAAATTATTTTCAAAAAACTTGGCTGGGGAAAGACAACCTCCCTCAAGCAGGCTGTGATCTCCTGTCACTAGTCTTCATTCTTAAAGCCAGAACTCAAACCCAAAAACTTGTAAGTCATCTCACTGAAGGTAAAATTTCAGTCTGGTTCAAATTGATAAGCCTCATCTGATTTGCTTTCTACAACAGAATATTAAAGCTGTTTATTTAAATATGTCCTACAGACATGGAAATAAATATACAAGTTTTCATTTGCAAATGGAAGAGCAGATCAGCCACTGGGCACAAAAGTACCTACATCAAGGTAACGCAATTGCAGGTGCTGGTCATTCCCATAGTGAACGTGTAGGTACACACACCAGTTCTGCAATGAAGAGGAATCCACAACGTCCACATAAAGAGGATACACCTGCCTACAAATACAGGAATCAAAATTCCAGGACACATCTCTGAAAACATGGACATAAGTGTCCAAATTGTTTTGTTATTAAAGAAACATACTGCATGTTTACAGCAATCATCCATGAGACCATGCTTAAAAATACAATATTCAGAGAGTTAAATATTCTCAAGCAAGGGGAAAGTACCAATGTGACAGAGTCAATCTCAAGGCTCGAACTGGAAAATGGTGAATTCCTGCAAGGGTTGAATGACCACTCCAGGCTTATTTAAACTCTCCAATTCAGATTCTTTTACACACAAATATCAAAGGCTAATTTCCATACTTACTCATCAATCAAAGCATCATCTGCTCCACACAGCTGTTCCTTTGCACCTTAACATATTTTACAGCCTTTATCTATACATCGATGCTAACAATCCCTCATCAAAACTCATTTAAAACTTAATTTGGCTTTGAACTGCTAGATCCAGTTATACCTAAGCGGCTAAAATGGAACCTGGCACAGGTCCACAGTCAGCAGTTCAACCTCTAGTGTGCAGCAAAACTGATGTAAAAAGGCAACTCATACGGCAAGAGCGGTGGAGGAAAATTATGGAGGATATGGAAGATCTTTAAACGAGCTGTCTCTAATTCAGAAGCTGTCAAAGTAGGGATGACACACTGAAGCACGGGAAGGTGTGCAATAAAAACTACTTACAGCCAAAGGCAGGGCTGCTGGGGAAATGGCCAAAGCTTGCTCCATTGACACTGCTCATCACAAATCACAACAGTGACCGAGATTAACATTATCACAAGGCGCCAGGCCACGTCTTTCATTTAGCTTCAAGGTCTGTCTTCTATATAACAAAGGCTTTCAAGATCAGTAATTAAGGCTCCTAAATCCTGGCACCCCTTTGCTTTAAGCCCCTTAGTAGCCTGTAGTCTCAGAGTAGTTACACGTGACTTTTGAGCTGGCGACACAGGCTGCTGTTGCTAGAGGAGAAAGTCCTCTCCTTCCTCCAGCTCTGCACATCCCACCTTTCAGCTGCAGCATGACCACAGCAGCAAAAGGATTCCTCCCACCTTGGGAAGTTTGCAACAAGGAGCAGGAATCTCCCCTTCCAGGAGGGAATGGAATACCTCCCCAATTCCAGCTATTGCTAGTCTGTATACTGGCAATGCACAAATATGTTTTTCATTAGAATCAACAAATTTTGCCTCTGGATTTGGAAAAACAGGGCACACAGATGACTGAACTGCTTCATGGGTAAGGAAGCAGCATATGTGCAGGCTAACACTAATGACCAGGCAGATGCTCAACAAGTTGGCAGCCGGTCACGAGTGGTGTTCCCCAGGGCTCAGTACTGGGGCCAGTTCTGTTTAATCTCTTTATCAATGATCTAGATGAGGGAATTGAGTGCACCCTCAGTAAGTTTGCAGATGACACCGCATTGGGTGGGAGTGTTCATCCGCTCGAGGGTAGGAAGGCCCTACAGAGGGATCTGGATGGGCTAGATTGTTGGGCTGAGGCCAATTGTCTGAGGTTCAACAAGGCCAAGTGCCAGGTCCTGCACTTGGGTCACAACAACCCCATGAACGCTGCAGGCTTGAGGAAGAGCAGCTGGAAAGTGCCTGGGGGTGTTTGTGAAAGCAGCTGAACATGAGCCAGCGTGTGCCCAGGTGGCCAAAAAGGCCACCAGCAACATGAAAGGATTTCAATACCTGAGGAAAGAACGATTTGCAAAAAGACATCAACTCTGACTGAGGAAGGCCTCGAGATGTAGACCAGGGGAACCTGGAGAAGACTCTGAGAAAACAGCACTATGTACTACCTCGACTTTTCTTCTGTTCCCAGGACATTCCCTGTCAAGCCCCGTTAGAAAGGACAGGATGGGCCAGATCCACTCTCACTGTCACTTACCCCAGGAATGACACCACTGAGCAATCAGACTGTGCCTCATTACGCCACGTTCTCGTACTGCTGGGGCTGTTGGGGTTTCCCATCTGCTGTGAGCTGAGCTGACCAAACTGAAGTAGCTTTAGAGTCAGCCGTGACTGCAAATACGTCCAAGCAATATTCCACGTTACATCGTCAGAATAAGCCTCACAAAAATAGAGATGATGTCTCTCCTTGCAGAGAGGGAAACAGCCCAACCCATTGTAGGCGCTATACGTCTCTCCTCTCACTTCCAAACACTTGCAAAGTCATGCTTGAGTTAACGACCAGCCAATGTTTTTACCATTAGTTTACTGTATCTTTATATAGCAGAACAGTCCGCGTGCAGCTATTTAAAAGAAAATATATAATGCTAAAAATTATATCTATATACTTACCCTGCTCATACAATTCAGATTATGAAGTGAAAGAGCACACTCACTCACCAAGAAAATTCAACACTGATACCACTACTTTCCAGGGGAAATAAGAGAGCTTATCGAACAACAAATAGTAGAGAACTCCTGCTCTTATAGCATATTTCTCTCTTTAGGCACAAAGCTTAAAATAAGAGGTCATAATGAAAATACTTCTCTTCATTACTGTGGTCAGACATCAATTTTCACTTTCCTACCATAAGGCGCTGTGCTGCAGCTCCGTGTCCTGCTGCCATCTATCCTTCTCTTTCCCCCCAACCTGTCTCCTCCTTTTCCTTCATACAGGTCCTGGCTACTATGGAGCAACTCCAGACAGACCTGGGCAGCTCACTCTACCTCCATCTATTGCTCTGGTATCTTTTAACAGACAGCTTCCAAACCACACTCACATATTTAAAAATATTAAAATCCAAGATACGGCAGAGCACAAGCAGCCAAATGTTCAAGTCAGCTCTTCATCTTTTAGGCACTGGTGGGTTTTCTACAAACGAGGGAGCAGAAAACTCACAAATTTTCAAGCGTCTACTTCAGGGGCTAGCAGCAGAGAGGCAACAAGGCCTGTCTGACCACCTCGAACCACGTGGACACCCCTGCACTGCTGCTAGCACTCCAAGTTCAAAGAGAGGTTATTAGCCAGATGCAGCATGTCTGTGGTACAACACCGCAGCTGAGGCGATAAATCCACAGCCCAGCGCACTTCAAATGGTTCTGCCAGCATCAGCACAGGCCTAGCCGGGCTTCCTGGCATCTGCTCAGCAGCAGCTCTCAGACCCATCTCCTGTAGAGCTGCACCAAGGTCTCCACCCTGTAAATTCTCACGGTGGCTGCTCTGCAAGGATCAAATCTCATGGCAAGCACACCAAATCTGCTTGCAGGCTCAGCAGCACTTCAGCTAACCAGCTCTCCCAAAAACAAGACTGCTGGGAGCCCACTGTGGGCAGACACTGTGCACAGAGCTCACAGGGGTAAGCAGGACTCATCATCTTGCCTTCAGAGAAAAGCTGGTCCTGGGAGCCTCACACCTGAGACAACGCACATAAACTAGCAAACCTGTCCAGACTTGAACTTACACTTCTTTCTCAGCACCAAGCTGCTCTTCCTAAAGCCTCCACAACACTGTTAACACATTCACCTCAACAAATCACCAAAGGATAACTGAGATTTACTCATGTTTGGGGAATGCAACCCACATGCAGCAGCCAACAACAGCAAACAAGCTGGAGGGTCTGAGAGGCTTTCATCTTACAAACCAGAGAGCAAAGAATTCTGATCTGGGCTTCTTGCTCTGTTCCAGTTCATAAGATTTTAGGCTCACTGAAACGCCCCAGGGATTTTCCCCAAAGCACAGTTGTTACCCAGGCCTTAGTCTCTGGGTCATCCCTCTTGCAAACATACCGAAGGCAGCACTGAAAATAAGCATGCCATCAACAAACAGGTAGCAACAAGGAAACCACCACGTGGGGACCACCTGAGGATCTTGTTTGGTTCAATAACTATTTTCAAGTTACAGAAAGACAAGTCCTGTTTTAGAAGACACAAAAAAATAAAGATCATATTAAAAATGTACTCATCTATTTAGATATTAAGACTGTATTTAGATATTTTTGCTATCACGGTATTACCGCTCATGTGCCACACGTACAGGCTCGAAATTACCCACCTCCTATCATTTTCAGATTCCCCTTATTCTGGCAGAAAGTAACAGACAGCTCAGACTGTTGAGTGTTTCTTTGCTATGCTCAATTGCCATTTTAGGCTAGATACCTGCAGTTTTGAGGTAGGAACTTACTGTTTAGAAGGTCACCCTGCAGCTGAAGAATTTGTGGAACAGGCATTGTGAGAATAACTATATCAAACTGTTCTGGCGGTCCCGTTTTCCTGGAGACTTCCCATTTCCCATCTCGGAGAGAGATGCGAGTTACATGCTGTTCATAGACGACATCTGCACCTGCTTGGAAAAAGGAGAAGCTGACTACCTGTAACAGTGAATTCCACACAGAAAATGCACAGTAGTTTCCCTGAGTAACAGCAAAGCATACAGTCTTCGGGCAAAGTTTCACAAGTTAGGGTGAATCAATTTAACAGCCAGCATATGACATTAAAAGAGGAGATCCTCATCTGCTGAAAAGATCCCACTGCTCCCCTGTGCTAAGGCTGGTATTCATCTGACTCCTTTCTGGCGTGATTCAGCTCTGTAAACAGATTGAAAACTACCAGCTGCTCTCTTTGTCAGGTTAGTTTACTGCAGCTTTACTGAGCTCAACCAGTTCAGAGTGAAATCAGGAGTGCAGGAGGTAGCACAGGGTAAGCAATCAAGGTGCACCCCCAGGAGCTGAAAGAGAACGCATTGCACCTGTTAGCATCTCTCATATATGAGAAGACAAGAACACAGTTAATTATTTGCAAGATTAGAGTCTAAAAAACCAGCTAATTAAAAAAAGACAAAAACAATCACATGAAAGGAGTAAAGCCTGACTCCTCACAAAGCTAACATTTTTCAAAACGGAATTAAATTAGTCCCCAAACTGTACAAGCGGTTCTGCCACATTATTCATAATGCAGTAGTTATACAGTTTAAACCAGCAGATGATCTTCTCCTTCAGTCTTTTCTAAAGGACTTTCAACACAGTAGGCTCACATACTGCAGAAGCACTCATTTCTACAAAACAAAGGATGTAGCTCACCACTGTGTTCTCAGCACAGTTAAGTACACACTCATGAAAAAACAACCAAACGCTCACTTGATTCAAGTCACAACTCAAATCTCTTCTCAACCATGATCTCACTCCACCTAAATTATCTCTGTCCTAATGGTGTTAGGTCCGACTTTCATATGCTAAAGCCAACAGTGTAAATATAAGCTTGGCCCCTGAGCCTACAGCCCTTATATTTGTATAAAGATTTTTACATGCCAGCAGTGCAGCTGAAGTCAGTCAAGCGCTTGCAGGGCTTGGAAATTTATAGAGCTCGCAGGCATGTTTATCCATCTAAGCAACTTCAAGTCATACATAAACAAACAAGGAACTTGATCATTCTCATTAAAGATTTAAATTTGGGAGACAGTTCAAGAATGCCATCACAAACACAATCATTAAAACCTTTCATTTCGTACAAAGGCATCAAAAAAATTACCTGACTGTTTTAAATAATACTTGACGACCGAGGAGATGCCCTGGGGTGCCATATAATTGCAGGAGCCTTCTTTCACTACCATTCCTTCAACAGGTGCAGTCAGTGGTTCCAAGATGCCATGAGACAGAAGCTCCTCATAGAAGCTTAAAGGGAGCAAATGACACAGGGATGAAAATACACCACATAAAAACCAACAGCAGTTGTCATCATTTTTCACAGCTTAAGTTAAGACCGGCCTAACTTTTAAATTTAGAAAATGGTTTTCAATGACCTCATTCAACCTGCTTTTCGAGGTTACGCTTGAACAGGAACCACAGCTCTAAAAAGACAAACTACCTTGCTATTTTATTGGAGGCTGGCCCTTTGTGTGATACCAAGGCTCCCTACCATGCCTGTAAAATAAACTGTTGGCGGTTTGACCTGAAGGTTTCAGGACTAACTGTGACAGGGGCAGGTACCACAGTTACTTTAAGCTCTGAATACCAGCACGGAATCACTGTCGTGCAGTGCAGGAACATCCCGCGTGCAGGTGCCTGAAACACACCTGCCTTTTCTCGGGTTTCCACACAAATTTCACACTTTTGCACCACTGTTACATCACCATCCCCTTCCCCAGGCTGCAGCAAACTGTCCCGTGCACCCTGCAAGGCACAGCAGGCCCGGCCAGCACCACCCTCCCATCCCCGCAGCCACGCAGCTGCTCTTGGGGACACAGACACCATGTGCCTGCCAAAACGAGGCAGCTCCCGCGTTTTCACAGAATAATCACAGAATGTCAGGGGTTGGAAGGGACCTCGAAAGCCCATCCAGCCCAATCCCCCCGCCGGAGCAGGAACACCCAGATGAGGTTACACAGGAAGGTGTCCAGGCGGGTTGGGATGTCTGCAGAGAAGGAGACTCCACAGCCTCCCTGGGCAGCCTGGGCCAGTGTTCTGTTACCCTCACTGAGAAGAAGTTTCTTCTCAAATTTAAGTGGAACCTCCTGTGTTCCAGTTTGCACCCACTGCCCCTTGTCCTATCACTGGTTGTCACCCAGAAGAGCCTGGCTCCATCCTCCTGACACTCCCCCTTTCCATATTGATCCCCATGAACGAGTCACCCCTCAGTCTCCTCTTCTCCAGCTCAGAGCCCCAGCTCCTCAGCCTTTCCTCACACAGGAGATGCTCCACTCCCTTCAGCATCTTCGTGGCTGCGCTGGACTCTCTCCAGCAGTTCCCTGTCCTTCTGGAACTGAGGGGCCCAGAACTGGACACAATATTCCAATTTTCTTTCCTATCTACCTGCCCCGTCACCTGCGTGACATTCAGGTGACTCTGAGGTGTGTCAGATGCCCTCCGAAGGCCCCTTCCAGACCGAACCACCCACGACTCTCTGAGAAACGAAGCGGTGGGACCGCACTTGCAGGTTTGCAGCACGGGGGAAAACTGCGGAGCCGCGACACCCGCGGGCAGGCCGGGGTGGGGTGGGGTGGGGTGTGGTGAGGCAGAACACGCCGCTCCGCCGCCGCCCGCGCCTTCTGCCCTCTGTCCCACCCTCCACCTGAGGCGGCAGAGCGGGGCGGGAGGCGGCCCGGGGTGAGGAGCCCCGAGCCCGCCCGCAGCAGCGGGAGCGGCCCCGCCGCCCGCCGGCGGCTCCCCTCAGGCGGCCGAGGGGGCGGGGCTCAGGGGGCGGGGCTCAGGGGGCGGCACCGAGGGGGCGGGGCTCAGGGGGGCAGGACCGAGGGGGGGCGGGGCTCACCTGCCGCGCGGCCCCGCGCGCTCCGCCTCGAGGGTGACGTACTGCGCGCCCAGGTCGGCGGTGCAGGCGGCGTCCCACGGGCTGCGGCTCGTGCTCATGCGGCCCCCTGCGCGACGAGCCGGTCAGAGACCGCCACGCCACGCCACGCCACGCACCTCACCGCCCCCCCCGCCCCGCCTCACGCCGGACCCACCTGCGCCCCGCGCCTTGTCCCAGACGGTCACGCGGCCCAGCGCCGCCCCCCGCAGCAGCGCCGCGCACGCGCCGCCCGTCAGCCCCGCGCCCACCACCAGCGCGCGCGCCATGGCCCTGTCCCGCCCCGCCCCGCTCTCCTCGGGGGCGGGGCTCCCCGCGCCGGCCACGCCCACCCCGGAGGGCGCGCGCGCCCCGCGCCCGCCCACGGGCGGTGCCGAGGGGGCGGGGAAGCGGGAGGCCACGCCCACAGCGCGCGGAGGCGCGCACGCTCGGACGCGGTCAGGCGCGGCGCCCCCGCAGCACGGCCGTGTGCGCGCACAGCCTCCGCGCACCCCCGCCCCAAAACAGCCGTGCACGCACAGCCCCGCACACACACGCACGCGCAAACGCACCCATGCAGTCACTTGCCTCCCCCGTGCACACGTGCGTGCCTGCCGCATGCACACTTTTGTGCAAACGCACATGCACATGTGTGGACACACGTGCACCCATGTGCAGGCATCCATGCACGCACACACACATGCAGTCACGCACCGCTCTCATGCACACGTGCACACGCACACCCCGCACACGTGCACCCACCTGCAGGCATCCACGCACACACACATGCCGTCAGACACCTCCCTCATGCACACGTGCACACGCACGCCCCGCACACGTGCACCCATGTGCAGGCATCCACGCACACACACACATGCAGTCACGCACCTCCCTCATGCACACCTGCACACGCACGCCCCGCACATGTGCACCCACGTGCAGGCATCCCTGCACACACACACGTGCAGTCACGCACCTCCCTCATGCACACCTGCACACGCACACCCCGCACACGTGCACCCACGTGCAGGCATCCCTGCACACACACACGTGCAGTCACGCACCTCCCTCATGCACACCTGCACACGCACGCCCCGCACACGTGCACCCACGTGCAGGCATCCCTGCACACACACACGTGCAGTCACGCACCTCCCTCATGCACACCTGCACACGCACACCCCGCACACGTGCACCCACGTGCAGGCATCCCTGCACACACACACATGCAGTCACGCACCTCCCTCATGCACACGTGCACACGCACGCCCCGCACGTGTGCACCCATGGGCAGGCATCCACGCACACACACATGCCGTCACGCACCTCCCTCATGCACACGCACACTCCGCACACGTGCACCCATGTGCAGGCATCCCTGCACACACACACATGCAGTCACGCACCTCCCTCATGCACACGTGCACACGCACACCCCGCACACGTGCACCCACGTGCAGGCATCCCTGCACACACACACATGCAGTCACGCACCTCCCTGCACACACACATGCACACACACACACCCCCCCTGCACACGCCACACCTCTACGTGCAGCTCATGCGCACAAACCCATGCGCACACATACATGCACATGCATAGACACACACATATGCACACACCGTGCACTCACACACCCCTTTACACACACACTTCCGTGCACACACCCATGCACACGTATGCGCACACACACATGCAGTCGCACGCCTCCCTCATGCCCACGTGCACACACATGCAGTCACACACCTCCCTGCACACACACGGATGGGCGCATACACACCCCCTGCACACACCTGCACACACCACATCTCTACATGCAGCTTGTGCGCACAAACCCATGCGCGCGCACACATACAAGCGCATGCATAGGCGCACATATGCACACACTCCTTACACACACACTTTTGTGCACACACTCGTGCACACACACCGATGCACAGATGCACACAGCCACCCCAGCACACACCTCCGTGCATGCACGCACGCGCACACACCCCGACACACACACTTTTGGGAAATTTGTCACTATTTAGGCCACTTGGATGCAGTTGATTAAAATGTTCTGCTTTTAACTAGAGCACTGATGGGATGGGGAGAGGAGTCTGTGCGATTCATCATTGCCTTTCTTTTTCCCTTTTTCCTCCCTTTTTTTCTTTTTTTTCCCCTCTTTATTCTCTTTTTTATTATTATTTTTTCCCCCCACTTTTTTTCTATTTTGTTTTTTTTTTTCCTGGTTTTTTCTCTCCTTTTTCTCTTCTTAAATGTTCATCAGCCGTATTATTTGCAAAGCACAGGAAACATAGAGGAGGAAACTGCAGTTCCAGACGTTTCATTTAGGCTAATATTGCAGTGACCTGTTCTCTGAGACAGGCTGGATCCTGTGTTGGTTTTTTTTTTCCCATGTGGTTGGCTTTGAAGTGCCTGCAATTCCCTGAGACCTGGGGGTCTGGAGCCCCCTGTAATTTTAATGCAGTTGATTTCTGGCTTCGTCAGGGACACAAAATACATCATTGCTATCTCAGAGCCGGCACGGTTAGTCCTGGACCTTTAAAACCGCCGGTGTGGATCCAAAAGACATCTAACAGGTCTCTGGTGAAAAAGCACAGCAGAAATGCATCTCCTTAGGGGCAAAACAGTACTAGTGGGTTTGAAATTCATTAAAGATTGTAATTAACCACATTTTTAATTTATTTTTTTTTTCTTTTCGCAACAGAGATGCCAAAAAGGAAGCATCGAGAAAGAAAGAAATCCCGAAAAGCAATTACAAGACAGTCCAGCATGTGGTTCTGCTACGCCATGTGCAAAATCCAAATAAAATAAAGGGGCTTAGGGAATGTACGAACTCGCTGCGTCTTGGGGTTTATCTGGGATGTTTTGGTAAGAAGATTTGAGTCGTTCGTTTTGCGTTGCGTATTTTCTGACTAAAGTGCTTTCTTCAAAAGCCGGTATGTACACAACGTGATCGAGCAGCGCTGCAAAAATCACCCCTGGTAGGGCACCACTTCTGCAGCAGACAGAGAGTTCAGTCCATGGTTGGCTGAATATTATTGCCGTCCCATCCGTGCTCCCCTTACACCTGTGGGCAAAGCGCTCGGAACGTCCTCGGCTCTCACACCAGAGCAATTAAAAACATTAACTCTGTCCCAGGGCATTACTTCTTGTTCTCAAACTAAGTCCGAATAATGACCGTGCTAGCTACGAAAAAGAAAGGTTTCTAACTGCATGAAGAAAATTAACTCATTTTCAGTCAAACCAGCACAGCATTTCACAAGGAAATAAGGCGAAGTCTGGCTGCTTTAAGAAATGAGACCTCTACAGATTCATGTCTTTACAGGTTTGGGACAAATTGTGTTAAATGTTGACAGGTTCTGAGCATTTGCTCTGCACAAAACCACAGCAGCGTTTCTCTGCGTGGGCAAGCGTGTGAGAAGATGTTTCTTCATCCCTGGCTCCCCTACGTACATGGAAAATAGTGGCTGAACTGTTATAATACCTGAGTTCACATGAAACAAAATATGCGGGTCCTCCACAAAACCCAACTCAGTAGGTTGACCTTTAGTTAGAAACAGCAGAAGAATTGGCTTGAATTTCAGTGTTAAACATGATGATGACTTTTTCCCCCCATTTTTAGCAATATTTTGGACTAAACAAGGCATGCGGACCAAAAGAAAACAGGTCAGGGAGTTATTCCTTGTCTTAAACAGGTCCATCTGCTTTCTGTCATCTGAGAGACGCCTGCTCGTCCCTTGCAGCGCCAGGATGCTCTCTTGCTGACAGCATCACGTTGACTAGCTTTTGCTTAAAAATAGGTATTTTTCCTGCGCTGTCATATAGGAAATGTTTTTAAACCTTCGACGCAGAAAGTTATCACCCTTTGGCCTAGCTGATTATCCCTGGCCAAGCGCCCTGATGATGGGTTGCAGGTTTGGTCATGGGTTTCCCCTGAAGAAGAGCGAGAAGAGGGTCTGTCGTGGTGTGGAACGCTCCCCGAGAAAGGTCGTCGTTCCCCTTTAGCCTGTCTTAACTTGAAAAATTCTTTCTCGTTTTTGTTCCAGCCAGTCCCCTTTGGAATAGAAGCGAGCCGTATTATTTTCGGTGGCACTTGCAGATCTGGCCGTTTCATTTACGCCGAGCGGTCAGGAGGTCTCGCGTCTTTCTTCAGTCCAACACGTGTCCGTAGACCAGCTGGATGGGTGGGAACCCAAGTGGGAAGCCCCACGTGCTGCACCGTGCTGCGTCTCTTGCGCCACGGCATTTATAGAGAAAGCGGTGATCTCAGGGATGCCGTGACGTGTCGATGACTTTTTCTTTAGCCTGAAGCAAGAACACTCGTTTTGTAACATCATCCTCATTTCTGCCAGCCAAAACTCTGAGGCTCATCAGAAAAAACGTGATTAACGCATTAATGTATTCCATCAGAAGAATCAGCCTGTTTCAGGGAGGAAGAATCTAGATGTCATGCAAAGCAACATTTCAAGGAGATATTACTCAAAAAGTCATGTGCTGGGGTGCTGCAGGATTTTCATTCTGCCATGCTTCCTTTAAATTTTCCTGGAAGGTCTGCATCGCCTAGAAGTAGCAATGAAGAGCAAAGCAGATCGATGAGAGATGGGGAGGAAATACAGAAAATAATGTTGGGTGGAGAACGGTCTTTCTAAATGCTGTTGTGGGTTATTTTTGATAACAGAATTCATTACTAGAATATATATATATATAAAAAATAACTTGATAGTGATTCCCCGGTGATGCTGGACACCATGTGCTGGCCTTGCTGCCCACAGTAGGACGCCACTCTTGTGCTGAACATCCATCTTACACCGTGGCATGGGGAGCAAACCACCTCCCACCCTCCCAAACCAGCCATGATGCTAATTAATGCTCTGCCATGGATATTGCAAGTCTTTGCCCGCTTGCTTTATCGATTCAGGTAAACTTTTGCCATCTGCAGCATCCTTTGGTGAGAAGCTTCGCAGGGTGACTCCTGGTGACATGACAGCGGTGACGCTCTGTGTTTTATCCTCTGCTGCCTTCTTCAGAGGTCCTGTCCTAAGCCTTTCTTCTCTGAAGGACAAAGTCAGCAAGCAGAAATGAAGATTTAATGAATGTTATCTATGAGGAGAAGCTTGCACTCATTACAGTTTCCTGGTACATCGCACAGCCACGTTGGCTGCAGTAAATAATACATTATTTAATTCTTTTTCCTCCCTGTTTTCTTCCTAAATGTGTTGCTTCTGCTTCTGCCTCATTCCAAGAAGCTTTCTGTAAAGTCGTCTCTTGAGGTATTGCTCTTTACCTAATCAGGTTTTTCAGTTTGCTCGAGACAGTCTGTTCCCAGGAAACACTTTAGTCTCTTCTAAAAAAAAAAACTTCTAAATTTTATCGGACCATCAGATTATCAGATTAGGCAATCGTGTACTTTTCTGTCTTTAAGAAATTCTCTAAGCATCTTTCTGTGGTACAAATTCTTGCTTAAGTTAATCCTGTTTAAACACGTCTTTTTTTCAATTCTCTTTCCAGTTCTGCTGAAACAATTTTCCCAAAGGAAAAAAACACAGCTTTACTTGGTATTTTGCCATCAGTACAAAGGGCTTTTCCCTGATTGCTTTGCCTCCTTTGCCGTGCCTGAACGTTTTCTCTCCCTTTGAAACAAAGCCATGACCCAAATCCTCTCTGAAATGAAAATAAATCGGCTCCCAGCAGCAAGAGATGTCTTCAGATGAGACACGTGGCACGTGGCTGGACCCCGGAGATGTACAGAAATAAATAAACAACTCCAAAATCCACCTCTTTGTCTGGATCATGAGCTGCCCACTATTTTTGACAGCTGTCATTGAATTTGGTGATTAGGACCCCTGTGCGAAGAAATACACCCTCTCTCTATTTTTTTAGTTCTAAATAATTGAAGAAGTCAAACCACAATATGGGTGAAAGGCCAAAAAGGGCCCATGAGCACCTGAGTAGAAATTGGCCATTTTCAGCTTTGGGCTGGAAATCCCAGCTCCTGTCTCAAAAAGAGGATTCTGCTGCGGGCTCTGTAGGAAAACAGAGGAAAAGAATCTCCAGGCTGGATTTTTTTGGGTGGACCTCAGGAATTTTACAGCTGGGTTTGACGTGGTGCTGGTGACAGAGGGACCTGCTGGTGCAGCAAATTCATTCTTCATGAAAGACCCCAGTTTAGGAAGCAACATAAAACAGTGGTGAGGAATTTCTCCAAGCTCTCATAATTTTATGGGTGAAAAATAACATGAGCCTGACTTTGTTTCACCTGAAAGAGGGAACCGAAGGGTATTATTTGAAGGTGCGGTCTTAAGTGTATGTGTGTATTTGTCCTCATAAAACTCAGCATTATGTTGAAATCTGATGGCAACAGTCTCCAATCCTGCATGACCATTTCTTACCTTTAACAATCTTTAACTAGGCAATCTATCGACAGATGGACTTTGAGTGTTGCTCCCTGAAGTGGTTTATTCTCCTTTACTATTAGGTACAGGTCAGGGGCTGTTATACCTTTGCGAACATGGAGCTGCGCTCTCTAAATGAAGCGCAGTGTCTTGCAGAGATCCGCAATCCGGCTGGTGGTGGCGGCAGCACCAGATGCGTTACAGCAATTGATGCTTTGAGACCAGCTTCCCGGACTCACGAGCGGCTTGGCTGACGTCTGTTTCGGTCAGAGGGCAGAGCTTTATCCTTTAAACATATTTTTCTCCGTGTTAAAAGGCGGGGGATTGCAGAGGTTGCAAATTAATCTCCCCGAGTCTTAATCCACCCATATTTTTATTTCCTTTGGATTGGAGGTCCTAAAACCTTCTGCTCTGTGAATCACTGTGGGTGACTTCTACCAAGTGTAGAGACGTATAGGCAGAATCATGCACAATTCTACAGGCAAACGATTATTTTACTTACTGGCGAGCACATGTAATAAATAGATGGGGCTGCACAGCGTTGGGCTCAGCGCAAACACGCTTACCCCACCAATGCAGGCGCCGATGAGCCCTTTCACCGCCTCTCGGTTGTGTGATGTGCATCAGCATCCCTGGATTCATTCTGCCAGGAAGAACATTTCCCTCCTACAGCCAGTGCCCACCCCATCCAGCTGTCACTTCCCACCTTTCCTTCACCTAAACCCATAACCCAAAGCACACGTTCGACTTCTGGAGTAAAATTTTGTGCTTGAAATGCCCTGAGCCAGCAAAAACTAAACGTACCCCCCACCCCGAAACCAGGGTCTCCTGCACACCTTACCCCATCAATGGGATGCAAACACAACCCCAGGGGTGCCCAGCAAGCAAAGGGTTGGAGTTTGGCTGTGATACAATAGTTTATTGCAATCTCTAGTCACAGAGAGCAGACAGGAATTACGTCGGTACATTTAAGGCGTTAAATCAGTGTGGAATAGGGTGGTAGGAGATATTTTTAAGAAGAGAGGCACACAAAACCTATGCCCCGAGGCAGATGGGAACGGGTGGCTCCTCCATCCTGGGGCAATACCTGGGCCGTTCATGGGAGCAGTAGCCAACAGCTGTGGCTTTTGAGACACCTTGGCGCCACAACTTAAAAATCACTTTTATTAGCTTTGTCTGACTCTACCTCCTTACCTGCCTCCAGGGCAAATGAAGCAGCATTGTAAAATACCATATTCACAGATTAAAAGAAAAAGCATTGGTTACAGTTGTTACAAAATCAGAGTCTCTACCTGTCCCCAGTGGAGATGAGCTTTTACTGATGTATAGTCTGGAAAATGAGCTAGGTATACACCCAGTCAGCTCTGCAGGAAAAATAATTTTCTAAGTGAGTTGGGAATGATGAAAAATCTGTCCAAGAATAAAAAAATCTGCCTTATAACTGCAATATAAACATTATATGCTCCAGCAGCTTTATTCTGTTCAGAGCTAGGAGTAGCTTTTAAAGGTAAACCAGTTAACCACCACTTTAAAATGGAAATCCAACTGGTCTAGTCAATTTTTTTGTTATTTTTTTCTCTGCAAACTTGCTGCATGTCAGCAGAAAATGAGGCAGGAGTTACCTTTCCTTTGCAGACAGGACCACAGGTTATTCTTTCCCACCCACCCTGGGGTCTTCTACAGGAAGCCCCTCCGGGAGCAGGAGGTTTTTGTGAATGTCGCTGTCAAATTGATGCAAATGGAATATGATGTTTCAGTTGGAAGGGATCTACGATGACCATCTAGTCCAAGTGCTTGACCAGTTCAGGGTTGGCCAAGTTAAAGAGTGTTCTTAAGGGCGTTGTCCAAACGCTTCTTGAGCATTGAGGGGCTTGGGGGATTGACCACCTCTCCAGGAGCTTGTTCCAGGGTCTGACCACTCTCTCAGTAAAGAAATGCTTGCTAATGTCCAGTTGAACCTCCGCTGGTGCAGCTTTGAACCATTCCCAGGGGTCCTGTTCGTGGACCCCGGAGACAAGAGCTCAGCACGTCCCTCTCCACGTCCCCTCCTTGGGAAGCTGCAGAGCCATGAGGTCGCTCCTCATCCTCCTCCAAGCCAGACAAACCCAAAGTCCTCAGCTGCTCCTCAAAGGACCTGCCTTCCAGGCCTTTCACCAGCTTTGTTGTCCTCCTCTGGATGGATTCAAGGACCTCCGCATCCTCCCGAAACTGTGGGGCAGAACTGCGCGCGGGGCTCAAGGCGAGGCCGCACCAACGCTAAATACAGAAGGACGGTCACCCCTTCTGACCGGCTGGCCGCGCTGCGTTTGATGCCCCCAGGATGGGGATTGCCCCTTGGCTCTCTGGACACACTCACACTGAGCTACTGCCAACCAGCACCCCGGGCTCCTGTTCTGCTGCCCTCCAGCCACTCCTCTCCCAATTCATACTTGTGCCTGGAGTTACCCTGTACCAGGTGCAGAATGCGGCATTTGGACTTGTTAATCCCATTAATCCCATTAATCATTGCCCTATCCTCCCCCGTATCTATCCCTCTGCACAGCCTCTTGTCCCTCAAGAGGCTCAGCAACACCTCTCAGCACTCCAGGCGTGGGGCTTGTCCCACCAGGTCCCACGCGTCCCAAAGATCGATACTTCCAGTCCGTCCTGTTCGTTTCTCACACCGTGCGTGCTGGTGTACAAGCATTTCAGACATGCTCCTGAGCCCTGCGTGCTCCCAGCAGCAGCGTAAATGTTCTCACTACCGCTGAATGAAGAGCAGGGATGGATAGCAGTCTGAAGGTTGTACTAAGCTCTTCATTCTTCTGGTGGCATCCTTAAATCGGGCCTCAGGGAGGCAGTAAGCTTCCCTGAAAAGAGGGTCTGGTCTGCAAACAGGTGCTTTAGTTCCACATGGGAGGGAAGCACCAACAACCACAACTCACCATTGTTTCTTCTTGGTGTGGGTCTTAATGCAGGTTTCGTTGCGAGGGGTTGGTCTCCCACCCTGACCTGGCTCACGTGCATCACAGATGGCGGAGTATGGCTCCGTCGATCCTTCTCAGACTCCCAAACACTCCCCAGTGTGCCCACCTCCTCCTGCAGCTCGGCCACCAAGCAGAGCTTTCCACCCCTCGGAATATCCCGTCACACATCCCACAGCCAGAAACCTGGGCAGCCGTATGCCTGGACAGGAGCCCTGTTGCCTCCATTGGTTCTACCACGTGCTAGAAGCTCAGGAGAAGCAGAGGACACTTTTTTTTCTGGGTGGTCACCGTGCTGCTGCTGCTCCTTGTGCTTCTCCAACTCTATTGCAATCGCAGAGTTCCGGCATGCATTGCAATCGCGCCGCTCCAGTGTCTGATGGGACCTGGCTTTTACCAAAACAAACCGAATCTGGCTACAGGCGTGTCCCTGAAGGCCACACATCTTTCAAAAAATTGCACTCCAAACCCAGTTTCAAAAGTCAACAAAAACTTTCAAAAATTTGAAAAAAATCTAAAGACATTCAAAACGTGCAAGTGCTAAGAGCTCTGACAAATCCGTACCAAAACTCGAGCAAGTCCAACGCTCCCTCATTCCCCTGCACTATCCTGCAGGCTGGTAGTCAGCAACATCTTCGGATGTTTCGTTGAATCCTGAGCTCTCTGGTTCACAACCAGACAGAAACTGCATCCCGCAAGCACTGTGGGCAGATAAAACCCACACGTGGTGGACGTTCACTCCCGTGACTCACACGGGGCTCACACCAGTCCTGTTGGGATCCGGCACTAGCAACACCACCATGGAGAAGGCAGCCCAATGGTTCTCCTTGCGGTTGCTTTCAAGCAATCCCGTCTTCTCTCCTTCAGCGAGTGTTTGCTGTTACAAGAGGAAAAGAAAATAACTTTTAAAACCTATGGAATAAGCTTGGCTTTTAAGCTCAGAATTCTGAATTTTTATCCCAGTTTCGTGGATGGATTTTTTTAAATTGCTTTTAGACACATAAGAGAAATATATTGTTTCTCTAATAATGGCACTTCGCTTTGACCCCCCCAGTCATTCTGAGGGACTCCCAGCCCGACTTTATCAGTGTTGTGGGAGACGTGTGGGCTGCAGCACTGGTGGTAGCAAGATACGAGCTGGGACCGGCGCAGAGAGGGGTGAGAGGATGGGGAAGGGGCACGTCTGCGCCCCGGTGGTGCACGAAGCCTCAGCAGATGTGCCGGGTCTCTCTGGAAAGCCTCCATCCCACGGCAAGAGCCCCGTCACAGTCCGCATGCTGGAAATCTCTGGGAACACCTTGCTGCGGGCTCCGCTCCTGCTCTGCTCTGTGTCCACCAGACTCGAGCGATGGGGGACGTGACGTGGCCCCGGGCTTGACACAAGGACCAGGAGTGGTTGTGTCTGCGCCAGGAGCCCCGCTGGTGTCCTGTCCTCAAAAGGAAGGCAGGTTGTGTTGATGCTAATACGTGCCGGGAGGAAGTGAGAGCGACTTCTTGCCTCGGCATGTTTGACCCTGTTTTTCCACCTTTCCTCCTCTCCCTTCAGGGGAAAAACCAGTCTCTGGTCTGAGTCACTGCTCAGGAGGGTGAGCCAGGCTGGGAGGGCTTCTGGCACTGCCTCCAGCTAGCCTGTAGTAAAGACCAGCCTTTACAGCTTCAAACAGGGGTGGAATTATTGAGGCTTTCCAGAGAACGCGTGTTTGCGTTTCAGCAAGCGTGGCTTAGCCAGACCTGGAGGTATTGACCCCGGGAGAGGTGACGGGAGCCCACAGCGATGCCAGCGCACCGCAGCGTGCCAAGGCATGAGCATGTTGGCGAGGAGCGGAGACGCACCCTCCAAGGCGGCGCTGCCAAAAATGACACCCGCAACCAGCACCACCCCTCGGCACCCCTGCGGGGAGCTCCTCAGCCACCAGGCAGTGGCCGGCCAAAGGCATTGCCAGCTGGGAAGGGGTGAAGTCTGTGGGAGAAGTGCAGGATGGGCAAAAGACGCCTAATGAGGGCTGTAGTACACGCAAATGGAGATAACTGACCAGGCGGAGGCGAATGAAAATGGGGTGGGCACAGGCACCCAGCGGAGAAAGTCACTTCTCGCTGTGGTCCAGACGAGCATCCTTTGTGCTCAATGAGAAGATGCGTCCTCCCATCGAAACTGCAGCCTGGGGCCAGTGAGAGCAAAATGTGGCTTTATCCCCAGCTTCTTCCCTCCCCAGGGACAAATTTCTGCTTCATTTTTTAAAGAGCACCCCCAACAGTCATTAGGGGAGGTTTTGCATTTCCAGACAGTGGCTCATTACACACCAGAAGGTGACAAGAAGAGCCAAACAGAGTTGGGTGGGTTTCCCACAGGAGCTTGCAGGGATGAGCTAGGCTGGCGCTATGCACCCTGCTGTGCCCCATGGACCCTGCTGCGCCCCATGGACCCTGCTGTGCCCCATGGACCCTGCTGCACCCCATGGACCCCTCTGTGTCCCATGGACCCTGCTGTGCCCCATGGACCCTGCTGCACCCCATGGACCCCTCTGTGCCCCATGGACCCTGCTGTGCCCCATGGACCCTGCTGCACCCCATGGACCCCTCTGTGTCCCATGGACCCTGCTGTGCCCCATGAATCCCGCTGTGCTCCATGGATCCCTCTGTGTCCCGTGGATCCCTCTGTGTCCCATGGACCCTGCTGTGCCACATGGACCCTGCTGTGCCACATGGACCCTGCTGTGCCCTATGGACCCTGCTGTGCCCTTATGGACCCTGCTGTGTCTCATGGACCCTGCTGTGCCCTATGGACCCTGCTGTGCCCTTATGGACCCTGCTGTGTCTCATGGACCCTGCTGTGCCCTATGGACCCCTCTGTGTCCCATGGACCCTGCTGTGCCCTATGGACCCTGCTGTGCCCTTATGGACCCTGCTGTGTCTCATGGACCCTGCTGTGCCCTATGGACCCCTCTGTGTCCCATGGACCCTGCTGTGCCCCATGGACCCTGCTGCGCCCCATGGACCCTGCTGTGCCACATGGACCCTGCTGCGCCCCATGGACCCTGCTGTGCCCCATGAATCCCGCTGTGCTCCATGGACCCCTCTGTGTCCCGTGGATCCCTCTGTGTCCCATGGACCCTGCTGTGCCACATGGACCCTGCTGTGCCCTATGGACCCTGCTGTGCCCTTATGGACCCTGCTGTGCCCTATGGACCCTGCTGTGCCCTTATGGACCCTGCTGTGTCTCATGGACCCTGCTGTGCCCTATGGACCCCTCTGTGTCCCATGGACCCCTCTGTGTCCCATGGACCCTGCTGTGCCCTATGGACCCTGCTGTGCCCTTATGGACCCTGCTGTGTCTCATGGACCCTGCTGTGCCCTATGGACCCCTATGTGTCCCATGGACCCTGCTGTGCCCCATGGACCCTGCTGTGCCCCATGGACCCTGCTGCGCCCCATGGACCCCTCTGTGTCCCATGGACCCTGCTGTGCCCCATGGACCCTGCTGTGCCCCATGGACCCTGCTGCACCCCATGGACCCTGCTGTGTCTCATGGACCCTGCTGCGCCCCATGGACCCTGCTGTGTCTCATGGACCCTGCTGTGCCCTATGGACCCTGCTGTGCCCCATGGACCCTGCTGTGTCTCATGGACCCTGCTGTGTCCCATGGACCCTGCTGTGCCCTTATAGACCCTGCTGTGCCCTATGGACTCTACTGTGCCCTATGGACCCTGCTGTGCCCCATGAATCCCGCTGTGCTCCATGGACCCCTCTGTGTCCCGTGGATCCCTCTGTGTCCCATGGACCCTGCTGTGCCACATGGACCCTGCTGTGCCCTATGGACCCTGATGTGCCCTATGGACCCTGATGTGCCCCATGGACCCTGCTGTGCCCTATGGACCCTGATGTGCCCCATGGACCCTGCTGTGCCCTATGGACCCTGCTGTGCCCCATGGACTCTGCTGTGCCCTATGGACCCTGCTGTGCCCCATGGACCCTGCTGTGCCCTATGGACCCTGCTGTGCCCCATGGACCCTACTGTGCCCTATGGACCCTGCTGCGCCCTATGCACCCTTCTGCACCCCATGGACCCTGCTGTGCCCTTATGGACCCTGCTGTGTCTCATGGACCCTGCTGTGCCCCATGGACCCCTCTGTGTCTCATGGACCCTGCTGTGCCCTATGGACCCTGCTGTGCCCTATGGACCCTGAAGTGCCCCATGGACCCTGCTGTGTCTCATGGACCCTGCTGTGCCCTTATAGACCCTGCTGTGCCCTATGGACCCTGCTGTGCCCTATGGACCCTGCTGTGCCCCATGAATCCCGCTGTGCTCCATGGACCCCTCTGTGTCCCGTGGATCCCTCTGTGTCCCATGGACCCTGCTGTGCCACATGGACCCTGCTGTGCCCTATGGACCCTGCTGTGCCCTTATGGACCCTGCTGTGTCTCATGGACCCTGCTGTGCCCCATGGACCCCTCTGTGTCCCATGGACCCTGCTGTGCCACATGGACCCTGCTGTGCCCTATGGACCCTGCTGTGCCCCATGGACCCTGCTGTGCCCTATGGACCCCTCTGTGTCCCATGGACCCCTCTGTGTCCCATGGACCCTGCTGCACCCCATGGACCCTGCTGTGTCTCATGGAACCTGCTGTGCCCCATGGACCCTGCTGTGCCCTTATGGACCCTGCTGTGCCCCATGGACCCTGCTGTGCCCCATGCGCCCCGCAGCACCCTGAGGACCAACACCAGCCCCTTGCACCCAGCACAGGTGGAGAGCGGTCCAGATGCTGCACATCCTCCGGCCCGTAACGGTCACGGGTGATGTCAGATGATGCTGTGCCACATCAGGTGAAAATAACCGATTTGTTACAGCCGCCAGCTCTTCCACGGTGCCACAAGAACATTCCCAAGCAAGGCCAGGTAGGAAGCGGTGTCTCCCTTCAGAGGAGGCTCCCGCCCTCAGATAAATTTCACGTTCACAGCAGAAAGGATTAGAGGGAGTGGTGACCCGTGACGCTCTCAAATGCGTGGAGTAGAGCGAATAATAGCGCGGTGTGGTGGGTGAGAGTGGCGTGCTCGGGTGTGGGGAGCTCCTGCTTGGCGGACATCGGGAAGGAAGGCTCACACACCTCTTCTCCTGCAGCCCCTGGACCACAACGGGTAATCCTTCCTCCTTGGGTGCCTCCACCTTTGCACAGGCTGCCAGCAAGGGGCCGTTCCTGGGGACAGCAGGACAGAGCCGTAGGTAGCTGAAGAGCCCCATGGGTAGGATGGTGGGGCGTCCCCAGCAGCCCTGGGTCCAAAGGAAAGTCATTTCTTCTCAAGAAGAGATTCCCCTCCTTCCCCCAGAGTGGGCAGCAGCCGTGGGAGGTGGGGTGTCACCCTTCTGGGTGGGGGGTCAGGGCTGAGCCACAGCCACCCCGACCTCATGCTGGCGATACCCCGCTGTGAGCAGGAAGGTGGACAAGGGGTGTCCGAGGTCCCCTCCAGCAGAGAGGCAGTGACTGTGTGATCCTCCACGTACCTGCTCCAGGGACAGCAGAGGGAGCAGGTGGCCTTCCCCCCGAGCTGTGAAAGCACCTCCTGACGCATGGGAAGCTGGTTCCTCCAGCAGAAGGGAGAGGGGACGATGAGGAATTGCTGGGAAACGACAGAACACTGCTTGCGGTTCTCCCTTCTTTCCCCAGGAAGATATTTTGCAGGGAAGCAATGAGGTGGATGCAAGATACCTGGCGCTGGTAGCCAGCACAGGCACATGCATTTGGTGGGACTTTGGCAAGGCTTCTTCCCGCGGGCTCCATGCAATCCGACTATTTATGCACGTCACACAAGAGCTGAGGCAGTATTTCTATTACAAATTTGTTGTCTCCAACAAACGAAACAACAGTAAGATGGTTTGTGGTAGCAACATGCCAAAACAGACACTTCAAAACCCTTCCCAGCTACAACAGCGGGTCTCCTGGGATAGTATTTCACTTGGGCTCACAAAAACAACTCAAATGTGCCCCGAGGTCTCTTTCAGCCACAAGGAGAGCCCAACCAAATCACATTATTTGATTTTGTATTAAGAACAAAACCTCCATGGTCCTGCAAGTTAAAACTGGCTGGTTTACTCCTGGTTAGTTCCGCTATGAGTTAAACCAAATAATCTATTCTTCTGAACCATCTGAGCCATTGTTTTAAACGAATAGTCTGTAATCATCCCCTCGAAGACCAGATTTGCCTGGGAGAGGCTGGGGATCAGATTTGCCCTGGGACTGGGTTGTGGCTTCCTAAGACTGGCTGCTCAGCGTGTTCGTGAGGAATTGCCTTGAGTATCTTTTATTTCTGTTTTATATACATATTTACTAGTAGTGTATCAGTGTTTTGTTATTTTATTAAAATGTGTTTCTCTCAATGCAAGTTTCTCCCTTCCCTTTTGATTCTCTCCTCTATTGGCAGTGTGTGGGGATGAGTGAGTGGCTATCATGGTTGTATTGCTAGCTCGGGTTAAAGCACAACAACATATATACACATTTTTTGAATACAAGGATCTGATGGAAAATGTGTGATTAAAATGTGATGGAGTTTGGACTCTGGCATTGTTCAAGATAAGGAAAATGAGCAATTTCTAGAACCAAATTTCTAGTTATTTCACCTGTTGAGTGGTCAGATGGATAGGCCAAAAGAAGTGTAACGCACGCCAAGCGAAGCGCGTGCAATACCTGGCTTCCCCATGAGTTCCATCAATGTCTGTCACGCTCGCCACATTGATGATGTTTTACAGAGCACCATGACGTGGCTGTTCGTAACCATTGCGTGTTTAATGTGCATTGGTGAAAAGTCAGATGCGAGCCCCACGGTGCCCATGGATGTTGTAAGTTCTGACTTCTCTCCCTTCTTTTCCTGCTTGGGCATGCTAGCTCCCTGTGCTGCCATAGTCTGGGCAGGACACATGGTCTTGTGTGTGTATCTTCACCAGGGTTTGGTACCAGAGAGCTTTTGTCTCCCTGTGCTGATGTACTTCAAGATTTACATTTATAGCGGAGTTTGGTCCAAGTCAACAGATTGGGTCGATGCAGCTGTTTCAGGCTTGGAGCTTCACTGTCGTTGCCCCCCTACTTGTCACAAACGTTGACTGCAACATGAAAAGTGATGGTGGGTCTTTCTTTGACAGACCCGCTCAGGGAGTGAGGGAAACTCACACCTGCCAACAATTTTAGCTGAAGTCATGACATGACCACAGGGTTGGTGGGAAGGACATTGGGAGGTTCCTACTCCACCGTCCCGCTGACAGCAGGAGTCTCCACCACTGTTGGCTTCACCCAGCCAAGCCTTGGCACCCTCCAGGATAGAGACTCTCACCTCCCTGGGGACCTGTCCTGCGTTGTCCTTTTCTCCCCACAGGGTGAAATTATCCGCTACCACGGGTACCCCTGCGAGGAGCATGGAGTGGTGACAGACGACGGCTATTACCTCACCGTGCAGAGGATTCCTCATGGCCGAGACAACCCAGGAAGCTTGAGCACCTCCCATGAAGCAGAGGCACAGGACTCCAGCATGTTCTGCCGCCGTAGGAGCCATGAGAAGGTCTGCCTGGTCCAGGGACCCTGAGAGCTTTGCTGGGCTGGAATAGGGCATGGTCAGGGCTGATCCATCATGGACTGGTTCTGCCAGGAGACACCTTTCCCCGTAAAATTAGCCTTGGTAGCAAAAGAAATGCAGGTGCCCACCACACTGACCTTCTTGTTCTGAAAGGATCTGCTCCAAAGAGGAAGGGAAAGATAAGGAGAATGAATGGCGCAGAGAAATCTTACCCCGGGTTTTACCCCAGCTCAAAACCAGCCAGTGGAGCAGCAAAAAGCCATTCGTCGGCAAAAAAACCCCCCATGTGTCCAATCCAATGCCTTCTCACTATTTTGACTCCTTTCTGTTCTTCACCTGGATGTGAACAGTCAGTTTTGCTAGTGGCCGGCCAAAATGACTTTTCCTTCTCCAGCTCCAAAGCCCGCGGTCCTCCTGCAGCACGGCCTCTTTTTGGAGGAAAGCAGCTGGGTTACCACCTTGCCCAACGGCAGCCTGGGCTTCATCCTCGCTGACGCTGGCTACGACGTCTGGATCGGAAACAGCCGGGGGAACAGCTGGTCGCGAAAGCACAAAGAGTTTGAGTTTCATCACCCGGAATACTCAGCTGATAGGTATTTTCTGCGAAGCTAGATGGTAGGTAGGTACCTGGTACCCTCAGCAGCGCCTACAGGCTTGAGGAGCAGTGCTGCTGACAGTGGGCATCGACCAACACCACCAAGATGCCACAGGGGTGCCCATACCCACCAGAGCCCTCTCCCACCCCACAGATAGTGATGGCACCACTTGCCATGTCCTGCCCTTCGCTCTCAAGGTCAGTAACAGTAATTTTGCCATGTGCCTCTCTCCTTTGCAGCTTTCATGAGATGGCCATGTATGACCTTCCAGCGACAATCAACTATATTCTGCAGAAAACTGGACAGGAGCAGCTATACTACGTGACTTATTCCCAAGGCACCACCACAGGTACTTTGGAGGAGGTCAGGTTTGCTTTAGCAGAACAGTTTTGAGCAGTGACAGCCCCAAAACTGTTGCAGTGGTGGCTTTTGGTGCATCCCACTGCTGTCAGAGTCCTGGGAAGGGCTTGCAGGCTGGACAGTCAAGCTGGGTGCTGAAATGCATCAGCAGCAAAGGCTTCAGGTCAAGCCACCAGCCTTTTAGAGCCACCTCTGAGGGTCCTTCCAGTGGGCACACTCACCTGGGAGTGAACAAGTCCTTCAGCAGTAACAGGGCAGGATCTGCTTCCTCCTCCCTCCTGCAGGTTTCATTGCATTCTCATCCATTCCTGAGCTGGATCGCAAAGTCAAGATGTTTTTTGCCTTGGCTCCTGTTACCACAAACTGAAATCTGAAGTCGCCCTTGGTGAGGGTGTTTGACCTCCCCGAGTGGCTGGTTAAGGTACGTCCTCGTCACACGCTCTTCTGGTGTGAGCAGGAAGGGGGTCAATGGGAAAGTCCGAGACGCGCGGTGCTTGTGCATCACTTCCATCCCCTTGCCCTCTGCGTGCCATGTGCATTGAGCAGGTACATTTGTGTCTTCGCTCTTGAGCCTGCGGGGCATTAAACAGTGTAAAGCATCCCCCTGTCCAGCCCTGGCCAGAGAAGAGCTATTTCTAGATATTTGTTTTGGGTCTGTCCTCCTGGGAAAAATCTCTTCTAGGAAGATCAGGGCTCTTCCAGGGCCAAGGCCATTTCTGAAAAGCCAAAATTACAGAGCACAGCAAAGCTGTGGCAAAGAAGGCAGCCACTTTCGGGGTGAGCAGAGAGGTGGGGAGTCTCTGGAGGCAAAAGAGGAACGTGAACCTCGTTGACCAACACCTTTGACCTTTGCAGCTCATTTTAGGACACACAGTGGTCTTCAATAAGGACGAGATCTTGCAGCAAGTGATTTCCAGTCTGTGCAGCTACTCTGTCTTTAAAAGCTTGTGCTCCTTGGCCCTTTACTTGCCTGGTGGGTTTACGGACAGCTTAAATGTGGTATGTACACTCCAGATTACCTTATAAATGAACCAGTTTCTCATTGCTTTAACCTGAGTTGTCAGCTAGCTGCCTTCACCTGGCCTTCTACATCTTTGATTTATTGAAAAATCTGGCCATTCTGTCAGCAGTTCGCAATCTGGCCATTGTGTTGGCCATTGCGATGCTCTTGCAGAGGGAAGCCCAAAGTGCACATGAAGTCGCATGTCCACGTTGTGTCCCCAGGGTGGGGATGCCGAAGGGCAGAGTGCAGAGATTCATTCGGTGCCCCTGTGGTTTCTCTTTCACTGAGTGATTTGTAATTTCACATGCGTTTTAACGACAAAATGGGGACGTATGGAATGAACTACTCTTAATGCACTCCTAGAAGAGGTGGGCCCTCAGAATCTTCAGCCTGCCATCCCTTTGAATATATTCATCCCCAAATCAGAGACTTTCTCGGTGCCCCACTGCACTTCACACAGAGCTGTAGAAAGATTCGTGCTGGAGGCACCAGGGTGGGGGGTTCCAGTCTGACCCCACTCCCACCAAGGGCCAACACCACAGCTACATCAGGTTGCATGTGGACACGTCCAGGTGAGTTGGGTGGTCCCAGAGATGCCCCACTGACACTGGAAAGGGCTGTTCCCTTGGGGTTAGCCAAGATTTCGAGCAGCTCATGTGAGTAAAATTGGTGGCAGGTCCATGGATTGTACCAAGCAAGAATAGCTTGGCCATGGATGGAGTCAGAGCTGGGCCACTGTTTCTCAAGGAAAGTGTTGGTGTGATTGCTTAATCTTCTGAGGAGGCAATGTCTTAGAAACAACGCTTAGAGCTACTGTGATGAGTTGCACGTTGTCTTTGCAAAAGGATCTGGAACACAAGATATGGAGATTAGTCTAGCTTGAAAACCACATAGACTCATAACATGACCCAGCATGCCATGGGGACTGCTGGGCTGTCCAAAGGGAGATCAACAGCCCAAGGAGAAGGGAGATCAACAGCCCCTTCTGTGCTGCTGCCTGCAGCCTGTGTTCAGATGGCATGTGGCTGAGCTGAAGCTTCACAGAGCTAAGGCGACACCGTTTGTACAAATGCAAGCTCCAGCTAGCCTGCGTGAGAGACTTGTGCAGCTACTGAACAGGATCAGTTTTATTTCTAATAGGATTTCCCGCCATGCAGAGAATAAATGTTTCCAATGATTTCTTGCACAGCTGCATAGATGTCTACCTGTCCCGCTACCCTGATTCGACATCCCTAAAAAACATGTTACATTGGCACCAGGTAATATTTCCTGTTGCAGAGTAAGATGGCATGCAACCAGGGCCCATGTTCGCTTCTATTCTCTCAGCTGCTGAGGACCTCTGCTCAATGCTTGGGTATAATCCTCCATTGCTCTCCCTGTAGAGCTATATTGGAGAGAAAGGCGAAAATTGACGTGTAACACTGGTGCAGATGCAGTTCTTCTGTCCATGACTTTCAACAAAAGATGACCAAGAGTCTTTGGAGCTGGTAGGAGATGGAAATGGAAGCAAAAACTGGTAATAAAACAGCATAGGAGATACTAGAGTCAAGGCTAAGAGCTGAGGGTCAGTAGAGGCAACCAATACAACAACTAATCATTGAAAACACGCGCAGACTCGCATCCTTCTGTTGTAGACATTGACCATGACAGACTAAGGAAACGTGCCCAAAGGTCTGATCTGTGTCTTCTTTGAGGCGAGCTCTTAGTTGTACACTGGGTGCACTGTGGGTTTCTGGGGCCTTGGCTTCCAGACATCTAATATTCTGCAGCTCACCAGCCCCCCAGGACAGGAGGGATGAAAGATGTGGACAAGGGGACACCTTGCAGGCCATGCTGAGATCTTCCCGGGAGCTAAACTCTCCTCCTGTGAGACAGTAACACATGTAAAACACAGCATCCTGGAGCCTTGGTGTCAGGAGGGACAGCGTGGTTCCCTCGTCACCTCTTTTGTCTTTCTTATGGTCCCCTCTAATAAACACATCTCTCCTCCTTTTCCAGCTCTATCAAACTGGGGAATTCAAATACTATGATTATGGCAGTGACAACACGCTTCATTACAACCAGGTGAGAGAAATCCATGCTCATTTCTCAGTTTTAAAACAGGAAAAAAAAAAAAAAAGGCAGTGATAATTTTATGTGATTTATGGAATTTACCTTATATGGTCAAATAGGTTTGTACCTCTCTTACAAAAAAAGGGTCTGTGACGTCATAAGGTGATGACTTTTTGACATTCCGGTGAAAACTGTAGGGACCCAAGGCATAGTGGGGATCTCCAGTGATAGTTTCTGTGCTGTTTCTTGCGATAGGGGAGAAATTCCAAGCAGCAATCAGGAATACTCCGAATTTTTGACTTGCCTGTGACCTCCCAGGCTTTCCTTCCTCAAGCCATACTGTTTGTCTTCCAGACCACACCTCCCTTCTATGAGCTGGAAAATATGAAATCTCTGCTTGCTGCATGGTATGGTGGCAGGGACTGGATTTCAGCCCCCGAAAACGTAAACATCACACTGTCTCATATAACCAATGTGGTGTACAAAAAGTACATTCCCGAATTCGCCCACTTTGACTTCCTTTGGGGTATGCAAGCATATGAACAAGTGTACAAAGAAATTCTTGAACTGATGGAGAAGAGCACCTAGAGTCTGACCAGTGGCAGTAATTGTTTGTTTCTTGTTTGATATCTGGGACTTCTTTTATTTGAGAAAAATTTAAAAAAGATAAAGGTGAAGAAAAAAAGAGAGGGAAAAGGCTCATTAAACTGCTGTGCTTGGTGTGGATTGATATTACTCTGGCAGGTGAGGAAAACAAGACAATCCAATGATCAGGAAAACCTGTAGGATTTGGGTTAAATAGGTTGAGGTCCTTGCAGAACCAAGGCCTGGCTCTTGGACCCTGCGTCTCCCAGGTGCCTCATTCACGTGGGTTTCCAGCAACAAGCAACTTCAGTAGAATTTGGTTCTGGCCCCAACTGCAAACATCTGGACAGCAGCTCAGCTCCCTCTGGACGCTGGTGGTTCATGAGAGTGGGTGTGCTTGCATGGGACAATGTGGTGGGTAGAGCGATGAGTCTCGCTGGTGTAGCTTCATCCATCTTCTGGTGACTCTTCCATGCCAGAAATCCCAACATCCTGACGTTCGTTGCTTTACCTTGCAGTCGGAAGGAGCTAGAAACTTCCTGCCTGGTGACAACGAAAAGAGCTCGTGTGTTGTTGGTGGTGGTGTGGGGTTTTCTGTTTGGTTGGTTGGTTTGTTTTGTTTTGTTTTCTATGACAACTGTCCATTTGACTCATGTAGGGAACATCTTTCTCAAATGCATGCTGATTCAGAAAACACCAGCCTTGCTCATACACAAAAGAGTTTTCCATAAGTTCTACCAGGAAACATCGTTTTAAGTAATATTCCCAAGGCACAAATCCGGGTGGATTTTGTCAACTCTCAGAAAACACTTTTGTTTGCCTTATGTGGAAGAGACAATAAGAATCTGCTGGAAGCCAGTAATGAGTCTAACTCTGCTTTCAGCTTCTGAATTACACTTCTTAATAATATATTGATTAGGGGAGGAATTGTTAATTTGCTTGTTTGGGTATCTATAGTCTTAAAATATACCTAGGAGCAAGCAGGGCAAAGGGTAGACTGTCTTTCCACAAAGATATACAAATAATAATAGTAATAATAGCAGTAATAGTGATAATACAGTAAGATTGGTTGCACTGGGCTCTGTGTGGTTGCACAGAAGAAAATAGGACATGATGAGGTAACCTCGGGGTGTAAGAATTAGGCTATAGGTTAGATATAATCTGTGTGGAGCAATAGTGATTAGCTACCTCACTTAGCGTATTTGTAACGACACCTTTTTCTGTATAATTGGTTATTTACTGCGGGGCTCAGCATTCTTACAGGACTGCACTGTGTTCATGCCATGGATATCAATGTAAGTGCAAGAAATACTTTTCTATCTTTGCAAATAAACACCCAAAGCTTTGAAAGACATTTCTCCAAAAGCTTGCAAAAGCTCGTTTATGTTTAGTTAAGAAGTACTAAGTTTTTTTCATACTTCTGAAAACTTTTAAGATTTGCAGGGTTTAGTCTCTTATCTTTCTGCCCAGGTTATAATGTTGCTGCCACTTCTGTAATTATCTGATGCAATGTTTGTGTTGCGTTATCTTAGTTCATTGGCAGTCTCCCACGATGGAGCATTTGGGTTGAGTTCTCTCTATATCAGGTTCTGGAAGCGCTCTGCTCCCTGTGGCACTGGTACTCACTCCCCATCTATTCTCAAAGGATCAACAGCACTTGTAGCATAAATATTGTGATGTTCTGTTGTCCGCGATTGCTTTGATCAATAGGTGGATTGAGTTACCTGATGAGCTGTGTTGATCTTGCTGGGACTGGAGTCCTTGCACGTCTCGAGTCCACCAGGCAAGTCGAAAGTCATCAGGCAGGTCTATGGTGATGGCACAGGTCCAAGGTCAGGCTGGGGCATCAGCCCACGATGTCAGGGTCCAGATCAACTCAATCTCTCTCCTTCAGACTTCACAACACAGCACGAGGCCTTGCCCACCCCGGTGAATGCATTCATGGCACGGCAGTGCTCCCTTTTCACTCTCCATGTGTGAGTAAACCAATCTCAGCCATATGCCTACATGTGCGGAAGACGTTGGTCATTCAGCCACCTAATTTTCTTCCAGATGTGCTCATGCAAAGCTATTCTTGATCTGCTTGCATGCAGCACACAAGGTCAGAAGGGCTTAAGACCGCGACACGTCCCATTCAAAAAACAGCCATTGCACCACGTTTGCTGACCTATAATTTTCTACCTTCACCATGGTAAACACAACAAGAGGCAGCACAGGCATGAACTGCGGAGCACCCAATCAGCTCCATGAGCTGTGGGGCAGACGGTCAGCTCCAGGCTGTGTCCACACTGCAGAGGTGGCGAGCATGTCTATCACAGCGTCCTTCCCGCTGGAGGATTATGCCCAGGCACATGCTTAAAGCGAAGTTGTGCTTTTGTAAGTAACCCGAGGATTGCTTTAGCATCTGCTTTAAGCAACATACTGGCCTACGCCGTCATTTACAAACTGATCTAGGTTAATCTAGGATAAGGTTTCATCTAGTTTTGTCAGATGCTGTACTGCCTTTTCATGTTTTTTTGACCCTCAACAGCAAGCCTGACGAACAGATTCCCACAGTCACCAGCACTGCTGAGTAGATTCAGAGGTTTATTCAGCTGAGGACATGCCACTTCCTTATCTCAGGAACTATGAGCAATTTCTGTGTTGCTTCCAAATTTTCTTTTGAGATTGCTAATGGCTTGGAAGAGAGACCCATTAACCGCCGGTGGGAATGGCACAATGCCACGGAAAGTTATGGTTAGCCAAAATCATGATCAGATATAACTACCTCCAGCACTCTTCACAAGCCTGTGTTGGTCTCCATTCCTGACCCTGGACTATGTTGTGTGGGACATGTTACTGCTCCCTGAAGGTCTCTGGTAGCCCTGACCAGGCCACTGGCTAAGCTGAGCCCCATCAGCTTTTCTCCAATACATTGGAAAAAAGCCCAAGAGCACTATGACACCAAATTTGAAAAACGTGAGTATTTCTTTACTGAGAAAGCTTGCTGAAGCTGGCTCAGGTCTGTTCATGAACAGATCAAACTCTTTGAGCTTTAAAATACTCTTTAAAGCCAACTGTACAATGAAGAGGGATCAGAGAAGGAGTACAAGAAGTTCAGGATTTTTCTGGGGTCTTCTGGACAAAGAAACAAGAGAAGAATTAGCTGAGACAAACCACTGGCGACTGCATCTCAGTTATTTCCCAATCAACATTTAGGAACATTTATGCTTTTGTTGATTCAGCTTCACTACTGTGAATAAAATGATTGTATGAACAATTTGAGCAAGGTGTTGTGAAAAGAATTCATTGTTTCATCAAGCTTTGCTCTAGCATGAGTAAAACCCCTACTAAGTGTGTGATCAGAAATGCTGGAGATATCCCAGCCTAGCTGAGGGGCTTTAAACTAGGAGAGGTACAACCAAACAAGCACTGCTTTCCTTCTCAGGTTCTTTACTTGAGCAAGGTTCTCCAAGGTTACTGCAAGGGAATCATGCTTATCTGGCAGGGCTTACACAAGTGTTGATGTTCTCTTATTGCTAAAATCAGAATAACAGAATCACAGAATCACAGAATCACAGAATAGTTTGGGTGGGAAGGGACGTTTACAGCTCATCCAGTGCCCCCCCTGCCATGAGCAGGGACATCTGCACCAGCTCAGGTTGCTCAGAGCCCCGTCCAGCCTGGCCTGGGATGTCTCCAGGGATGGTTCATCCACCACCTCTCTGGCCAACCTGGGCCAGGCTCGCACCACCCTCAGGGTAAAAACTTCCTTCCTCAAGAAGAAACGATAGAGGAGGGATGTGAATATCAGCTCTCCCATGGGACCGGGGTGCTGGGATGGGGGCCCGGGTCTCTGTTGGCCACAGCAGTGACCCATGGGCCTGGGGACAGAATCTCCTGAGGCTCCAGGAGATGACTACAGCCCAGGCACCATTTCTCTCCCCTTCCCCATCACCTGCAGGACACGTTGAGCAGCATCTAACAACCCTCGTGGTGGCCCCAGCTGGAACCTAGGGGATGAGGGACTGTCCGAGTGGTGCCACAATGATACTTTATTTCCCAGTTCAGGGTACCAAGACCAGAGGAAAGTTAGTTAAGCATCTCCCTGCTTGTGACTGGCTCACCCTTGTGCTTGGCAAGATGCAACCAGCATCCTGGGCATACAATTTGGTGGCTTGTACAGGCATGAAAGCACCAGGAGAAACACCAGAGCAGGAGTTAGAGGAACAGCATGCATTGATAGCCAAGGATGTGATTAACACCAATCAAACTGGTAAGCACTGAGGAACATGTTGCTTGCACTGTGATGCACTACAGAGAAGGTGGCTCACGCACAGAAGACCTGCACTTGTTAATGGGAGGACAGCAGTGGGGGTACAGCACATTTCATGGGCTGTTTTTCTTCCTGCTATCCCAACAGCAGGATGGGTTACAGTCCTGCAATACTTCGAACAAGAAAATGAAAGACACCCAGCAGCAATGTTGCCTTATAAAGCACGGAGTTAACAAGATGCCAAAGTAAAACATCATGCCACAGTAACTTTGACTCCTAAAGGACCCAAGAGGCCAAGAAAGACTTGGCCTTTGAGCTTCAAGCAGAACCCAGAACGTGTATGAAGGGCTCAGCAGTTGGCAACCCTTGCCTTCCATGTCACACTCAGGTGACCTTGGCCAGACCACTTGCATACACGCATTTTGGCCCCTCTGAGAATGTGTGTATGAGAGTGCTGACTGGTACAGTCTACTTGGTTAGAAAGTCAAATAAAATACCATTCTGTTTCTAAACGGTCTTGAGTTTTCTTACATTATTTCCCACAACAATACTGTAAAAACGTCCCCTGAGTGTGCTTACACAGCTTCATTTTAAGATGCCCATGACAGTCTATCTAGCATTTGATCGTGCACCCTACTATGTATTATGGGGTCCTGACACCATAGGTTAATGCTAGTGACTATTTACAATTATGTGAAATGTACAATCACAGCAATGTCATGATGGCATTGCTCTTTCCACCTAAACTTGCACCTCTGTGTCAAAATGCCCAGCTCTGGTCTCCTAACTTCAAATAACTCAAAGGCTTTATTTCCTTCCTTTGACTGAGCAACATGAGAGTTTCTCAGTAAAAAGCTAGCTGCTTTTTGTTGGCAACCTCTCTCCTTCCTACCACAGTTAAGCCAGGTACTGGTGCTAAATCACACACTAGCCTTAGCACTGATACACTGCTCCGGTAGCCTCGTCCCATGGCCTGAGGATGCTGGAGAACCCGCTGCTGTCTTTCCAACTTCTATTAGCACCTAGTACTAGTACTTAATACCTCCTTTAGACAACCAATACCCAGTGGAGTTAGAGGGCAGCAGATTTGGCAGTGGATGAAGTAGTTGACCATAAGTCTGTCTTGATACTGTTGAAGGAAACCTGATGGCAGAGATTAGAAAAGCACAAGCTGGGAAGGGGTTTCTCCATCCCTAGGGTATTTTTTAACTCCTCTTGAGACACACACCAAAATTGCCCTCGACACAACCTGTGAAGTCCATCTTGTGTAGTGGGATTTTTGTGCTTATGGGAGTGGGAAGACACTTTCAAAAGCCAAAAGTAGACCCAGGGACAGAAGTAAGGTGATGAAACAGTGAAGGCTCTGGCTACACCTGCTGTCAAGAAGAGAGCGCCCACACACGCGGTCCTCGCCTGTCAGAGAATTAGAGTCTGGTCGATGGAGTAACACGCACATGTTTTGGGCCGTGTTTCACAACTCCCATACAGCTCATAGGCTACGGCTGGTGTGGGCATTAGGAGCCAAACTAATCCATGACCGGGAAACGGACACTCAAGCACAGCACCTGGTAGCCAACTGAAGGCTCGGTCTTTTTGGGTGGCTACCAACCATCTACAGAAGGCGTAGGCTGTAAGGTGGCGGGCTGGAGGTGGAGAATGAACACCTCTACTCTGTGCCATACCTGTTGCTTCAGCCAGACGGAGGCGTTGCTCAGGCTTTCCTCCGCTCCGCCGTCCATCGGCAAGACACTCAGCTTGGTGCTTTTCCAGAAAACATCGCAGACGTTTTGCACATTCCCAGTTGCAAATACAATTCTGCTCGGGCATAGGGGCTACGTGGAGGTTGCCCGGGCCACTGTCACTTTTGAAGAGTGGTAATCACCAAGTGTCTCCCACCCAGATGGCCAGTGAAACATGACCTGTCCTTGGTGTATCTATGGGCAGGTCAGCATGTTCCTGAAGCCTTGTGAAGCTGGCAGAGCCCAAGTCCTTTCGTTGCCTCAGCAGATCTTCTAAGAGGCAATCCCGAGGGGCCCCAGGATTTCAGAAATTACCCTCTACAAAAAAACCCTTCTGGCATTTTTTTTCCTGCAGCTATCAGAAGCTTAAGGTGAAACTCCATAGCTGAAATTCCTCACCGCACCACTCCAGCTGCTTTTGAAAATGTAATCCTTTGCAAGCACAAAAGTCATGACCACATGGTGAAATAGAGGAAGTTATCAAAGATATGACCAACAAGCAAATCGCTTGATTGGAGGACATGTGACGTGGTCCAGCGTGATGCAAACGTAGCAAGGCTCTGACACAACGTGCTCTTTTTAACACTGGTGTTGGTAGAGCCTCCACTATTCACACCACCAACCTGATCAGGTACGACTGTGGGCTCAGCCTGGTAACGTATTTTCTTCTGCGTAATTCAGATTTGCGTTGGAGCTATCCCGAGGGTGAAAAGCCATCGATTGCTTTTTTTTCTGGGTAACTTGCCTCTTGATAATACCGTAGAGAGGGAGGGTTGCTGGGAATATTTCCAAAGGCAGGAATGTCTCACGGTGTGGGAGACCCATTGGGAGAAGGAAGAAGGGTGGCAGAGAGTAACCAGGTGGCTGGTGAGAACATTTGCAACTCATGCTACTGGGCTGAAGTTAGGCTCTAACTTTTAAGAGTCTGGCGAAGCATTAGAAATCACATATAATATTGACTGTGTATATTAAGAAGAGATCTCTGCTCAGGACAGGAGTCTCTAAGGCAATCAAAAAGGTTTCTGTTTTTTTCAGGCTACACTTATTTAATAAATAGCCTTCCTGTGAGGCTCTCCTAGTTTGAGTTCATAGGATCCCCGTGTTAATAGTGGCTTTTGGGTGCAAAAGCTAAGCAATAAAGAAACAGCAAAAGTATATAGTCATAGCCCAGCCAGCCTAAATGTATTCCTTGCGTAGTGTCAACTCTTATTTGGGATTAATTTCTTCTATGGGACAATTGGCCCGACAGCACTTCCTATGGCTTTAGCTCTTGCAAGATAAAGCTGTTTCTCTTCTTTTTACTATTAAAAATAGAAAAATGAGTCTTGCCTAATACCAGACCCAGTGTGTATGGAGGAGTATGAAGAGCCTTGCACAGACTCTAATGGAAGCTGGAATTGGGAATCCCCTCCACTTCCCAGCCCACACTGTGATATGCAGTCTTCAAATACATAAACGACTCAACCCATCATAACCAAGTAGAAACAGACATTTAGTAGTAGTAGTAGTAGTAATAATAACAATAACAATAACAATAACAACAACAACAACAACAACAACAACAACAACAACAACAACAACAACAATAATAATAATAATAATAATAATAATAATAATAATATTTTACACAGACACAAGATGTGGCTGTTTTTTGCAATCCTGTTTTTGCTACAAGCACCTGTGAACTCAGCAGATGCCATCGAGCAGAAAAAGGCTATAAATCCTGAGGCATTCATGAACGTTGTAAGTCAGAAATTTGAATCTCCACTCTGTCTGAAAGTTTGTGGATATTTAGCTGGAGGAGAGCGGGATGGAGGGTCCGTATGTGGAGAGGGTTCAGGCCACCACGTGTGCTGGTTTTGTTAAGCAGTGTGATGTGACGTTGCCTCCACACCGTCATTAGCAAGCCCTGCTTTCCTCTTCCTCCCTGCAGTATTAAGTGCAATTATCAGCGGATCACATAGAGGAGGGAGTGATCCCAGCCCAGACTTGATCAGGTATCTTCCTGGAGGATAGAAAGTTGTGCATTGTTCCTTTCCTTCAGCTGCAGCTGGTTGCTCAGGGCCATATCCAGGCAAGTCTTGAAAGTCTCTGAAGGTGGGTTTAGATGGAGGCTGAGGGGTCTGGAGCATCTTTCTGATGCAGAAAGGCTGAGAGAGCTGGGGCTGCTCAGCCTGGAGAAGAGAAGCTGAGAGGGATCTGATCAATGGGATCAATATCTCAGGGTGGGTGTCAAGAGGATGGACCAGACTCCTTACAGTGGTGCCCAATGAGAGGGTGAGGGGCAACGGGCACAGACTGAAACACAAGAGGTTCCATCTGAATATGATGGAGCTTCTTTCCTTTGAGGTGCCAGAGCCCTGGACCAGGCTGCCCAGAGCGGGTGTGGAGTCTCCTTCTCTGGAGACATTCAAACCCGCCGGGACGTGATCCTGTGTGATCTGCTCTGGTGACCCTGCGTTAGCAGGTGGGTTGGACTGGGGGATCTCCAGAGGTCCCTCCAACCCCAACCAGTCTGGGGTTCTGTGTTCTGTGCCTCTTTTGTCAAACGTGTGACAAAGTAAGCACACAGAGATGTGCAGGCAGGATCACAGCTGCGTTTCACCAGACTGAAACTTCCCAGTCTGTGAATCTTTTCAGCATAAACAGAGCTCAGGCAGAACCTCAGTGACCCTGCTACAAATGGGGCTTGTCCTATTGCCCTTCCAGTCAGCTCGCTTGGCAGGTTCGATATGCCCCACCATCTTATGTGCCCCATGCATCCGTTCAGAGCGTGACGTGGCATGTCCTGCTGCTGGTGTCAGCTGTCAGTAAATGCTTTTGCTTTCAATTTTTGGTTTTGGAAACATTGCAAATGCACGTGCTGCTGGGTTGGACAAGATGATCTCCAGAGATCGCTTTCAACCCTAACCATTCTGTGCTGCTGCTCGCAGGCTGAGTGTCTCCTCTTCCCTTGGGCATCTCACTGGGGTGGCCACGGGACTCAGACAGAGCGTCCCCTCTCAAAAAAGCCCTCAGCTGATCCAGAGTCACCGGGCAAAGTAATGTCCCAGCTGCCACAGCAATTTGGTTTTGCAAAGGCATCTCAGTTGATGAGGGATGCACTCTTCAAGTCAAACGAGCACCTCGGCTACAAAAAGCTTTCTACCTGGGTTTTTCTTTCCCCAGAGCCAAATGATCTGCCACAGAGGGTACCCCAGCGAGGAGTATGAAGTCCTGACTCGTGATGGCTACTACGTCACCCTAAACAGAATTCCTCATGGGAGAGGAAATCCTAGGAACAGTGGTATGGCTCTATTCCACAAGGAAGCCTGCAAAAAACCCCAAACCTTAATACGACAAGCAGGTGAAGGGATGAACATCAGGGGAGTATTTATTGCTAAAGCAAAAATACCAAAGCCGTGGCACTTCAATCTACAGCCAAGGTTTTAGCAGGCAGCACGGGAAAGCATGAGTACAGTACAGCAACCGCCTTTCACATCAAGTAGAGACTTGGTTTTAAACCTCAGAGCATGCAGGTGTATCGTATGAGAGCTCCTAATTTATTTTTTCCCCATAAATTTGTGACTTCAGGGTTTGAATGACCTCAGGGACGAGACTGTACAGCTGAGCTTTTGCATGGTTGCTGTCATGGCCAGGGTGCTGAGCTTGTGAGGATGAGCACCTGGGGTCTACAAGGCTTAGGAGGGATGTCCACAGCCCTCCAGCCTGAGATAACGAGGGCAACCACCACGAGACAACTAGGGCACGGATTTACTCATCGGGAGACATCACTAAAATGCTCATTGTATGTCCTCTGGTGGTGCAAGTAAGAGGATTTATTGGCCTCGATTTGGGGTAAGCAGAGAAATTCAGGTTCAAGGAAATGTGCTGTTTCTTTCACATCCAGGGGCCAAGCCCGTTGTGTTTCTCCAGCATGGGTTACTTGGAGAAGGCAGCCACTGGGTGGAAAATCTGGCGAACAACAGCTTTGGCTTCATCCTAGCAGATGCCGGCTATGACGTCTGGCTGGGAAACAGTCGGGGGACAAGATGGTCCCGGAGACACCAGCGCCTTTCAGCTGACCAGGCTGAATTCTGGGATTTCAGGTGGGCTGGGGCGGATTACAAACCCACGGCAAACTGCTCTGCCTGTCGCTGACCTGTTGCGATAGGACAAGGGGTGATGGATTTAAACTAAAGGAGGGAGATTCAGGCTGGACATGAGGAAGGAATTGTTGGCCCTGAGGGTGGTGAGAGCCTGGCCCAGGTTGGCCAGAGAGGTGGTGGATGAACCATCCCTGGAGACATCCCAGGCCAGGCTGGACGGGGCTCTGAGCAACCTGAGCTGGTGCAGATGTCCCTGCTCATGGCAGGGGGGGCACTGGGGGAGCTGGGAAGGGCCCTTCAACCCAAACTATTCTGTGATTCTATTCTACGATCTTCAGAGCACCCCTGGATTTCCCAAGCTGATAAACATGCTTCCAGTAAAAAAAAGCTACAAAAGTAGGTCTGCATTTCACCAGATCATGCAAAAGGCACATGGGCAGGAACTGGGGCTCCATTCCCTTCCAGGAAAAGCATCTCCAGGTGCAGAGCTGTTGCTGTGATCCTGACAAGAGCCAGCTCTGGGTTTGCAGAGCTGCTGTGGTTGCCCCTGACTGCACAGCTGGCCAGGCTCTGCACAGTTTCTTCACTGCTAAGCACGATTTTGGGGGGAACCAAGACTTTTCAGGGAAGGATGAGGCCATGGCAGGAGGGATGCCTGCTCACTCTGTGCAGTTTCACCCAGCACAGGGCTTACAGGAATTTTCTGCTGGAAAATCAGCCACAGATGTTCAGCCCTTCAGTAAACAAGCAATGCAAGGCAGCCAAAATTCACAACTAAGTTTTCTCTCCTGGTGTTACAACCAACGCATCTCTCCTGTGTTGCAGCTTTCACGAAATGGCAATGTACGACCTCCCAGCCATGATCCACTTCGTTCTGCAGAAGACCGGGCAGAAGCAGATCTACTACATTGGCCACTCCCAGGGCTGCACAATCGGTGCGTTAGACGGGGTTGCACATCAGGTTGCCTGGACCACCTCGAAAGTGTTCCTTTTGGTGTCTGTAAGCAGAAAGCGGAGAGGTCCCATCTTTGCGGGACGCCAAGCAGGCACGCTAGGTAGGAGGTGTCTTGCAGTGAGAAGTCCCACAGCAGCCATGCTTTCCATACGAGGTATCTGGGAGGACCAGTGTGCTCCCAGGGTAGTAAGAAAGCTCTTGGTGACCTCAATAAGCTCCTTGCTGTGACGGCAGCAACAACAACTCAGCCTAGATGACTGGGTTGCAATGTTCCACATCAAAACCAAAGGTGTTTTTCATGACAGTCACGGCTTCTGCTTTCCAATGAAATGCATGGTGCTGTTTTTCAACAGCTGGGCCATCAGGGGGATGAGACAACCTCTGTGACAATTATACCCTTTAGCAGCGGTTGATGGAAGATGACAGCACTGTTCCCTTCGCCTGGTGAACGGGGCAGGACTTCCCACTACTGGTAGTCGTTGAAGTGTCTCACCAGCCACTTGTAACCATAAGAATAAATGCATCATCTCCTTTTGGACATCTCTAGCACTAATGTCAAGCAGAAAAGTGGCAAGAGATCCCAGATTTTTGACTGGAGCTTCTGCCAGCTAGATAGATCTGGGCAGCAGGTCCAAGCAAACCCTTGGGTTAAGCACCTGAAGAATGATTGACCAAGTCTCAGGATGTTTTTCTTTTTTTTTTTTCTCAGCATTCATTGCGTTTTCATCCGTGCCAGAACTGGCTCAGAAAATCAACATGTTTTTCGCCCTGGCTCCAGCGGTGACACTCAAGTACGCCAAAAGTCCCATCATGAAAATGCCCTTCCTTCTGGACAAGCAATTCACGATGATACAGGTAGGGGATGACTCCATGCTCCCGTCCCTCAAACACACCGGTGCTAGAAAAAGGTTCATGCCCAGATGCAGTCCCTGGGGCGATCCGATGTGGCAGAAAACAGTTAATTCCCTCTGATTTATAAGCACAGACACAGTTTCAGGTGCAGTGGGTATGGTCACTGTGTTGAGTGCATCCTCCCATCTGTAGGATCTCCAGGTGTTGAAACTGGTCTTTCTGTTGAATTCCTTGACAGTCCTCCTGGAAATGAGCAGCTTCACTGTGTTGATTTTAATGACGGCAAAAAACGAATCCAGTGCCTGGGGGAGGAGGGGGTAAAGAGAAGAGTCCTAAATATTGATTTCCCTGGTGTGTATTCAATCATCATCTCCTCCTGCCATGAGCTGTGCACATGTCAGCGGGCAGGAGGGCACAGGAGGAGCGGGTTGGACCTCCGCGGGGTGTCCTCAGCCCAGCTGGTGGGTCAGCTCACGGGGACACCGGTGGGGCAGGGGGCCAGTCTGAGGAGAACGCAAGAAAACAACCTCGCCCTTTGCTCCTGCAGCTTGTGTTGGGCAGAACGGACGCCTCGCTGCGGCTGAGGAGGCTGTGGAGGTTTCTGCCTGCGCTGTGCAGGCAGCCGCTGCTGCACAAGCCTTGCGCCAACCTCTTCTTTCTGCTGGGCGGCTACAATGAGAAGAACCTCAACATGGTGGGTGCATCACCCCACACGGAGGGGACGGAGCTGGCGCCCCGGGGTGCACAGTTTGGGAGCCTGTCTCTCTGAGCTGTCTCAGAGCAATTGATTTTTAATGAAAATTATATTCCCGAGCCTGACCCAACGCTCCAGGCGGCGCGACCCAGCAGTGGTGGTTTTGGGAAACACATCATCTGGCAACGGCCGTCCTTGGTCCTGTCCATCGGAAAGTGATGACAGCTCGAACGTGTTTCCTTGCAGACGCGGCTGGATGTGTACACGTCCCACTACCCGGATGGGACGTCTGTCAAAAACGTGATACACTGGGCCCAGGTAGGTCCCACCAAAACGCAGGTGCTTCACCCCTGGGATGGTCGCTTCACCCCTGGGATGGTCCCTTCACCGAGAGTCTGGGCAGGTGGGAGAGGTCAGGGGCCTTGGACATCAGCAGCTCGTGAGGAAATTAGGAAATGGAGGAAATTAGGCGTAGAGAGGAGGTGCTGGATGGAGGATGAGTGACGCTGGTCCCTCTGGGGACCTGGGGACGCAGGGCTGTGCACTCTGGGCTGTGCCAGGCAGGACAAGGCGGGGGATCAGGAGGCCACAGCTGGGTGCTGGGACCGGTTTGGGGATCCACAAAGCAGAGTGAGCCCAGGGACACCCCGGTGATGGTGGATGGGGGCCAGGGCATACAAGAAGCCAGGGAAGCTGGGCCTGCTCAGGCAGAGATGAGGAGGTAAAGGGGGGACCCAGCAGCATCTCCCCCTGCCCAAAGGGGTCCCGGAGCTGCCGGGGCCAGACTCTGCCAGTCTGAGCAACCTACTGCAGCGGTGGCATTGGCTCTGCTGGAACCGGGGTCAGGCCAGAGACCCCCACCTGGTGCCTCCTTGCAGAGCTAAATTACAGGTAACAAGGAAGAGAAAAAGGTCTTTTTAATCAATGCAACGGTTGTGCAGCTATGTGAGCTTTCGCCCCTAGCACAGAAGCTGTTCTTACAATAAATGGGCTCACTGACTCTGTACTTTGAGCCCAAAGTGTCACGAGAAGGTAAGTATGATCAGGTTGTTGAAGGAAAACTTGCCAATCTGAAGTCCTCCAGCAGCACCCTGTGCACACAGTTGGCAATGAGCAGGTGTTCAGAGGCACAAGCGTTGTATCAGGGCAGCCAAGGAGTTGCATGTAACACCTTGGTTTGTCAGCCCATAGCTGGGGACCGGCATGGAGCTGCAGGTCAAAGCATCATCCTGTTAAAGAAGGTGGAAAGTCTGGCTTTGCAGGGGTGACATCTCCTCCTGCAACATCCTGTGCGAGTGCCCTCTCGTGATGTGGTCCCTTGAGGAGGCCAGGAGATGACAGACCCATGCAGTGGCACTCGCTGGCCTCCCACCGCAGATCGGTCCTCTCCTCCCAGATGGTGAAATCAGGAGAATTCAAAGCCTTCGACTACGGCGGCAAAAACCCAGCCATGTACCACCAGGTAGGAAGCTGACACAGCGGTGCTGGCGGCTGGAGATGCTGGGGGACTGTCCTGGGTGGTGTGGGGATGGGCTGGCTTGCTGGGCTTCACCATGACGGTGGTTCCTCAGAGCCCCCTGTGTCCCTCCAGGAGACACCTCCCTCCTACCGGGTGGAGGAGATGCCGGTGCCCACCGCGGTGTGGTCGGGGGGTGAGGACTGGCTGGCTGACCAGAGGGATGTCCACCTGCTGCTGCCCCGCATCGCCCACCTCGTCACCTACGGCCACATCCATGACTGGAACCACTGGGACTTCATCTGGGGCTTGGATGCCCCCGAGCGCCTCTACAGCAGCATCCTGGAGCTGATGGAGGGGTCCCGGTAGAGTGGCGGCTCCCCAGGGAGATGCTGGTGGCCTGGGGTTGGGTCACAGGGTCACTGTCCTCCCGCGAAGCCACCACCAGGCTGGTGTCCAGCAGCAGTTTGCAGCCCTCCCTGCGTGGTCCCACCCTGCTGCTTGCTGGAAAACCAGAGGTGGGGAAAACCCCTCCAAAATAAACGCTCAAGGGGGATTTCAGGCTCCTGCACCGCAGCTCTGACACCCCCGGCTCTTCCTCGCAGGTGGATATTTCCCGGGGGCTGCTCGTACCTGGGGGTGGCAGTGACAAACACCGCTCGCCCCGGGAAGGGTCCCCAAAAACCAGCACGGGGGCGTGGCGAAGCGGAGGGGGGCGTGGCGAAGCGGAGGGGGGCGTGGCGAAGCGGAGGAGGGGCGTGGCGAAGCGGAGGAGGGGCGTGGCGAAGCGGAGGAGGGGCGTGGCGAAGCGGAGGGGCGTGGCGCGGCGGGGCGGGCGCGCCGGGCCGTGCCGGGCGCCATGGAGGGCGGTGGCGGGCGGCGGGTGCTGGTGGTGGGCGCCGGGCTGGCGGGGCTGGGGGCGGCGCAGCGGCTCCGCGGGCCCGGCTCTCTCCGCCTGCTGGAGGCCGCGCCCCGCGCCGGGGGCCGCGTGTGCACCCGCCCCTTCGGTACGGGGGAGAGCCGGGGCGGGGGGGGCGCTGTACCGGGACGGCTGCACCTGAAACCCCCGCCGTGGGGCCAGTCCTGAGTGGGCGGACACGGGGCTGGGGTGTCAGGTCCCGTGGGTGCAGCGGGACCAAACCTGGTGGCACACGGGGACAGGTGCTGCTGGCTCCAGCGGCTTGGGGGGGCACATGGGGCTTGGGGTCCCACCCCGCATCCGCCGTGGGGTGACCCCCGTCCCCTCCCTGCAGCATCGGGGCTGGCAGAGATGGGGGCGCACTGGATCCACGGCCCCTCGCCAGGGAACCCTGTCTTCCGCCTGGCCACGGGCTACGGCCTGCTGGGCCCCGAGGCCGCCCGAGAGGAGAACCAGCAGGCGGAGGCGGGGGGACACCCCCTGCTGCCCTCCGTCACCTACGGCAGCTCGGGGAGGGTGCTGAGCCCTCGGGCCGTGAGAGAAGCCCGCGACCTCTTTGACACCCTGCTGGCCTCCACCCGGGCTTTTCGGGGGGCCAAGGAGCTACCGGCGCCCAGTGTGGGACAGTACCTGCGGGAGGAGATTGCCCGGAGGGTCCCCGTTTTGGGGGGGGGTGAGGAAGAAGCTCGACGGCTCCAGCTGGCCGTCCTCGCCACCTGCTTCAAGCTGGAGTGTTGCATCAGCGGGACTCACAGCATGGACCTGGTGGCCCTGGAGCCCTTCGGGGAGTATGTCTCCCTGCCTGGCCTTGATTGCACCTTCCCGGGGTAAGCGTGGGGTTCTGGAGGGGGGCACAGAAGCGGATTTGGGGGGCAGCCCGTCCCCAGCGGCACCCTCCTCCCACAGCGGCTACAGCAGCCTGCCCGATCGCATGGTCTCGTCTCTGCCGGAGGGCACCGTGCTGCTCAACAAGGCAGTGAGGACCATCCAGTGGAGAGGGTCCTTCCGTGAGGAAGGGGACCAGGCCAGGGATTTCCCCGTCCGGGTGGAGTGCGAAGATGGTGATGCCTTCCTCGCCGACCATGTCATTGTCACCATCCCGCTGGGTGAGGACACCAACACCTTTCCTTGTCCTGTCCCCTCCAACCAGGGACTTGCCCAAACCCCTTCCCAGCCTCCCCTCTCCCAACAGGGTTCCCGCTGGAAAGGGGCTTGGGGAGGCGAAAGTATCTCAGACACTATTTATGAGTCCATCAAACAGCTGCTCGATCTTCTGCCCGCAGGTTTCCTCAAGGACCACCACCAGGACTTCTTCCAGCCTCCCCTGCCGCAGCGGAAAGCAGAGGCCATTCGCCGCCTGGGTTTCGGCACCAACAACAAGATCTTTCTGGAGTTTGAGCAGCCTTTTTGGGAACCCCAGCAGCAGCTCCTGGAAGTGGTGTGGGAGGACGAGTCACCCCTCGAGGAACTCAACACCGATCTGGAGGCCAGCTGGTTCAAGAAGCTCATTGGATTCGTGGTCCTCCAACCGCCCGAGCAGTACGTGGCCAGGAGCGTCAGCAAAGGGGCATCGCTGCCGGGGGGGTTTGGGCATCTTTGGGGCAGCGTGAAGGAGCATCTTGGTGCCATCTGGAGCTTCAACACCTTCTCTGGGTAACGGGTGGCCCATGACACAGCAGGAGGGTGGCAGACAGCTCTCAGCCCCATCTTTCCTCCCCAGACACGGGCACGTCCTCTGCGGCTTCATCGCAGGGAAGGAGTCGGAGTACATGGAGACACTGAGCGACACGGAGGTTCTCGACACCCTGACGCACGTCCTCCGCACTCTGACAGGTACTGCCACCTCCTCCACCCTCGCCACCCCAACATCCCTGGGGAAATGTGCACCCAGATTTCTGGATCCCCCCCAAAATCTGCACCCACAGGGAACCCGCACCTGCCCTCTCCCAGGAGCGTGCTCAGGTCCCAGTGGCACAGCGCTCCCTACACCCGGGGCTCCTACAGCTACGTGGCCGTCGGCAGCTCAGGGGATGACATCGATGTGCTGGCTCAGCCCCTGCCCGAGGACCCCGAGGACCCCAGGGTAACTGCTTTAGGTCATGGGGAGGTGCAGCAGCCGTGGGGGAGGCAGGAAACCCCAGGCAGGGGGACAGATGGGTGGGAACAGGATGCCTCAGGCCTCGAGGAGCACAGCAAGGTGACATTCCACACTCCCGCTCTGTGCGGGGGTCAGTGATGCTCAGGTCACCAACCAACCCCCCTTGGCTCTCTCCACTGAGCTCCATGGGGGTGGAGACAACTCCATCTCCCTAAAATCCGGGGACACATAGCTCCTTCCAGCATCCTCACGGCACAGGGTGGGTGTCTAACGACGGGAAGGTGCCCACTCCTTGGCCTCTGCATGGCTGCAGAGTGGGTCATGCATGCACACAGTGCCCAAGGGCAGGGACATGAGGCTGGTTTAGTACAAGCCGGTGTCCCCACTGGGCTGGGGGCAGCAGCAGCCCCCGGCGCTCACCTCCCGCCTCGCCGCAGCCTCTGCAGCTCCTCTTCGCCGGCGAGGCCACCCACCGCACCTTCTACTCCACCACCCACGGGGCCCTGCTGGCGGGCTGGCGGGAGGCTGAGCGGCTCAACCGGCTCTTCGAAGCGCCTGGCCCTGCTCCTCAGCTCTGAGGCGGCAAAATAAAACCCGTTGCTGCTGCTTGGCCTCCTTTATTGAGAAACCTCCCCGGTGGTTGGACGCAGAGGCTTTTCTCTCTTCCCGAGGGGATGGACGTGGTTCCGGCCAGAAAAAGGGGCTGCGGCGTTAGTACCAGTTGGTGCCGGCGATCAGGAAGCGGGTGTCATCCAGCGGGTCCTGCGTCGGGCCTGGCTCCGGGGCGGGCTGAGGGGCCGCGGGCGGCTGGGGGGTGGGTTGGGGACCAGGCCCTTCGGCACGGGGAGCGCTGGGCCCCGCGGGGGGCACTCCGGGCCCCGCGGGCGGCACTCCGGGCTCGGCGGGGGGCACTCCGGACTCGGCGGGGGGCACTGCGGGCCCAGCAGCCCCCGTGTCACCGGGCCCCCCCGCCGGTGCCCCCGCAGGCCGCGGCTCCGCCATGGCGCTGAGGACACGGCAGCGACGCCCCGCCCACTCACGTCGCCCCGCCCACTCACGTCGCCCCGCCCACTCAAGGTGACCACATTCGCCGGCCAGCGCTGCGGCGTATTCCCCTCCCCGCGCCGGATGTGACGCAATGAAGCGGCGCCGTCGCCATGAGGGTGTGGGCGGGAGCGCTGCGGGCAGCGGCCGCGCCCGGGCCGCTCACCGGCGGCCTCCGGGAGCGGTTCGATTTCGGCGGCCGCGATGTGGCCTCCTGGTTCCCGGGGCACATGGCGAAAGGTGAGGGCTGGGAGCGGGCGGGCTGGCTCCCGCCCCGCCGCCGCCGCTCAGCCCGCGCTGTGTTGCAGGCCTGCGGCAGATGCGGGCCTCCCTGCGGCGCGCCGACTGCCTCATCGAGGTGCACGACGCTCGCATATCCTCCGGCACGGCTCCTCATCCCCCGGGGCGGCGGGAAGCCTGCCCCGTCTCCCTCCAGGCCGCCCCTTCTCCCAGCCCCGTGCCCCATACCAGCCCCATAAACTCCCCTCGCTCCCCGCCGTCCTCGCTCCCCGCCGTCCCCGCTCCCACACCAGCACTGAGTTGTTGTCCTTAGCGGTGCTCACATCCCGCTGTCGGGCCGGAACCCCATGCTGCAGGAAGCACTGGGCATCCGCCCGCATGTCCTGGTGCTGAACAAGATGGACCTGGCCGATCCCCGCCGGCAGCCAGTGAGCGCTGGGGCAGGGCTGGCTGGCTGGCTGGGGCCCGCGGGTGGCTGCAGGCAGGTGCCAGCAATGCCTCTGTGCCCTTCAGACAGTCTTGGAGCGCCTGAAGCAGCAGGGATGCTCGCACGTTGTCTTCACTGACTGCCAGCGCGATGGCAACGTCAAGAAGGTAACGGGCCAGCGGCCCCATGTCCAGCCCTGCTCCTCCTGCCGGCAGCTCCGGGCTCAGTGCCCCGCTGTGGGGAGGTGACGCTGGCTGGTCAGAGCCGTCTTCATTTCCAGCTTGATCCCTGGTTTGCGCATCCTCCTGGCACAGTGTTCTCCGAGCGAGTGGCTGCTGCCAGCCTGGGTGCAGAGCCGCAGTCACAGCCCCTCTCTGTGTTTCCCTGCAGATTGTTCCCCTGGTTGCCAGGCTGGTGGGCGACAGCCCACGCTACCACAGAGCCGAGGTGAGACACGGCAGTGAGACTGCGGGTGCGTGGGCAGGGAGCCGGGGTGGCCATTGGCAGGTCACGTCCGTACGGCTGGAGGGACGAGGCTGCTCGGCAAAGGCTGGGTTGTTTCGCTGTCACAGCTGCCCTGTCACTGGTAACTGCTCACTGCCCGTGTCCTCCTTGCTTGCAGAGCACCGAGTACAGCATCCTGGTGATTGGTGTGCCCAACGTGGGCAAGTCCTCCCTCATCAACTCCCTGCGCAGGTTGCACCTCAAAAAGGGTATTTCTCAGTGGTGCCTGGGCCCGGGGAGCAGCCGCCAGCACAGCCATGGGGCTGCCTTCTCTGACCATGTCTCTCCTTTCCTCAAAGGCAAAGCCACTGCGGTCGGTGGCGAGCCAGGTGTCACCAAGGCGGTGCTAACCAGGATCCAGGTACGATCCCCACGGCACAGCGGGCTGGGTGGGTGCTGGCCTCCGCCTCCCTGCCTCCAGGCACCCAGGGCTGATCTCAGAGTGGTGCTCCCTTTTCCATTGAGACCTTAATGAAAGAACTCAATGCCTCACTCCTCAGCCACGTCAGACTCTGGGGTGCTAATTGCTGGGCTGCACATCTTAATGGCCCTGCCTCCCCCATCAGGTGTGCGAGAAGCCGCTGATGTACCTGGTGGACACGCCTGGTGTGCTGCCCCCACGGCTGGGGGACCTGGAGACGGGCATGAAGCTGGCGCTGTGCGGTGAGGTGGCATCTGTGGCTGCGGGGACGTCCCAAACGTGGCTTTGAGCCCCGGCTGGCGTGGGAGGGCACTGTTCACAGCACATGCTGCCCACAGGTGGCAAGTGGACAGCATGACGGATGAGCAGGGCTGGGGGAAAGCTGGGGTTTGACTCTCTTTTCCAGGAGCCATCCGTGACCACCTGGTAGGGGAGGACATCATGGCCGACTACCTCCTGTACGCCCTCAACAAGCAGCAGCAGTTTGGGTGAGCCGGCGGGGGAACCGGAACCGGGCTGGGGCTGTGGAGGAACCGTCCCTGGGGATGTGGGGGAGCTGCGATGCCAGCAGGGTGACACCTCCTTGGGCAGGTACGTGCAGCGCTACGGGCTGGCCGAGGCCTGCGACGACATCCAGGCGGTGCTGAGGCGCGTGGCGCTCGCCCAGGGCAGGACGCAGAGGGTGAAGGTCCTGACAGGCACGGGTGAGTGCACTGGGGGGATCTCTGCTGACTGGGATTACAGGCATTTGGGGACCCCAGTGGGGGCTCTGGGCTCCACTGATGCCTCCTTCCACACCCCCCATCTCCAGGAGATGTCAATGTGACGATGCTCAACTATCCGGCTGCTGCCTACGAGTTCCTGCGGGATTTCCGGGCAGGACGCCTGGGCAGGGTGACACTGGACTGAGACCTGGCCTGGGAGGAGAGGCGTCGCACAGGCTGGGGACACCCTGCTTCCCCCCCGCAGCTGGGGACACCTCGCCGTGGAGCTCTGGTGTGTGGTTTGAAGTGGCTCTGCCTGAGCAGCCCCTGGGCTGCTGTGAGGGGCTGGGATCCCCGTGGCAGGTGGTGAGGCTATGCCGCGGTGGCTTCCCCGTCATGTCACTCTGCAGGGTGATGTGATGCTGTCCGGCGGAGCATGGTGCCTGCCCAGGGGGACTGGGGCACGGCTGCTGCCTCCGGCCGGGACAAAACCCCTGGGGAGCAGTTCCTCACTGTGGTCCTGCCCCTCCATCCCTAAATAAAACTGCTGAGGGTGGGTGCCGGGGCGGTGGCCGTGCTGGAGTCCCCGTCCTGTGCCCATCACCGCGCATCCAGCCACACCTGCGTTCTGCCCAGCTTTATTGCCACCTCCTCGTCCTCCAGCACCGCAAGACCCACATACAGAGGAGCAGCACGGCCAGGGTGGCCCGAGCCGTGGGGGTTGGGGGGGAGGCGGAGGGGGCTTCCTGCGGGGCCCAGCCCCGCTGGCACCAGGTAATGGGGAGCCAGGCTCAGCACCCATCCTGGCAGCATCGGTAGCAGCACCGGGCACGGCTGCTGTCAGCGGCGGAGGGTGGCGGCTAGCGGCCAGAGCCAGGGCAGGGCCCAGCCTGGTGGGGCCCGGGCCGGTGCAGCCGAGGTCCAGGCGGTGGCTGTTCCGTTGCCATCCCGGTACTCGGTGCCGTCACCCGCAGCCAGCTCCCCGGCCAGCCGGGCCCGGCGCAGGGCCACCCCGGCCGCCGCTCCTGCTCCCGCTGCCGCCGCCACTCGCAAGGCCGCCCCAGCCGAGCCGTACCGGGGCACCGACGCCTTCACCCGGCCACGGGCGGCCCCTCGGGCCCCGCCACGGGCGGCTCCGCGGGCCCCACCGCGCCCGCCCTTGCCGGCCACCGTGTCACAGAAGGCGGCGGCCAGCAGCATCAGTGCCCAGCAGCACGCCGCGCCGCGCCGCATCCCGCCGCACCTGCCACGGGAGAGCCGGGGCTCAGCCAGGGGGCTGCCCACGCGTGTCCGCGGCGCTGGAGAGGTGCGGGATGGGCCCCGCCTGTGAGCTGCGTGTGCACGAACGGGATGCACGCCCCGTGCTTGGGGTTGCACACGCGAGCGTGTGTCGCTCGTGGGCTTGGGTTGCGCCTGCGTGTGCCGCACGCAGCTGCCCGTGGGCTACACAAGCAGGCCCTTGCACGCGCAGACGTGCACGCTCGCGCCCGCCCGTGCACACCGCGCTTGCACACGCGCGCACAAGCCGCACGTACCTGTGCGCTCCCGCATGCGCGCCTTCCTTTGCGCGCCCGACACGCGCGTGCGCTCGCCCGCGCCTGGCCGCACGCGCAGCCCCGTGCAAAGGCTCGCGGACACGCGCCCGCCTTGCACACACGCGCCGCCGTGCTGGCCGCGGGCGCGCCTTGCACGCCCCCCCCGCCCCGGCAGCACGCACGCGTGCTCGCGGACGGCCGCGGGGCACTTTCACACGCACACACGCACACAACCCACCCCCCGCCCCGGTACCGGGCGCACGCCGCCCCCGCCCGCGGGGCTCACCGGGCGCGTGGCTGCCGCCGGCTCCGCTCCGCTCCGCTCCTCCCCGCCCGCGCTCCCGCCGCCGCCGCGCCTCCCACCCGCCCCCCCCCCACCCCACGCGCGGGGGCGGAGGCGCGCGCTCGGGGCTGCGTGGCGGCGGGGGGCGCGGGGCACGGCGGCCACGCAGCTGCGGGAGGCGGGGGAGGGAGCTCCCCCCGGAGCCGTTAAACGCCCCTAATCCGACCCCACCGGGGCCACTCGTGTCCCCACCCCGCGCGGCCCGCCCGGTCGCCCCTTGCCCGGGTTCTCGCCCACGGCACCGGGCAGCCCCACGGAAGCGGCGCCGCCAGGGCGGCTGCCCAGGGGCGGGGCGCGGCGGCACCGCCTCGACCAATGGGAGCGGGGCGTTGTGGGGCGGGGCCGCCTCGGCCAATGGGGGCGAAGCGGGGCGGGGCCGCTGCACCGCGCTCCGCCATGGCCGCCGCGCTGCGCGCCCTGCTCCGCTCCGCCGCCGCCGCCGCCGCGCTCCGGCCGCCGCCCCCCCGCGCCCTTCTCGGGGTGCGAGCCTGCAGCGCCGGTGAGCGGGGAACGGGAGGGGGCGGCGGGGAGCAGCGACCACCGGGGCCTCTACAGCGGGCACCGTGCACGGGCCCTGGCACCGGGTCCCGCGCTGTGCACGGAGCCCGGCACCGGGCACCGAGTCCCTGCAGCCCGTACGGGCGCTGGCACTGTGTACCAGGATCCCAGCAGCACGCCCGGGGCTCGGTACCTTGCACCGGGTCCCGGCACCGGGTGGTCCCTTGCGCTGCACTTGCCCGGGCCGGGACCGCACCGGGAATTCCCCGCCAGCTCCGCTCCCGAGCGCCCGGGGGTGCCGTCCCGCTGGCCGCCCGTGACCGCTGAAGGTCGCCTTGAGATACGGCGGTGCCGCGGCAGCAGCCGGGCCGCACCGGCGGGCGGGTGCGGGGTCTGTGCGGGCGGCAGGCGGCCGGTGGCTAACGGGCCGGTGTCGGGGCGGCGGGCAGGGGCCCCGTTCCAGTACCTGGCGGTGCAGAAGACCGGGGCGCGGCAGAGCGTGGGCCTGATCCAGCTGAACCGGCCGCAGGCGCTCAACGCCCTGTGCGAGGGCCTGATGGAGGAGCTGAGCCGGGCGCTGGAGGCCATGGAGAGCGACCCGCAGGTGGGGGCCATCGTCATCACCGGCAGCCAAAAAGCCTTCGCAGGTAGGGCAGAGCGACGCGCCCCGCCACGGGTGTTGGCGGAGGGGGTCCGGTGTCACACCCCCTTTTCGCTTTGCAGCCGGCGCGGACATCAAGGAGATGCAGAATAAAACCTTCCAGGAGTGCTACAGCGGTGGCTTTCTCGCTGGCTGGGACAAGGTCTCCACCGTCCGCAAACCCATCATTGCCGCCGTCAACGGCTACGCCGTGAGTACCCCCGCCTGTCGCCGTGCCCCGGCTGTGCCCTGGCACCCCCTGACCCTCCTCTTCCTCCCCATCCCAGCTGGGCGGCGGGTGCGAGCTGGCCATGATGTGCGACATCATCTACGCCGGGGAGAAGGCGCAGTTTGGGCAACCTGAAATCCTGCTGGGGACCATCCCGGGTGAGCGGGGGGAGCCTGGCAAGAGAGGGCCATCCTGGACAGAGCAGGGGCAGCGGGGACACCCCCGTGTCCCTCTCTGGACCTTTCCCTTCCCCAAACGGCTCCAGGCGCCGGAGGGACGCAGAGGTTGACCAGGGCGGTGGGGAAGTCGCTGGCCATGGAGATGGTCCTCACTGGGGACCGGATTTCAGCGGCGGAGGCGAAGGAGGCAGGTAGGGGCGGGGGTCAGCTGGGCTATGTCGGGGACCCGTCCCCCCACCCCACCACCTCCCGCTGTCCACTCTAGGGCTGGTCAGCAAGGTCTTCCCTGTGGAGAAGCTGCTGGACGCGGCCATTGCCTGTGCAGAGAAAATCGCCAGCAACTCCAAGCTGGTGGCTGCCATGGCCAAGGAGTCGGTCAATGCCGGTAGGGGCTGGGGGCCAATGAGAAGCCCAGGGGGCTGTGGGTTCAGCAGGGAGGTCTCCCCAACTTCTCCCTTGCTCTCAGCCTTCGAGACGACGCTGGCAGAGGGGACCAGGACAGAGAAGCGGCTTTTTTATGCCACCTTCGCCACTGTGAGTAGGGGGTCAGCCCCACTGCGGCGGGGACAGCAGGGCTGCCGCGCCCCCCAGCCCTCACCCCTGTGCTCCTCACAGGACGACCGCAAGGAGGGGATGACGGCGTTCGTGGAGAAGCGCAAGGCGAACTTCACCGACAGCTGAGCCCGGGGGTGCAGGTCCCCACGGTCACCTGCGCCCCACAGCCCCTGTGTCACCCCAAGGCCTCTGGGACCGGCGGTGAGCGATGCCGGCCTGGGGGCGACGACCGGCAGCGGGACCGCGTTTTCTGTCGCTATTAAAAGGCTTTCCTGGCATTGCCGGGAGATGGGGCATCCTTGCCGTAGGGTTCCCCCGCACTGGGAAATGTTGGGGCTCCATGAGACGCCCCACTCCATCACACCGCTGTGGGATGCGGGGCTGGGCAAGAGCAGCCTGGTGGAGCGAGGGGTCCGTGTGTCCCCCGGGGAGGGGACAGCCTGCGGCTCCTTCTTGGGCACAACACCCATGCGCTGAGGTTGCCCGGCCTCAGCCCCCTGGGCTGGCCAGAGGCCGGAGTGAGGGGCTGAACTCAGCCCGAGGCATCACCCTCCCCCTGCCCAGGGTCTTGGGGGGAACCCCCAGATTTGGGGACCCTGCACTTAGCAAGGGCTTTCTGACAGCACTGAGGAGCCCAGCAGGACGCGGAGGGGCGAATGGGTTTATTGGGGGCTCATGGGTGGGATGGGGGTACCAGGCCTCTCGGGAAGCGCCAGAGGCGGCTCATGCTCTCATTGCCCAACCCGGGCACGGCTCAGCTCAGCCGTGATGGAGGTGGTCGAGGTCCTTCTCCGAGCCCCTCTGCACCTGCAGAGATGGCATCCGGGGTGCGCTGCGGACATCGGCCTCCCTGGCATGGTCCTCGGGGTGGTGGAGATGGTCAAGGTCCTTTTCGGGTCCCAGCTGGGCTTGGCCGGGGCCCCCTTGAGCCCCGGCGCTGCTGGAGAATACCTGGATCCATGGTACCAGCTCTTTGCTCATCTCAGCCTCCTGCAGCTCCTGCACCCAGGATGCTGGACGAGGGGAGCAAAATCAGGAAGGAAAGGTCTCAGTGCCCCAGGGCTCCCAAATATCCCCCTGCCCGAGAGCTCTCCCGCCACCCCGAGAGGGTGCATTTCGGACCTCAGGGAGCAAACGGGCTCATTTAGCCACTTATCCTGGGAACAGGCTGGATGGGTCCGGGACATCGGTGCCGCAGCACCCGTAGCTCCCCAGCGCCGCCGGGAAGGGAAACAGCTGGGGCTGGATGTTGGGCTGATTTGGGGGTAAGCCAGAGCTGGGAGCCCCTGAATTGCTGCGGGCGCAAAGCCCCAGATGGAATTTCCTCCCCACAAGGGCTTTCCCTTCTGGGGTGCTGCTTTGCTGGGGCTCACGGGGCAGATGCAGCGCCCGGGGGTGCAGGGAGCGCAGTCGCCTCTTACATCTCCTTGGGCGAGTCGCTCCGCAGCCAGGTCCTCACGCCCGGCGTCGGGGAGAGAGGGGGACGTGGGAGTGGCAGTGCTCAGCCGTGGGTCTCCCTGTGCCCCTCGTCAGCCGGGCAGCGGGAGGGCCAGGGCAGGTGGGGGCTCACCTGGGTGCCCCCGGGGGCGGGCAGGGGGCGGGCAGCGCCCAGCAGGAGGGTGATGCTGCAGAGCCGTAGGGCCCTGGGGCTGCAGAGAGACCGAGACAGGGGAGCCACGTTGGAGGAGCTGAGCTGGTGCGGCTGCCTGTGCCAGAGCTGCCTGTGCCAGACCCGCCTGTGCCAGACCCTGCCTGTGCCAGACCCGCCTGTGCCAGACCCTGCCTGTGCCAGAGCTGCCTGCACCCAGAGTGGCTGCCTCTATCCTGCATGAGTTGCTGCCTGTGTCTGCCTGCAGTGAGCACCTGCCTGTGCCCTGCAACCCACAGCTCCTGTCTGCACCCTCTGCCCGCACCCCAGTCCCTGCCTGCACCCCCTGCCTGCCCCACGGCTGCTTTCCGCCAGCTGCCCGGCCTCTGCCCGCACTTTGCCCGCTGCGGCAGCTCCCGGGGGCCCGTCCCACACAGCCCCGTGGCGCTGGGTGGTGCGGACGGGGCTGCTCGGGGGAAAGAGTTCAGGGTCCTGCCCGGAGCATCAGGGCAAGCGGGGCAGCCAAACGTGCCCTCTGCACTGTGAGTGCGGTTCCTCGCACTGAGACCTGCTTTACATTTGTGGTGGATGCACTTGACCCCCATCCCTGGCCAAACCAGCAGCAGTTTGGTCCAGGCTCCAGAGGAGCGAAAAGCCTGACCCGCAGCCAGGCCTAGAACTCGTTCCAGGAGACCCACAGGGAAGCAGAACAGCAACTGGACACCGGTAACTTGTGGGCGCAGGGAGTCTTGTGCAGACTTTTCCTACTGTGTGCAGTTTGGCTACGAGTCAACCACTTCATTCTATAAATACGACAGCCTGGATGAGCCCACTTGGAGCTCTCCCTGCTAAATAAGTGAGCTGTATGGCGATGGTTTCACTACTCACAGGTCAGTGGATAAGCCCAATTTAAGTTTAATATTAATCATTTAGCTTAAGTACATGCACACTAAATATAATGAATTATTTAGAGGCATAAGGTTGTATGATTTTTAATATACTCTTTGCCTCATGTTACTTGGTAAGCTGGATTTCCTAAAATTTTGAGCTGTAAAGTTCTGCTCATATTTACCAAAAGCAACTACAAACTACACTGCATAATATAAGACCTATTTTGCACTTTGCTGAGAAGAAAAGGATTTATTCAGACAAAACAGCATGTGCTAGGCTATGGACCATAGACAATATCTACAGCTGAACAAACCAAAGGCCCACGTGGAATCAGAGAAAAAGATCCAATGAGAAACAAGAAGACCCCAAAGTGAAACACTGCTGTTGGACTGAATCGTGGTGTGAATGGTCTGTAGAGATATAAAAGTCTGTGGTTTTCTGTGCTCGGGTTGGACCTCTGCGCAGGTACCCAGCTTGAGCCAGCCCTCCGGCTATTCTACTCCATTAATTTTCTGGGTTTTCCTAAGAAATTTGTCTCCTGAAAGTCTGCTCTGCGTACAGTTATCAGGCCTCGCCTGAAAGTTTGTCTCTGGAGCTCCAAGACACAGACTCCAGAGCGAACAGTTATCAGGGAGGGAAGATGCCCAAAAGTTTGCTTCGTGAACGGGCACAGGCTCCTGGAGAGAAGGTAAGAGGCATTTGGCTTGGCGTATTTCCCCCATGTAGTAAATAACAGAGTGAACCTGCCACCGAACTCTTTTAAGTAACGCTTCTCTTAAAGAAATCTAAACATTGTTCTGCGCTAAGCAGAACCCTAAAATACTCCCCTCTTATCACGACACCCGCAAACCCATGGGCCCCAATGGGTGCACCCACAGTGCAGAGGGCACCGGCACATTTGGCTGCCCCGCTTGCCCTGATGCTCCGGGCAGGACCCTGAACTCTTTCCCCCGAGCAGCCCCGTCCGCACCACCCAGCGCCACGGGGCTGTGTGGGACGGGCCCCCGGGAGCTGCCGCAGCGGGCAAAGTGCGGGCAGAGGCCGGGCAGCTGGCGGAAAGCAGCCGTGGGGCAGGCAGGGGGTGCAGGCAGGGACTGGGGTGCAGGCAGGGACTGGGGTGCAGGCAGAGGGTGCAGACAGGAGCTGTGGGTTGCAGGGCACAGGCAGGTGCTCACTGCAGGCAGACACAGGCAGCAACTCATGCAGGATAGAGGCAGCCACTCTGGGTGCAGGCAGCTCTGGCACAGGCAGGGTCTGGCACAGGCGGGTCTGGCACAGGCAGGGTCTGGCACAGGCAGGGTCTGGCACAGGCAGGGTCTGGCACAGGCAGCCGCACCAGCTCAGCTCCTCCAACGTGGCTCCCCTGTCTCGGTCTCTCTGCAGCCCCAGGGCCCTACGGCTCTGCAGCATCACCCTCCTGCTGGGCGCTGCCCGCCCCCTGCCCGCCCCCGGGGGCACCCAGGTGAGCCCCCACCTGCCCTGGCCCTCCCGCTGCCCGGCTGACGAGGGGCACAGGGAGACCCACGGCTGAGCGCTGCCACCCCCACGTCCCCCTCTCTCCCCGACGCCGGGCGTGAGGACCTGGCTGCGGAGCAGGACTCGCCCAAGGAGATGTAAGAGGCGACTGCGCTCCCTGCACCCCCGGGCGCTGCACCTGCCCCGTGAGCCCCAGCAAAGCAGCACCCCAGAAGGGAAAGCCCTTGTGGGGAGGAAATTCCATCTGGGGCTTTGCGCCCCCCAGCAATTCAGGGGCTCCCAGCTCTGGCTTACCCCCAAATCAGCCCAACATCCAGCCCCAGCTGTTTCCCTTCCCGGCGGCGCTGGGGAGCTACGGGTGCTGCGGCACCGATGTCCCGGACCCATCCAGCCTGTTCCCGGGATAAGTGGCTAAATGAGTCTGTTTGCTCCCCGAGATCTGAAATGCACCCTCCTGGGGATATTTTAGAGCCCTGGGGCACTGAGACCTTTCCTTCCTGATTTTGCTCCCCTCGTCCAGCATCCTGGGTGCAGGAGCTGCAGGAGGCTGAGATGAGCAAAGAGCTGGCACCATGGATCCAGGTCTTCTCCAGCAGCGCCGGGGCTCAGGGGGTCCCCGGCCAAGCCCAGGCAGGACCCGAAAAGGATCTTGACCATCTCCACCACCCCAAGGACCACGCCAGGATGCTGGATGCCATCTCTGCAGGTGCAGAGGGGCTCGGAGAAGGACCTCGACCACCTCCACCATGGCCGAGCTGAGCCGTGCCCGGGTTGGGCAATGAGAGCATGAGCCGCCTCTGGCGCTTCCCGAGAGGCCTGGTACCCCCATCCCACCCATGAGCCCCCAATAAACCCATTTGCCCCTCCATGTCCTGCTGGGCTCCTCAGTGCTGCCAGAAAGCCCTTGCTAAGTGCAGGGTCCCCAAATCTGGGGGTTCCCCTTCGTGGGGCTCGCCCCGAGACCCTGGGCAGGGGGAGGGTGATGCCTCGGGCTGAGTTCAGCCCCTCACTCCGGCCTCGGGTCAGCCCAGGGGGCTGAGGCCGGGCAACCTCAGCGCATGGGTGTTGTGCCCAAGAAGGAGCCGCAGGCTATCCCCTCCCCGGGGGACACACGGACCCCTCGCTCCACCAGGCTGCTCTTGCCCGGCCCCGCATCCCACAGCGGTGTGATGGAGTGGGGGCTCCCAGGGAGCCCCAACATTTCCCAGTGCGGGGGAACCCCACAGCAAGGATGCCCCATCTCCCGGCAATGCCAGGAAAGCCTTTTAATAGCGACAGAAAACGCGGTCCCACTGCTGGTCATTGCCCCCAGGCCGGCATCGCTCACCGCCAGTCCCAGAGCCCTTGGGGTGACACAGGGGCTGTGGGGCGCAGGTGACCGTGGGGACCTGCACCCCCGGGCTCAGCCATCAGTGAAGTTTGCCTTGCCCTTCTCCAGGAACGCTGTCATGGGTTTTTTAGGACATAAACCCCGAAGCTGACAAACTAAACCCACCTGGGAAAACTGCACCAGGGGGTGGCTCCTTGGGGACCAAGGTGCTTGGGGACCACAGCAGGGTGTGCAGAGATGGGCTCTGCTGCTGGGAGGGGCAGCTGTGGGGTCTCCCTCCCCACAGCCTGGGGAGAAGATCCACCAGAGCAGCAGGATTTCCATGGGGCAGCCCCCAGGGACACCCCAATGGGGTGGGCAGGGGATCTCCCCAGATGCTGGGATCCCTCTGGCTGTCCCTGGGTTCCCTTCTGGGTTTCTCCCCCTCCCCTGGGAGGTGCCACCAGTTTTGTCACCCACCCTCACTTGTCATCGTGTGTGTGCATGGGCGAGCCAGGACTGTCCCCAGTGCTTCCTCCACAGCCAAACGTCCCCACCCGGGACCCCCAGATCGCCCCCATGCTGCTTCCAGGGCCAGGGGTTTCCCTGCCCGGTACCTCTCCACTCGTGACACAACTGGTGCGAGGTCTCAGCACGGAGTGGGGCTTTCTCCCACCTGAGGGTGAGGGGACGGGTGGCAGAAGGGGCACGAGCAGCCCCAAGCCATGGGGGTGGCAGAAGGGGAAGGAGGGGCTGTGCCCCCCACAGGCTGGGGGCAGAGAAGGGCTGATGGGGCTTTGCTCCGCGGCTGGGAAGCATCAGCTTCCCCGAGCCAGGCAGCGGGGGGTCAGGTCCGTCCTCTTCCCAGCCATGGCAGTGCTGATAGAGGGACAAGCGGGTGGCAAAGGGAGTTTCTCCACAGGAGATGAGGAAACAGCTCAGTGCTGCTCATCCCTGGGGAGAAGCGACAGCAAAGCAGCGGCCGGGGCTGGGAGTCGCTGCTGCATGAGGCCGTGTCCTGCTGCCGCCCTTCCTGCTGCGGTCCCTGTTTCCCAGCACCTTCAGCACCAAGTGAGCATCATCATCCTCCTGCTGCACCCCCGGCTCCCGCACAGCCCCTTTGGGGCCACCAGCTCCCCTGGCAGGGGCCATCGGGGTCAAACGGGGCTGGGCAGGCCAGGGGGGCCAGGGGGAGCGCGGCAGCACAGGCGGCGCAGACCCGGGCAGGGGGTGGCACGGGGGCTGTTCTCGGCTCCTCTGGCAACACGTGGCCGCAGGACGAGGGACGTTGCCGGCACCTCCTTGTGCCAAAGGGGAAGATCCTGACCTGGGGCCCCCACACTCAGACCACGCTGGCGCTTGGCTGCCCATCACTGTTTATTGGTGCTGCCCGGAGCCGCTTTCTCTCCTGCTCAGTGCCGGGGAGCTTCAGCAGGGGAACCCCAGTCCTGCCCGGTTCTCGGGGTGCTGGTGCATCCCGGAGGGGTGGGAAGAGCCCTGGTGCCCGGGAGAGGTGGCTGTGGGACCACATCAGCCTGTGCTCCAGCAAGACGGTGGTGCCTGGGGGCGAGGAGCGGGGTCAGAGACACCCACAAACAGGGTCCTGGTCCCCACCCTGCAGCGCACAGGCTGGTGTCCCACCCTGCCCAGGACCACCCCCCATGTCCGCCCCCCAAACCGGGATGCTCCAGCCCCCCTGGCCTCCTTGCAGCCCTGCAGGCTGGGAAACCCTCTCCCGGCATTTTACCCCAGCTGCAGGGGGGTCTGGTCGCTGCTGCCCGCTTTCCCGTCGGCTCCAGCCAGCCCCAGCTTTCCAAAGGCCTCCTCCAGCTGCCTGACCTGGGAACGGCGGTGGGGGCAGAGTCAGGGCACGGCCCCCCGTGTCATCGCAGCACGGGGGGCCTTTGGCTGCCCCTCCCTGCCCAAACCCCCCCAGCATCCCCGCAGCCCCCTCGGGGACTGCTGCCGGCTCACCTCCTGCTTTACGTGCTGGAGCTCACATTCCAGAGCCTGCAGGGAGGACACCTGGCTCTGGAGGTCGGCCAGGACACGGGCCATGCTCTGCTGGCCTACAGGGAATGGGCCAAGGGGACATGCTGTCGGTGAGGGGGTCTCGCCCTCAGGGCCAGGCTCTGAGCAGGATGAGCCCCCGACTCAGGGTGTCCCCACGTCAAACTCCCCCCAACAGATCCCCCGAGGGCTCTCACCTCCCTCCGTGAGGAGCTCTTGCAGCTCCTCAAACTCGGCACGGTTCACCTTGTTCTCTGTCAGTTGGTCCACTCGATCTTTCAGGACGCTGTAGACGTTGTAGAGATGCTCCAACTGACACAGAACATCTTTCATCTGTCCTTGGTCCCCAGAATTGAATGTGGAGGAAAAGGCCTTCCTGGGCTCTTGCACAGGGGACACTGACTGCCTCCCCAACATGGTGGCACTGGCTTGCAGGGGCAGACTGGCCCCCAGTGCTCTCCTGGGAAGAGAAGGCAAAGAGGAGCAGGTTTACGGGCAGCCGTACAGCAGTGAGGCCAGACCCCAGGGCCCCTGCTGTGTCCCCCGACCCTGTCCCCAAAGCACGGCCTCAAGCTCAGCACAAGAGCCCAAAGGCAAAGGGATCCCGGGGTCAGCCCCGCCACGTAGCCAGGGGGACGGGACCCCCCGGCATCACTGCCCAGCACCGCCAGCCCATGGCCCGTGCCCCAGGCAGGAGGGCTGGTGTCCCCGCGGGAGCCGGGGATGCAGCTGCCTCCGGTCCCGCTGCGGGGTCCACGCGTGCTCGCGGCCACGCCACGTCGCTGCCCCACGGCTTCTGCTCCTGGCGGCTCCCACGCTCCCCTCTCGGGACACCCTCGGCACCCTTCCCTCCCGCTGACCTTCACGCTGGGTGACGCGATGGCCGGTGGCTGTGGAGCAGGTGACAGGGATCCAAACGCCGAGAGCGATCCAAGCACCAAGGTATTCAAACCACCGAGTGGTCAAAACACCAAGTGATGAACCGAGAGTGATGAACCACTGAGAGTGACCCAACCACTGAGAGCGGCCCAACCACCAGAGATCCAGCCACCAGTGATCCAGCCACCAGAGTGATCACACGGGTGGGGCGATGGGTCACAGGACAACGTGCTGTCCCTGTTGCTCAACACGGCCCCGCTCTGGAGCCGGCGGCACTGCCCCGGGTCCCTGCAGCTGGCACTTGGGTGAAGGGATGCGCAGGGATGGAGATGCAGAGAGGTTCCCTGCTGCCTTTCCCGCTTTCACACCTAAAATGTGCCTGGTGACACCTCATATGCGGCAGCAGGTGACTGCAGCCCGTGCCCAGGGAGACGCAGCTCCTGGCAGGGTGAGTGTCCCTGCACAGGAGGCTGAGCCACGGGTAGGGAGATGATGCTGCCCATCGCGCAGCGTGGGCTGGTCCAAAACTGCCCAGGGGACCAGAACCAGCAAGGAAGCACCTTTTTTTAATTTTTTTTTTTTTTCTGAGGTATCAAAATGCGTGGCAGAATTTAGCGTCTCCCCAGCAAAGCTGGGCTGTGGAGCTGAGCGTGGTGGGACTGGAGGAAGGGCCTGATTGTCTTGAGGCTCTGAAGGGCTTTGCTGGAGGGGATGCTGGTCGTGTTCCAGATGAAGGCATTGCTGCCCTTGTTATGGTGTGTGTCCACTCCCTACCCTGTCCCTCCAGGTCTGTCCTTGTCCCGGGGGACTCCGTGCTGCTTCCTTCGTGGGGCCGTGTCCATGAGTCCTGGCAGGGATCTGTCTGTCCTGCTCCCCACGCCAAAGGGCGGCTTCCCCTGGGGAAGGGGACAGGGGACCCCCCACCATTGCTGCCCAGCTGGTGGTGACTCATCCCTGGGGGCAGCTCGGGGCCCTTCGGGGCTCACAGGCTCTGATTTGGGGCTCAGCAGGGCTTTTGCAGCTCTTGGGGCCGTTTCCAGGTACCCCCTGCGCTCCCTCCCCCTCCCACACAAGCACGGAGCGGTTCTGGAGAAACAAGGTTTAATACAGAAAAACGAGAGAAAAGGTCCCAAAGCTACTCTAACACCCCCAAACCCACCACCCTCCTCCCACACCCTCTAGCCCCCCAGACCCCCAAACACACTCCCACTCCTCCCACACACCCCATAAGTCCCCCCGCCCCGAATACTGCACCCCTCATCTCCCAAACCGCCACCCCCCATGTCCCCCTGCTCTGGTCTAATTCCCCCTCTCCCACCCCCCAGATCATCCTTCTTGCCCTTCTGGAAGAGAGGGATGACATTTTCGACATTTTCTTTCCTCCA